>NC_055988.1:94053568-94363482 GCF_018446385.1 Zingiber officinale | reverse complement strand
ATGCAATGTATCATTCATTGAACCTATTCTTTTGACCTATGATAAAAAGCATGCTAGAAATAATTTATATCATTTTAATGCTATTTATCATGAAAATAGAAAGCATGATAGAATTAAGGAAAATCATGTAGTCTATCATGCTAAAACTACCATACCTAAGGCTGGGAAGGTTGACAAATTAGGCAATAACTCTAAGGATTTTAGTTATATGCCTAAAAATAGAAATGGTCATAGAAATCAAGACAAATTAAAATCTAAGGATTTAAGGTTGGAAAACCAAGGCTTAAAGTCAATGCTTGATAAATTAGAAAAGACCCTAAAGAAAATGGAAAATATTTACCTAGGGAGAGTTAGACAATAACCATCCAATGGTCATAGAGATTTGGGATATAAACTCATAGCCAAGAAGGATGTTCCTTCTTATCATAAGATTCTATATAGTTATGGAACTAACCTTAGATCTAGGGATCAAGTCAAAGATACAAGGGAAGTTATCCCCAAAAGTATTTTTGTCAAGACCAATGTGACTAAGACTTCTAAGAAGTCTAAGAAAATTACCAAGAAGGTCATAAGCGAAGCTATCCCTAGAGTTGACCTAGAAAAAGTGACCAAGGCTCCTAAGAAGCCTAGAAAGGTCATTAGAAAAGTATATAGGGAAGTTATCCCTACTAAATACCTAGAACATCCAAGGAGCACCAATATGTTTTGGTTACGATGAGCATATTCTCTACACCCTAGATGAGTTTAAAGAGTGTTAACTCCAAATGGGAATGGTGGTTAACCTAACCTTAATAAAATTGATACTTGGAGGTATTTTCAATGTTTTTGTTAACCTTTGAAAATGAAAAGGATAAATTGATTAATCTGTGAAAGAGTAAAATATGCCAAAATTTGAGGAATGAGATTTAATTTAAATTGGCACAAATACAGAAAGGCAAAAGAAATGTCAAGTTGGAGTTTGACATTTTCTTGAGAAGATGTGGGCAATCTAGGATTAGATTTTAATTTAGTTAAGGAGCTAAGGATACTTAAATAGGTTATCTAGGTATATTTTATTTATGATAATTGTCATAATTGTTTGCCCATCATATACCATGACATCGTATGTTGTATTCATGTTTATTATAAAAACTAAACAAAAATATCATGTTATGTCATACATACATCATGTAGTATTAGTATATTTTCTTTTGAAAATTATTTCTTTTTGATGTATGTCATAACTCATCATGCATTATTTCAATTTCCTTGTAATTAAGGATAATGACATTTACTAACATCCTAGGCGGATGTTCATAATTCCTAAAATGCCTAGGTAGATATGCATGATCCCTAGTTTAGGACAAAACCAAAATCTACATCTTACAAAGACTATAAGGTGACTTGTATATATTTTAGTACACATTAAATACAAGTGAGATGCTAGAATGATGAACAAAACTCAAGATATTGATTTAGTGCATCTATTTGAGTTTTGATTTCATCAAAACACATAGTTATGTGTACTCCAATCATTGGGAAAGTAAATGTACAAATTATATGCATTGAACCCAAAGAACATGGTTGAAAATTAGTTTTAAAAAATATTTTAAATATACTTTGAAAAACCTTGGTGAAGGCTATCTTTTGATAGCAAACATCATTGAAAAATTAGACACAAACTTAGAAGAAACATTGAAGTTTTTACAAGTTTCTAATTTTGTGTCAATCTTTGAAAATAAGGTGTATTTTCTTAGAACACTATTTTTTCAAGATAGTATATACCCTAAATAATGTCTATAATAATTTTCATGATTTTTAGAATTTTATAGAATTTTTAGGACATTTCTGAATTTTGACTGAAATTGGATTTTAGAAATTCAGAAACCCAATCGATCAGCCGATCGATTGGGCAGGCTCAATCGATCAGCCGATCGATTGAAATGGGTTTCCCGTGAGCAGAAGCTCATTGAATTGATCGGCTCATTTTTGCCTGGATCCATTAGTGTATCGATTCAAGCATTTTCTCAGCGAACAGAAGCTCGTGGAATCAATCAGTGGATCGATTGAAATGGTGCCAATCGATTGAGTCCCAACCCAATCGATTGAGAAGGCTAATTTTGGTTGGAAAAGTCTGATTTCAGCACTTTAAGCCATTTTTAGCCTCATTAACTACTCCTAAACCCCTTGGAATATATTTATATACATTTAAGGGTAGTCTTCATGATGGAAATAAGGAGAAATGGTTAAGGACCACTAGATTGAAGTTAGGTTGAGATTTGCATTCAAATATTGATACTTAAACCTCAAAACTTCAAGTTTTTTGGTCTCCTAAAGGTTTAGGGATTTCAAGTCATTGTTGGTGCAATGACAAAATTTTAGTGCATGTCTTTAGGGGGAGTTACTTTTTAAGGACATGAAAACTATTTTCCAAATACCTTGGAAGGTGGTTAACCTTCTTTAGAGTAAATGCTCAAGGTTGAGCATTGAAAAATAATGGAGAGTAGATATCTTTGTTGTTAAGTTGTGAATGCTCAAGGATGAGCATTATGAAGTGGATTAATGTTCAAGGGTGAGCATTGGTTACAATGAAGGGTATGAGACCTTCATTGTTGAAATGATGAATGCTCGTGGATGAGCAGTGTGACGTGGTTTAATGCTCAAGGGTGAGCATTGGATATAATGAAGGACATGAGACCTTCATTGTAGTGTTGTGAACAACATATGAGGTTGTGAACAACATTAAGTAACTTCAGGGGGAGAGTTTTTGATGTGTACTAATAGGGGGAGAATGTAAGGTTTAAGTTAGCCATTCATTGCTCCTCTAGGAAAGTTTGGAGGAGAATACTCTCTTGGAAAGGGAGAGATTGAAAGAAACTCTCATTCATGCATTGACATGAAGAAAAAGTTGATGTTATGGGATTAATTTAACTTAAAGATATTGTCAAATATCAAAAAGGAAGAAATTTTTGGTGCAATATCTCTAGGTCCAGGTTGACCAGGTTGACTGAGCTTGAGTTAGCTCGAGCTTGAGTCTTGATGTTTGAATTTTGATGTTTGACAATATATGGAGATTGCAAGAGCAATCGTCTGATTGGGGAGATTGTTGGAGCAATTCCCCTCTGGTCAAGGTTTGATCAATCTGATGTAAAGAAGAATCAAGTAGGTCAAAGGGCTGACTGGATACTTGACTAAGAAAGTCTTAACTAGAGGTTATACAGTTAGAAATCCTGGTGAGTGAAACCAGGTGAAATACCTAGTGAGTGAAGCTAGGCAGTATGAAAATTCTGGTGAGTGAAGTAAGATGAAAGACCTAGTGAGTGAAGATAGCCAGGTGAAAATCCCGATGAGTGAAGCCGAGCAGTGGAAAATCCTAGTGAGTGAAGCTATGTGAAAGCCCTGGTGAGTGAAGTCAGACAGATGAAAAGTCCTGGTGAGTGAAGCCAGGTAGATGAAAAGTCCTAATGAGTAAAACTAGGCAGATGGAAAGACCTGATGAGTGAAACAAGGCACGTGGAGATCCAGGTGGGTCAAGGTTGACTGGACACCTGGTGTTGGGAAGCCCAAGTAGGTCAAAGGATTGACCTTATACTTGGTATCAGGAAATCCAAATGGGTCAAAGGTGACTAGACATCTGGTGGAAGTCCAAGTGGGTCATGGAGGAACGAACACTTGGCACGAGACGGTAAGTCCAAGTGAGTCAAGGTTGATCAAACACTTAGCACAAGAAGAAAAGTCCAAGTGGGGCAAATGATTGACCGAACACTTGGTAAAAAAGTCCTAGCAGGTCAACGTTGACCGAATGTTAGGCACGAGAAGTTCCATCAGGTCACAATTGACCGGATGTTGGATTTGGGGACCCTTGAGCTTGAGTTAAGCAAGTCAATCGATCAGTCGATCGATTGGGGGCTGGAAATCGCGTGTGACACGAGAAAGCTGAATCGATCAGTCGATCAATTCAGACTTTTCCAACAAAGAGCACAGAGGTGCTCTGAATCGATCAGCCGATCGATTCAAGCCTCCCCAATAGATTGGGATACGACCGTTATGCAGGATGTAAGTTTTGGATGGTCGAGATCGCTAGGATCTGACGTGACAATCGATTGGGAGGAGCCCCAATCGATTGAAAGCCCTAGAAGTGCAGATATAAAGGTAATGAAGCGTTCAAACGTGGCAACCTTTCTTCTCCAGCTCACACGATTTTCTCCGACACTCACTGTCAGTTCTTGGAAGCTCTTGGGGACTAGTGTTGCTGCACTTCCAAGGTTCAAAAGGCGATCAACTACAACAAGGTCAAGCAAGAAGAGGTTTTTTCCTTTATGTACTTATATTTTTCTACTTGCATTGTGTTGTATGTGTTGGTTGCTACTCGGAAAACCTAATGGTTCCACTGTACAAAAATTTTGTACAAAGGTCTAAACCTTTTCCTAGCTACCATGTGTTCTTTTAAATTAAACTCGGATCGCCTACGGAACTTAACACGTTTGATCCTAAGTTTAATTTATTTGTTCTTTTAGGTTTAGACTTGGATCTCCTGCGAAACTTAACACGTTTGATCCAAATCACCTAGGTTATTAATTCCATTAAATATTAATTTCCAAAATTGGCTTCCAGTACTGACGTGGCGAGGCACATGGCCTTCTTGGATATGGAAGCAACCACCACCGACTAGACAAAGCCTTTTAAGAAAAGCTAATATTTAATTTCCTTAAATAACTTTAGGTCAACCGAAAAGAACAATCAAATCACAAGGAAAAAAAAACAAAAGAACACAACATCGAAAACTAATTCGAAATACTAGAATCGCATGCCTCTTGTATTTGGTATTTTTACAAAGAAATAAAACTAGTATGATGCGGAAATTAAATACTAGTATACCTTTTCTTTTGCAAACAAAAACCTCTAGGTCTTCTACCGTATTCCTCTTCTAACCTCGGACGTTGTGTGGGCAACGATCTTCCGAGATGAGAATCACCTTTCCACCTTCCTTCTTTCTTCTAGTTTTCGGCCACAATAAATTTCTTCAAGGATGAAGAATTTCGGCCACCACCAATGCTCCAAGGGATGCTAGAGACGAGGCTTGCTTTCTCTTCTTCTTCTCCTTCCTTGATCCGGCCACAAACAAGAGCTCCACCAAGAAGATAGGTTTCGGCCAACAAGAGGAGAGGAGAGAAATAGGGTCGGCCATCAAAACCAAGGAAGAGAGGGAGAAAAAGAATAGAGGTTGTTCTACCATGAAGGCTCCTCTACCTCCTCTTTTATAATCTTTGGTCTTGGCAAATAAGGAAATTTTAATAAAAACTTCCTTAATTCCTTTACCATGAAAAGGAAAAATTTATTTAATTAAAAATAATTTTTCTTCTCATTATTATAATGGCCGGCCACACCAAATCTCCAAGCAAATAAAAAGTTTAAACACAAATTAAAACTTTCTTATTTGCTTCCAGAAATTTTATAAAAAATTTCTCCAATAATTTTTATCCCTTCATGATTGGTTAAAAGGAAATTTTATAAATTAAATCTTTCTTTAAACATGTGGATAATTTCCGGAAAGTTATCTCAAAAATTAAAATCTCCTTTCAATCTACAAATAAGGAAAGATATCAAATCTTTTCTTAATCTTTTGTAGAAACTAATAAAAGAGAATTTATTAATTTTTAAACTTTCTTTTAAATCATGAACATGGTTAAAATGAAAATTTTTAACAAAATTAAAATCAACCTTTTAATCTACAAATAAGGAAAGAGATTTAGCTCTTCTCTTAATCTTTTGTAGAATCTTATAAAAGGAAAGATTTAAATTTTTAAACTCTCTTTTAAATCATGTTATCCACATAAGAAAAATTTAAAAAAAATAAAAATCCTTTTATTTTAATTTGGGCCGGCCACACCAAGCTTGAACCCAAGCTAGGGCCGACCACCTTGAAGCACCCATGAACCAAACTTTGGCCGGCCCTAGCTTGGTCTCCAAGCTATAGCTTGGCCGGCCCCTATGGAATGGGTAAGAAGGTGGGTATAGGTGGGTATAGAACTCTATAATTAAGAGGCTACAATAGGGACTGAGAGGAGGAATTGGTTTTGGTCTCCCGATAAAATTAAGCATCTCGTGTTCGCCCCGAACACACAACTTAATTTTATCAATAATAATTCATTCCACTAGAGAACTATTATTGAACTACCGCACCAATCCCAAATTACATTTTGGGCTCCTTCTTATTATGAGTGTGTTAGTCTCCCTGTGTTTAAGATAACAAATGTCCACTAATTAAGTAAGTTACTGACAACTCACTTAATTAATATCTAGCTCCAAGAGTAGTACCACTCAACTTCATCGTCATGTCGGACTAAGTCCACCTGCAGGGTTTAACATGACAATCCTTATAAGCTCCTTTTGGGGACATTCTCAACCTAGATTACTAGGACACAGTTTCCTTCTATAATCAACAACACATGCTATAAGTGATATCATTTCCCAACTTATCGGGCTTATTGATTTATCGAACTAAATCTCACCCATTGATAAATTAAAGAAATAAATATCAAATATATGTGCTTGTTATTATATTAGGATTAAGAGCACACACTTCCATAATAACTGAGGTCTTTGTTTCTTTATAAAGTCAGTATAAAAAGAAACGACCTCTAATGGTCCTACTCAATACACTCTAAGTGTACTAGTGTAATTATATAGTTAAGATAAACTAATACCTAATTACACTATGACCTTCCAATGGTTTGTTCCTTTCCATCTTGGTCGTGAGCTACTGTTTATAATTTATAAGAAACCGATAACATGATATTCTGTGTGTGACACCACACACCATGTTATTTACAATATAAATTAATTGAGCAACTACATTTATCGTAAATGTAGACATTTGACCAATGTGATTCTTATTTCTAGATAAATGTTTATACCAAAAGCTAGACTTTTAGTATACATCCTAACAATCTCCCACTTATACTAAAAGACTAAGCTGCTATATCTGCCGCCATACATCTGATTCCCAACCCTTCAACATGTCCATCAAAAGCTCTTGCCTTAAGGACCTTAGTGAAAGGATCTATAGGTCATCACCTGATGCAATCTAGGCGACAACAACTTCTCCTCGTTTATATGATTTCTCGTATTGGGTGTGATCCGGCGGTAAGAATGGGGGACCCACAGATGGGGTCCTGTCCGAGCGGAACCAGAGATTACCCAGCCAAAGGTTTGGGTTTCCGACGCCAAAGCAGAAGAACCGGAGCCGAATGGCCGAGCGGAGGTGTCCGCTCGGCCGGAATCGTGGCGAGGGAACAGTGGTTAGCCGAGCGGCCTATTCGATCGGCTCGGGAGATGATATGTCAGCAAAGGCATGATGATTAGACTGTACGCAAGATGGCACTATTAAAGGCCCCACCATCACGTCGCGGACAGGTTGATACAGTAGCAGTATGGTCTTATGGATGCCCTTCTGACAGGCCCACACCTAGGCATGGTCGAAAGCAGGTGATTGTATCAACAGTATGGTTTTATGGATGCCCTTCTGACAGGCCCACACCTAGGCATGGTCGAACGCAGGTGATCGCTTCGATTGGTGTGCCCAGGCTCCTTCGAGAGGTCTATATAAGGCCTCCATTTCTTCAACCGGAGGTACACAAGTCTACATTTTCTAAGCCACTTTCTTATTCCTTCGCCTAACTTGAGCGTCGGAGGGCCGTCGCCGGGACCCCCCCCCCCCCCCCCCGGCTCGGTTTTGTTGCAGGTTCGCCGGAGCACTCGAGGATACAGCAGGGAGCACTGTTAGGATCCTTCGTACGGAGGCTAGAGAGGGGGGTGTGAATAGCCGACCCCAAATCATCGCGTTTCTACAAAACGTGTTAGCGCAGCGGAAAATAAACACAGAAACGAAAGGGAAAGAAGACAAACCTCAAACAAATCGATGTAACGAGGTTCGGAGATAAACTCCTACTCCTCGGCGTGTCTGTAAGGTGGACGAAGCCTATCAATCCGTCGGTGGATGAGTCCCCGGAGAACCGGCTAATAAATGCTCCTTGTGGGTGGAGAAACCTCGCCACAATACTTGTAACAACAAGAAAGGAGTACAAGGAAAGCAAGAAGCAAATACAAACAACAATATGAATGCAACACTCGCTTGCCTTCTCTGTCGATCGGAGGCGATGAAGCAGCAACTTCACAACCCAAACGCAGCAGCTGATCGACGACTGGAAGCTCACGCGAAGCTTCGGAAGCGAGCTCAACAAAGCCCGTGAATCAAACACAGAAGCAGAAGCTTCAATCCAATGGAAGAAGAAGAAGAAGAAGCAATTGGAGGCTCGCAGCAGCAACCCTCCTTTTATAACCTGCGAAGAAAACGAAGAAACACAGAAGAAATCTAGCCGTTGCGTCGCAACGGCTAGTGCCTGGATCGGTCTGTGGACCGATCAGGCTCCATGTGGATCGGTCCACAGACCGATCCATTCCCTAGCCTTCGCTTCTGTTCCGTCTCTGGACCGATCAGGGAACCTCCTGATCGGTCCACAGACCGATCAGGGAACCTCCTGATCGGTCCGTAGACCGATCAGGCTTCTCTTCTCCCGAACTTCTTTGCGCCTCCTGATCGTTGTCTGATCGGTCTCCAGACCGATCAGATAACCTACAGTAGGCTACTGGATGATTACTGATCGGTCTGGTGACTGATCAGGCTATCCAGTGTATCACTGGATCGGTCCCCAGACCGATCCAAACTCCCCAGCCCTCAACCTTGACCTGTTGGTTCATCATTCCTAGCATCTGGTCACTCCCTTGACCTGCTAGAATTCTCCACCAAGTGTTCGGTCAATCCCTTTGACCCACTTGGGCTTTCCTCTTCGTGCCAAGTATCCGATCACTCCCTTGATCTACTTGGACTTCCCAACACCATATGTCCAATCACCCTTGATCCATCTGGATTTTCCCTTGCCCGGCTTCACTCACCAGGACTTTCACCTAGCTTCACTTACTAGCGTTTTTACCTGGCTTCACTCACCAGGATTTCCAATCTGCCTGGCTTCACTCACCAGGGCTTCCAAACTGCCTGGCTTCACTCACAAGGACTTTCCCGAATGCCTGGCTTCACTCACCAGGACTTCCACTTTCACCTAGCTTCACTCGCTAGGATTTTCACCTGGCTTCACTCACCAGGACTTTCCACATCCGGTCCAGAGAACGAGCTACCGAGCCCTCTCTGACTACAGTCCGGAGAACGAGCTACCGAGCCCTCTCCGTCTTCCCATGTGCCAAGCTTCCATACTTGGACTTCTCCGTGCCAAGTCTCCATACTTGGACTTTCTCCCGTGCCAAGTTCCCTGCTTGGACTTTTCCGAGTCAGGTCAACTCACCTCGGGTCAACCAGGTCAACCTTGACCACGAGTTGCACCCACAATCTCCCAAGCTTGTATCCTTGTCAAACATCAAGATACAACTTTTCTGTTCACGTCAAACATCGTCATAACTCGTCAAACATCAAAACATAACTCGAGTCAAGTCATCTCGAGTCTGGTCAACCAGGTCAACCTTGACCTAAGGTTGCACCAACAATCTCCCCCTTTTTGATGTTTGACAAAACCCATAAACAAGTTAGGTTAACTCGATAACCTAACTTAGGTTTTCCAAAACATTCTCCCATTCTCCCCCTTGGGACATCTCTCCCCCTTTTAGACACACATCAAAAAGAGGGAATCAAGGTCAAGAGTTCCTTCCCAATGAAAGTCTCATACCTTTCATTGAAACCCTTAATTTCCCCCTTGATACTAAACTCAACACTCAACTTAGTGACAATTCCTTATCACTAATCCTCAAAAGTCTTAAGAAGTAAAAACTCCCCCTAAAAGTCAACTCCCCCTTGACAATTAGGTAAGACTCCCCCTAAAGGTCAACTCCCCCTTGACCATTGCACCAACAATGTCTTGGAGAGTTTCAGACCTTTAGAAACCCGAAACTCAATTCCCACAGCTGAAATTTCAGACCACAGTCGAAATTCAGCAAATTCAGCGCGCCTGATCGGTCACCGGACCGATCAGGACCCCTCTGGATCGGTCCTCTGACCGATCCAGCCTTCCCTGGATCGGTCCAGTGACCGATCCAAGTTCAGATCAGGCGGTTTCTGATTTCTTCTCTCCCGAAATTCAGAAACTCACAACAAATTCTAGAAAATTTGAAAAATTATGAAATTTTGAGGATACATTCCTCATACCATATACTATCAAGGAAAAATAGTTTTCTATGAAAATAACTTCCATTTTTCAATCTTGATACAAAGTTCAAAAGACTTTGAAATAGTTCAAAGTTAAGTAAACTTTGTATCACAATGTTCAATGATGAATGCTATCACTAGAATGGCTTCATCAAGGTTTCTCAAATCAATTTTGAAATGATTTTTAACCCTTTAATTTAGGACCACAATCTTAGGGCTAAATGTACATGACTTGTACATAGGCTTTCCCTATGATCCTCAATTTCTTGAATTAGGCTCATCTAGGTACAAGAACTATGCACATTGATCCTAACTCATGATCCTAATATCTCACACACATCTAAAGTGTATCAAACACATCCAAGTCAATTTTGATGTGAGATATGGGTTTAGGTCATCTTAGGCTAAGTTCTCATACATTTTCTAAACACCAATTTGATCTCAATATCAAATTGTGTTTCTATCCTTAAATCAATTTAAATTGATCATTAATGCAAGAGATGATGATATGGCATGAAATAATATCATAAATAGAAGCATGTGCCAATGTCATGATGTCATGGCATAAAGTTTGGAACTTAAATAAACATGACATAAAACTAACCTAAGCATTATCATGACATTTCAAAAGATAAACTTAAATATGATGTCATGACATGTGAGGGCAAACAATCATGGCAAGATTTAGCATGAATAAGACATACCTAGATTACCTATCTAAGTATCCTTAGCCCTTGCTAATACTTAAGCTTTAACCCTTGATTGCCCTAATATGCCAAAATCCTAATTTTGACACTTCTTGAACTCTAGATTCATTCATGCCACTTAAAGATCAAATTTATCCTCAAATCTTGGCATGTTTCATTTTTCCTCAAGAGTTCTCTAGATTTTCCCAAATTGTGCCAATTGAAATTAACATCATCATTTTCCATGATGGCACATTTTACTCTTCCAAGGAGTAAATATTCCATTTCATTTTCAAAGGTTCCCAAAAATCTTGAAAATGCTCCTTGAGCGTCAATTTCCTCAAAGTTGGGTTAACTACCCTTCTAATCGGAGTTGACACTCTTTAACCCATCTATGGGGTAGAGAAGATGCTCCTAGGAACCCAATACCTATTTGAGCTCATTGGGTTCACTAAATATTCACTAGGGATAACTTCCCTAGCAACCCTCCTAATGACCCTCTTAGGCTTTAAAGCCTTGGTCATTTGGGACTCATCAAGATCAACTCTAGGGGTGACTCCCCTTGTGACCTTGGTGATGGTCTTCCTAGCCCTATATTTTGTTCCATAATCGAATGGAACATTATGATAAGTGGGCTTGACCACTTGGGACTTAGGTTTGTGACCCAAACCTTTCTTGTCCTTGGACATTGGTTTTTGACCCTTAAATCCTAGAGATGACTTCTCCAAGTTCTTAAGAGCCTCTTCCAAAGTATCAAGCCTTGACCTCAAGACTTGATTCTCCTTCTCTAATACCTCAAGTTTTAATTTATCATTGTTCTTTGAGGCATTCCTAGGCATGTGTCTAGTTGATTTGGGATTCCTACATAGGTTTTCCTTAGCCTTAGATGAGTTAATTCTAGGGTTGGCTTTCCTAGTGTTATCCTTATCTAGGCTCACATGTTTGGCACCTAAGCACATATATTGATTCCTAAGATTATCATGCTTATCATTCTTGACAATTGCAATAAAACTACTAGCATGAGTCTTATTATTATTGCAAGAATGTGCCTTAAATGTTACCTTAGGGTTTGCCTTAGCTCCCCCTATCGACGTGCTCGGTCTCTTGTCCTTGTGAGATTGCCTCCCCCTCGGACATTGACTCCGATAATGTCCCCTTCGCTTGCATTGAAAGCACACCACGTGCTCTTTGCCTTTGCATATCGGGACTCCGGCTTTCTTGACCTTTGGCGCCGGTGGAGACTTCCTAACCCTCTTTGGACACTTACTCTTGTAGTGCCCAGATTCCCTACACTCAAAGCACATTATGTGTAATTTGCTAGAAATTAAAATGCTTGAGTTACCTAGGTTTGAGGATGGATGAACGCTCTCTCCTTCATCCCTTCCGGAGGTAGAAGCTTCTTCTTCTTGCTCCGAACTTGAAGAAGAACTCTCCTCTTCTTCTTTAGATGTTGAGTGGCCCTCAACTTCTAAATCCATTCCTCCATGATGTGAACTCCTTGGCTCACTTGACTCCTCTTCATGACTTGAAGTGGAGTTCTCCTCATGGAACTTTGCCAAGTTATTCCACAACTCCTTGGCATCGTTATATCCACCTATCCTACACAAAACATCATTAGGTAAAGAGAATTCAATGATTTTCGTTACCTCATCATTGATGGTTGATTGGTGGATTTGCTCCTTGGTCCACTCCTTCTTCTCTAGGGTTTCTCCTTTCTTGTCCATCGGAGGCTTGAAACCTAATTGAACACAACTCCAATTTTCAAGGTTAGACATAAGAAAATACCTCATTCTTACCTTCCAATACGCGAAGTCGTAGCACTCGTAGAAGGGTGGAAACGTAATGTCTTCTCCGAGTCGATCCATTCTCTAGCTTGTGCTCCCACGGGTGTTAATCCGACGAAGAGCGCGCCTCGCTCTGATACCACTTGTTAGGATCCTTCGTACGGAGGCTAGAGAGGGGGGTGTGAATAGCCGACCCCAAATCGTCGTTTCTTTCTACAAAACGTGTTAGCGCAGCGGAAAATAAACACAGAAACGAAAGGGAAAGAAGACAAACCTCAAACAAATCGATGTAACGAGGTTCGGAGATAAACTCCTACTCCTCGGCGTGTCCGTAAGGTGGACGAAGTCTATCAATCCGTCGGTGGATGAGTCCCCGGAGAACCGGCTAATAAATGCTCCTTGTGGGTGGAGAAGCCTCGCCACAATACTTGTAACAACAAGAAAGGAGTACAAGGAAAGCAAGAAGCAAATACAAACAACAATATGAATGCAACACTCGCTTGCCTTCTCTGTCGATCGGAGGCGATGAAGCAGCAACTTCACAACCCAAACGCAGCAACTGATCGACGACTGGAAGCTCACGCGAAGCTTCGGAAGCGAGCTCAACAAAGCCCGTGAATCAAACACAGAAGCAGAAGCTTCAATCCAATGGAAGAAGAAGAAGAAGAAGCAATTGGAGGCTCGCAGCAGCAGCCCTCCTTTTATAACCTGCGAAGAAAACGAAGAAACACAGAAGAAATCTAGCCGTTGCGTCGCAACGGCTAGTGCCTGGATCGGTCTGTGGACCGATCAGGCTCCATGTGGATCGGTCCACAGACCGATCCATTCCCTAGCCTTTGCTTCTGTTCCGTCTCTGATCGGTCCGTAGACCGATCAGGCTTCTCTTCTCCCGAACTTCTTTGCGCCTCCTGATCGTTGTCTGATCGGTCTCCAAACCGATCAGATAACCTACAGTAGGCTACTGGATGATTACTGATCGGTCTGGTGACCGATCAGGCTATCCAGTGTATCACTGGATCGGTCCCCAGACCGATCCAAACTCCCCAGCCCTCAACCTTGACATGTTGGTTCATCATTCCTAGCATCTGGTCACTCCCTTGACCTGCTAGAATTCTCCACCAAGTGTTCGGTCAATCCCTTTGACCCACTTGGGCTTTCCTCTTCGTGCCAAGTATCCGATCACTCCCTTGATCTACTTGAACTTCCCAACACCATATGTCCGATCACCCTTGATCCATCTGGATTTTTCCTTGCCCGGCTTCACTCACCAGGACTTTCACCTAGCTTCACTTACTAGGGTTTTTACCTGGCTTCACTCACCAGGATTTCCAATCTGCCTGGCTTCACTCACCAGGACTTCCAAACTGCCTGGCTTCACTCACTAGGACTTTCCCGAATGCCTGGCTTCACTCACCAGGACTTCCACTTTCACCTATCTTCACTCGCTAGGATTTTCACCTGGCTTCACTCACCAGGACTTTCCACATCCGGTCCAGAGAACGAGCTACCGAGCCCTCTCTGACCACAGTCCGGAGAACGAGCTACCGAGCCCTCTCCGTCTTCCCATGTGCCAAGCTTCCATACTTGGACTTCTCCGTGCCAAGTCTCCATACTTGGACTTTCTCCCGTGCCAAGCTCCCTGCTTGGACTTTTCCGAGTCAGGTCAACTCACCTCGGGTCAACCAGGTCAACCTTGACCACGAGTTGCACCCACAATCTCCCAAGCTTGTATCCTTGTCAAACATCAAGATACAACTTTTCTGTTCACGTCAAACATCGTCATAACTCATCAAACATCAAAACATAACTCGAGTCAAGTCATCTCGAGTCTGGTCAACCAGGTCAACCTTGACCTAAGGTTGCACCAACAAGCACCACATCCCCAGCGTCCATTAATCCTGGTTCGGACAGGATCAATTTGGCGCCGTCTGTGGGAACGCACCTGCATCCGAGCAGAGGCAATGGACGAGGCTGGAAGACTACATACCGTGGCACTCTCACAAGAAGAGTTTGACGCTATAGTCGAGGCGAGGGCAGCCAAGACAGTGGCGCAGCAAAAGGAGAAAGCACAGGCTGAGCGAGCGCAACAGCAAACAACCTCGGCTTCAGCAGGCCGGGTGGCGCAAGCAGACCGCCCGGAATATGTTTCAACAGGAGGGTTTCCTCAGGCACTCTTCCGTACTCCCCCAGAAATCGCGCCCGCTCACGAGGAGCAAGGATCTTCATCCGATGAGCCTCCCGTTCGGGATCATAGGAAGGGCAAAGCTCCCCGAGCGAACGCACCACCCGAGCAGGTTCACCGACAGTTCTCTGAAGCCATACATCGGGATCCGTTACCAAAATACTATACACCACCGCCGATCGAAGCTTACAATGGGACGACCGACCCCGACGATCATTTGGGGAAGTTCGACAGCATCGCCACCTTGCATCAGTACTCCGATGGCGTAAAGTGCCGGGTATTTCTCACCACTCTATCGGAATCTACACATAGGTGGTTTCGGAGGCTGCCGGACGGCTCTATCACTAGTTTCCAGGAGTTCCGAAAGGCATTTCTTCATCACTTTGCGAGCAGCCGACGTTATCAAAGGACAAGCGTCAGCCTGTTCACCATCAAACAAGAACCAAGAGAATCTCTCCGGGCGTATATACAGCGATTTAATCAGGTAGCGATGGACATCCCCACAGCCACCTTGGAGACAATGGTAAACGCCTTCACGCAAGGCCTCGCGGAAGGGGACTTTTTCCGCGCGCTCATTCGCAAACCGCCCAGAGACTACGACCACATGCTACACCAGGCGAATGAGTATATAAATGTGGAAGAGGCGGAGGCTGCCCGACGGAAGGGAACTCATGCCGAACGTCCGGCCCATGCCGAACGGAAGCAGCCCGCTGCCCATCAGCCACCAAGAGGACCAAGAGTTGAGGCATCCCGGGCACATCATGCGAAGTCCCCGGTGGTCCAAGAGGTAGCGGCCGAGCGGTCAAAGATGAAGAAAAAGAGGGTATGGACCCCAATGTTTTTCTCTTTCCATAATACTGACTCCCACAACACCCGCGACTGTCGAGGCCTGCCTTCAATCACCCATCCCGTACGACGGGGTGGCCCTCGTCGATCACCTTCACCCGGCCGCCGACAGCGGCATCAAGAGTCCGGTCGGAGAACATATAGAAGATCTCCCGAACAGCGTTTCCCTCCAAGGCATGAAGATCACTCTCGAAGGTCCAATGAGCGACCTAGGCAGTTCGCTCGGGAAGAGGAGAACAGAAACAACACCTCCCGGGGAGAAATCAATATTATTGCGGTGGGCGGAGGAGATTCACAGGCGAGAAAGGCAAGCGCCTCGCACTGAATCCATGAGGTGGGTTGCGCCAAGAAAAGCGGCGGACCGAGATCGCCGGCCCAAGGATCTTGAGGGAGTTGAAGTGCCGCATGAGGATGCCCTTATCATCAAAGCGGTGATAGCCAACTACACCATCCACCGTATCTTCATTGACAGGCGGCTCGGTCAACATCATCTTGAAGGCCTTTGATCAACTACAAATCGATCAAGAACTGCGCCCATGACAACCCCTCTACGGGTTTACGGCAATGAGGTTCTTCCGGACGGGGTAAGCGGCTATCGCCTTGGGGAAGAACCGCTCCGGAGAACGAGGACAACAAACTTTGTGGTGGTCGACTCCCCTTCATCCTACAACGTGATACTGGGGCGACCGGCGTTAAGT
The DNA here is from genome assembly GCF_018446385.1 of Zingiber officinale. Lineage (NCBI taxonomy): Eukaryota > Viridiplantae > Streptophyta > Magnoliopsida > Zingiberales > Zingiberaceae > Zingiber > Zingiber officinale. The sequence continues at coordinate 94,347,094 of NC_055988.1, read as the reverse complement.
GAATTCCGAGCTGCTGTGTCGACGTTCTATTAGAAGATCAAATTCCCGGTCGAGGACAAAATCGGTGAAGTACGAGGAGATCAGTTAGCCGCTCGGAAATGCTATGTGGAAATGGTCCGAGCCGAATCCAGCGCAGCGCGAAAGGATCCACGGATCGAGGTACACGCCATAACCGAGAAACCTCCTGCTTTAATTTATGATGAAAAGGAGGAGGTTCAGATCCATCCGAGCCGATCGGAGGCTACAACCTTTATTGCCGCCGACCTGGAGGACGAACAGAAAGAAGAAGTGGTCAAATGCCTCCAAATAAATCATGACGTCTTCGCTTGGTTGACGCATGAGCTGCCCGGTGTCTCCCCTAGCATAGCCCAACATAAGCTTCACGTCCGGCCGGACGCTCGGCCAGTAAAACAAAGGAGAAGAGATTTCAGCGCCGAGCAGAATATTATCATTCGAGCGGAGGTAGAAAGGCTCTTAGAGGCCGACCACATACGGGAAGTTCAATTCCCAAGCTGGTTAGCAAATGTGGTGCTCGTCTCCAAGCCGGGCAACAAATGGAGGGTGTGCATCGACTTCAGAGATCTGAACAAAGCTTGCCCGAAGGATTTCTACCCTCTGCCCCGAATCGACCAGCTCGTAGATTCTACAGTCGGATGCGAGCTTATATGTATGCTGGACGCCTACCAAGGCTATCATCAAGTGTCGCTCGCCCCGGAGGATCAGGAAAAAGTTAGCTTCGTTACACCGGACGGGACGTATTGCTATACGGTGATGCCGTTCGGACTGAAGAATGCCGGAGCAACATATCAAAGATTGATGAATAGGGTCTTCCGCGAGCAAATCGGACACAACCTGGAGGTCTATGTAGATGACATCCTCATCAAATCCTTCCGAACGGCCACTTTATGCAAAGATATGGAAGAAACCTTCCGTACACTCAGAAAATATGGGGTCAAGCTAAATCCTCATAAGTGTTTGTTCGGCGCCAAAGGAGGACGTTTCTTGGGCTATATTGTGACCGAACGGGGTATTGAAGCTAATCCTAGCAAGGTGAAGGCTCTTCAGGACATGCCACCGCCCAGGAACATGAGGGAAGTACAGAGGCTGACCGGTCGGATTACAGCGCTATCACGCTTCATCTCCAAGACTGCCGACCGGAGCCTTCTGTTCTTCAAAGTCCTCCGTAAAGCTACAAAGTTCCAATGGAATGAAGACTGTGATCGGGCCTTTGAAGAACTGAAGACGTACTTAAATTCCCTACCTGTGCTAGCCAAGCCAGCTGTCGGTGAACCGTTGCACATTTATTTATCCTCAACCGAGCAGGCAGTGGGATCAGCGTTAGTCCGGTAGGGAGGTGAGGAGCAACCTGTATATTTCCTTAGTCATATCTTGAAAGATGTTGAAACCCGCTACACCGAACTCGAGAAGTTGGCCTTTGCTCTGATCCTGGCCGCTCGGAGACTTCGTCCTTATTTCCTGGCGCACACGATTATCGTCAAGACCAATAGCCCGTTGGGACGAGTGCTTTTAAATCCAGAAGCTTCCGGACGGCTCATCAAATGGACAACCGAGCTAAGCGAATTTGATATCCAATATCAACCCCGCTCGGCTATCAAGGCACAAGCCTTAGCCAATTTTGTGACGGAGGTGCGGGACCCAGAACCCGAAGCTGTGTGGAAAGTGTTCGTGGATGGATCGTCCACTAGACACGGGAGCGGAATTGGCATAGTTTTGCTGTCCCCACTGTTGGAGTGTATACTGAAAGCCTAAGCTTTTGTAAACATTTGTCTTGAATAAAGAATCACATTTGGTCAAATCATCTACATTTGTTTGTAGTTGTTCAATTAATTTATATTATAGATAACATAGCATGTGGTGTCATATGCAGAAGATAATGTTATCAGTACCTTATAAATTATAAACAGTAGCTCACGACCAAAATGGAAAGGAACAAACCATTAGAAGGTCGTAGTGTAATTAGGTATCAGTTTATCTTGACTGTATAATTACACTAGTACACTTAGAGTGTATTGAGTAGGACCATTTGAGGTCGTTTCTTTTATACTGATTTTATAAAGAAACAAAGACCTCGGTTATTATGGAAGTGTGTGCTCTTAATCCTAATATAATAACAAGCACATATATTTGATATTTATTTCTTTAATTTATCAATGGGTGAGATTTAGTTCGATGAATCAATAAGCCCGATAAGTTGGGAAATGGTATCACTTATAGTGTGTGTTGTTGATTATAGAAGGAAACTGTGTCCTAGAGATACTAGGTTGATAATGTCCCCAAGAGGAACTCATAAGGATTGTCATGTTAAACCCTGCAGGTGGACTTAGTCCGACATGACGATAAGGTTGAGTGGTACTACTCTTGGACTAAGATATTAATTAAATGAGTTGTCAGTAACTTAATTAGTGGACATTCGATATCTTAAACACAGGGAGACTAACACACTTATAATAAGAAGGAGCCCAAAAATGTAATTTGGGATTGGTGCGGTAGTTCAATGATAGTTCTCTAGTGGAATGAATTATCATTGATAAAAATAAGTTGTGTGTTCGGGGCGAACACGGGATGCTTAATTTTATCGGGAGACCAAAACCAATTCCTCCTCTCGGTCCCTATCGTAGCCTCTTATTTATAGAGTTCTATACCCACCTATACCCACCTTCTATACCCACCCAATAGGGGTCGGCCAAGCTAGCTTGGGAACAAGCTAGGGCCGGCCTAGGTATAAGATTGGGTGGTCGGCCCTAGCTTGAACCCAAGCTAGTAGGGCCGGCCAAAATAAATTAAAAAGAATTTTAATTTTAATTTTTATTATGTGGAAGAAATAATTTATTAAAGAGAATTTAAATTAAATTATCTCTCTTGTAAAATTTACAAAGATTAAAGAAAGAGATTAGATCTCTTTCCTTATTTGTAGATTGGTGAGATATTTTATTTTCTCTTTAAAAATTATTCACATGTTGTAAAATTAAAATTATAGAAATTTCTTTTATTAACCATGTAGAGATTTTTAAAGAGAAATTTTAATTTTAAAATTTCCGGAAACAAATTAGGAAGTTTTAATTGTTGATTGAAACTTGTCCAATTTGTTCTCCTATAATATGGCCGGCCAATGTAGATTTAATTGGGAAATTTTATTTTATTTTTCTCAATTAAATCATGTCAAGGAAATTGAGGAAATTTTATTGCAATTAAATTTCCTAATTTGCCTAGGCCAAGGAATATAAAAGAAGGGGTGAGGGTGCCTTCATGAGACACAACATCTATTATTTCTCTCCCTCTTTTGTTCCTTGGTGTGGCCGGCCATCCTCTCCCTCTCTTCCTCTTGTGGTGGCCGAACCTCTCTCTCCCCCTTGGAGCTCTTGTGGTGGCCGGATACTACTTGGAGAAGAAGAAGAAGAAGGAGAGAAAGCTAGCATCTCTTGGAGCTTGGTTAGTATTTTGGTTTTTCTCCTTGGTGAAGTTTTCCTTTGTGGCCAAACCTTGTGTTGGAATGTATACTGAAAGCCTAAGCTTTGTAAACATTTATTATGAATAAAGAATCACATTTGGTCTAATTGTCTACATTTGTTTGTAGTTGTTCAATTAATTTATATTGTAGATAACATAGTATGTGGTGTCACATACAGAAGATGATGTTATCAGTACCTTATAAATTATAAACAGTAGCTCACGACCAAAATGGAAAAGGAACAAACCATTAGAAGGTCGTAGTGTAATTAGGTATTAGTTTATCTTGACTATATAATTACACTAGTACACTCAGAGTGTATTGAGTAGGATCATTTGAGGTCGTTTCTTTTATACTGACTTTATAAAGGAACAAAGACCTCGGTTATTATGGAAGTGTGTGCTCTTAATCCTAATATAATAACAAGCACATATATTTGATATTTATTTCTTTAATTTATCAATGGGTGAGATTTAGTTCGTTGAATCAATAAACCCGATAAGTTGGGAAATGGTATCACTTATAGTGTGTGTTGTTGATTATAGAAGGAAACTGTGTCCTAGAGATACTAGGTTGATAATGTCCTCAAGAGGAGCTCATAAAGATTGTCATGTTAAACCCTGCAGGTGGACTTAGTCCGACATGACAATAAGGTTGAGTGGTACTACTCTTGGACTTAGATATTAATTAAATGAGTTGTCAGTAACTCACTTAATTAGTGGACATTCGATATCTTAAACACAGGGAGACTAACACACTCATAATAAGAAGGAGCCCAAAAATGTAATTTGGGATTGGTGCGGTAGTTCAATGATAGTTCTCTAGTGGAATGAATTATCATTGATAAAATTAAGTTGTGTATTCGGGGCGAACTCGGGATGCTTAATTTTATCGGGAGACCAAAACCAATTCCTCCTCTCGGTCCCTATCGTAGCCTATTATTTATAGAGTTATATACCCACCTATACCCACCTTCTATACCCACCAATAAGGGGCCGGCCAAGCTAGCTTGGGAACCAAGCTAGGGCCGGCCTAGGTATATTATTGGGTGGCCGACCCTAGCTTGAACCCAAGCTAGTGGGGGCCGGCCAAATTAAATTAAAAAGGGATTTTAATTTTAATTTTTATTATTATGTGGAAGATATAATTTAAAGAGAATTAAAATTAAAATATCTCTCTTGTAAAAGATCTATAAAAGATTAAAGAAAGAGATTAGATCTCTTTCCTTATTTGTAGATTGGAGAGATGTTTTATTTTTTCTTTAAAAATTATTCACATGTTGATAAAATTAAAATTATAGAAATTTCCTTTTATCAACCATGAAGAGATTTTAAAGAGAAATTTTATTTTTTAAAATTTCCGGAAACAAATTAGGAAGTTTTAATTGTTGATTAAAACTTGTCCAATTTGTTCTCCAATGATGTGGCCGGCCATTGAAGATTGATTTGGAAAATTTATTTTATTTTTCTAAATTAAATCATGTCAAGGAAATTGAGAAATTTTATTGTAATTAAATTTCTTAATTTGCCTAGGCCAAGGAATATAAAAGAAGGGGTGAGGGTGCCTTCATGAGATACAACATCTATTATTTCTCTCCCTCTTTTGTTCCTTGGTGTGGCCGGCCAACCTCTCCCTCTCTTCCTCTTGTGGTGGCCGAACCCTACTCTTCCATTGGAGCTCTTGTGGTGGCCGGATACTACTCGGAGAAGAAGAAGAAGAAGGAGAGAAAGCTAGCATCTCTTGGAGCTTGGTTAGTATTTTGATTTTCTTCCTTGGTGAAGCTTCCTCTTTGTTGGCCGAACCTAGCTAGGAGGAGAAGAAGGTGATTGGTGGTTTCTCGTCTCGGAAGATCGTTGCCCACACAACGTCCGAGGTTAGAAGAGGAATACGGTAGAAGATCAAGAGGTTTTTCTACAAGGTATAACTAGTAATTTTTATTTCCGCATCATGCTAGTTATTTATGGAAATAATATCAAATACAAGAGGCTTACGATCTAGTATTTCGAATATGTTTATCGATGTTGTGTTCTTTTGTTTTCTTTCTTTTCCTTGTGATTTGATTGTTCTCTTTGGTTAACCTAAAGTTATTTTAGGAAATTAAATATTAGCTTTCTATTAAAGGTTTTGTCTAGTCGGTGGTGGTTGCTCCCATATCCAAGAAGGCCATGTGCCTCGCCACGTCAGTACTGGGAACCTTTTATGGAAATTAATATTTAATGGAATTAATAACTTAAGGAGACTTGGGTCGAACGTGTTAAGTTCCGCAGGAGATCCAAGTCAAAACCTAAAAGAACAAATAGATTAAGTTTTGGATCAAACGTGTTAAGTTCCGCAGGCGATCCAAAATTTAATTTAAAAGAACACATGGTAGCTAGGAAAAGGTTCAGACCTTTGTACAAAATTTTTGTACAGTGGAACCTCTAGGTTTTCCGAGTAGCAACCAACACATTGCTTGGAGGAGAAGAAGGTGGTTGGTGGTTTCTCATCTCGGTAGATCGTTGCCCACACAACGTCCGAGGTTAGAAGAGGAATACGGTAGAAGATCAAGAGGTTTTTCTACAAGGTATAACTAGTAATTTTTATTTCCGCATCATGCTAGTTATTTATGAAAATAATACCAAATACAAGAGGCTTACGTTCTAGAATTTCGAATATGTTTTTTCGATGCTGTGTTCTTTTGTTTTTTCTTTTCCTTGTGATTTGATTGTTCTCTTTGGTTAACCTAAAGTTATTTTAGGAAATTAAATATTAGCTTTCTATAAATGGTTTTGTCTAGTCGGTGGTGGTTGCTCCCATATCCAAGAAGGCCATGTGCCTCGCCACGTCGAACCAATGATGGAAATTAATATTTAATGGAATTAATAACTTAAGGAGACTTGGGTCGAACGTGTTAAGTTCCGCAGGAGATCCAAGTCAAAACTTAAAAGAACAAATAGATTAAGTTTTGGATCAAACGTGTTAAGTTCCGCAGGCGATCCAAAATTTAATTTAAAAGAACACATGGTAGCTAGGAAAAGGTTCAGACCTTTGTACAAAATTTTTGTACAGTGGAACCTATAGGTTTTCCGAGTAGCAACCAACAATTGGTATCAGAGCTAGGGTTTTGCCTCTGTGTATTTGGTATTTAGTTTAATTATGCACATGTCATACATAATTTAGGCAGGTTAATAGTTGGATGTGCTAACTTTGTGGATGCAGGATCCAACTATTATGGCTTTTAGTTATTATGTGTGTGATTGGACCCTTGGACATGTCAAGGGCATTTATCTGTGTGTGCATGATTGTATTAAAATATAGCAGGAGCTGTATTTAGTTTTATTAGAATTTTATTTTTGATCTAGATACATGTACATTCCTTTTATGGAATATAGGATCAAAATGTAAAATTCTATTTATGTCGCGGATCGAATCTTGCAAAGCGTGGAACCTTCTAAGGACCAGAGGCGCAGCGGAACTAGGAGCAAGATGGATGCGACAGCTAGATCCGGTGGCGGTGGCCAAATATGGCAGCAGCTAGGGATGACAACACACGGAGGACAATTAGTGATAAAAGTCATAATAGTTGAAAATTAAATTTTCTATTTATTGCTTTTATATTATGCTGTGTGTGCATGTTAGTTTACAAGTTTTAGTAGGCTAGCATAGTTAAAATTCCTCATTTATAAATAACTAAGTGGGAGAGGATTTTTTAAATAAATCCCATGGTCTCCATTACTGGTTTGTAAGTGATGCAAACAAGCTTGCGCGTTGGCTCGAGTGCCTTCCTCCATAACGGGAGCTTGTTTAAGAACGTAGCTCCATCTTTGGTTGGATAATTAAGGGTGGGCGTGTGATCTTCCCCAACGAAAGGGGCATAATCTTATTAATGAACTTAGTGTCAAGTAATGGTATACACTTAGACACATCTAATAGTATCCTCCCCATCGGAGTCACTGCTATTATTTGTGTGACCAAAAGACACCAACTATTAATTTTATTTGTCAAAAAGTTAGGTTGACAAGATAATAAAATTAATGGGATAAAACCCTCCTTTTACAAATGTTGAATTTGTATACGTCCACACTAACGTGGCATACAAAATTCACGGTGTTTTGAGGTGTTGGTTAATTTAAAATAGTATTGTTTGAGGAATCAATATTATTCTAAATTTAGAGTTCTGACCAAAAGTTATTTGTGATTCTTAGGATGTCTTTCAACCCACTGTCCATCATACTTCAACAGAATAGACTTACTGGACTAAACTACATAGATTGGAAAAGAAATCTGGACATTGTTCTTACTGCTGAAAGCTATAAATTTGTACTGACTGAGCATTGCCCTGATGCACCCACTGGTGAATCTACCCAAGAGGAGATTGAATATCATAGGAAATGGGTAAAAGCAGATGAGATGGCGCGGTGTTACATTTTGGCTTCAATGTCAAATGTATTGCAACATCAACATCAAGATTTACCAACAACATATGATATTATGAACAATCTCAAGGAACTCTTTGGTCATCGGGATAGGGCTTCTAGGCAAGAAGCCATGAGAAAGATAATGACAGCCACCATGCAGGGTACTCCGTAAGGATCATATCCTAAAGATGATGGCTTATCCGAGCGAGATCTGAGATCCTTGGAGGAGAAATTGATGGGAAACCCGGATCGATATGATCCTCCAAACGCTACTTTGAGCAGTTTCGTTTGAACTATAATATGAATAAGAGGGTTTATTCATTAGCGGAACTATTGAAGCAGCATAAGGATTATTTCTCACAATGCTCAAATTCACTATCTCGAAAATGGTTCTACTTCTAAACCGAAGGAAAGAAGAAGAAGAAACAAGTTGGTTCAAGAAAGAAAGTGAATAAATCTCGGAGTACGGGATTTAAAGTGAAGAAGAAGAAGGGCAAGTGCTTCATCATTAAGCAGGCAGGACATTGGAAGGCGGATGTCCTCGTAGGAACCAAAACAAAGGTATATCTCATACTCTAGTTGTTGAAACATGTTTAGCGGTGTTATCTACCAACACTTGGTGTGTAGATATGGGAGCCACTGATCATGTCTGCAATTCCTTGCAGGGGACTATCTGAAGGAGAAATTACCGTCTACATGGACAATGCTACTAAGGTGGCAGTGTTGCAGTGGGAGACGTCTACTTATCTTTTAGTAGAAATAGAAATTTGATTTTAAGAAATTGTCTTTATGTACCCAGTTTTAGAAAGAATTTAATTTCAGTTTCTAAACTATTTTAGATGGATATTCGGTTTCTTTAGAATGATGTAGTTATTAAAAGAAATAAAGTGATTATCTGTTCTGGTGCATTAGTTGGCAATTTGGATACTTTAAATCCAATTTCTTCCACAAAGCAAAACATGGAAATTTATAACTCATCTTCTAACTCTAATAAGAGAAAAGAACCTTCGGAGATGAACCAAGCATATCTTTGGCATCTAAGGCTTGGTCATATTAACTTAAGTAGGATTCAGAGGTTTATAGCCGATGGACTTTTGAGTTCATTTGAGTTGGAAAATTTTCCAACTTGTGAATCTTGCTTGGAAGGTAAAATGACCAAGAGGCCGTTCAAGGCCAAGGGTATAGAGCCAAAGAAGTGTTAGAATTGGTTCACTCGATTTGTGTGGTCCTATGTCCATCCAGGCAAGAGAAGGTTTTGAATATTTTGTCTCTTTCATAGCGATTATTCAAGATATGGATACATTTACCTAATGCGCCGCAAGTCCAGTGTTTTGATAAGTTCAAAGAATACAAGGTGATGTGGAGAAACGACTAGGTAAAAGTATCAAGACACTACTGATCGATCGTGATGGCGAATACCTCTTAGGAGAGTTTAGGAATTACTTATCGAGACAGGATTCAATCCCAATTGTCCACACTAGAACACCGCATGGTGTAGCAGAGCGAAGAATAGGACTCTTATGGAGATGGTTAGATCAATGATGAGTTATTCAGAATTACCAAATTCGTTTTGGGGATATGCCTGGAAAAAGCAGTATCGTTCTGAACTTAGTACCTTCTAAATCGTTTCTTCTACTCCCATAGAATTGTGGAATGGGCGAAGCCGAGTCTAAAACATATTCGGTTGGGGTAGTCCGGCACATGTCTGAAACCAGATCTTGATAAGTTAGAATCCCGTATGGAAGTTCGTGTGTTTGTAGGATATCCCAAAGGAGCGAAGGTGGTTTATTTTATAGTCCTAAAGACCGGAAGGTCATTGTTAGCACCAATGCCCAATTTTTGAAGAAGACTATATAATGGATCACAAGCCCGAGTAAAGTTGTTTTAGAAGAACTTAGAGAGGACATGTCTACTTAGTACCAACAGGACAAGATGAAGTACCACAAGAGCGCAACACGTGTCACACATGATACACAACCACACAACTGCCTCGTCGTAGTGGGAGGTTGTAAGGCGACCGAAAGATTCATGTTTTGGGAGAGTCTTGGACTTGATCCGGGTAAACATGAACCTGATCCACGAACATATGACGAGCACTCCAAGATATAGATGCAGCATCTTGGAAAGGCAATGAATTCGAAATAGAGTCTATGTACTCTAATAAAGTCTAGGAGCTTGTAGAACCACCGATGGTGTAAAAGCCGTTGGATGCAAGTGGATCTACAAAAGGAAAAGAGGGAGAGACGGGAAGAGACCTTCAAAGCTAGGCTTGTGGCGAAAGGGTACACTCGAAAGAGGGAATCGATTATAAGGAGACCTTTTCACGGTAGCCATGCTTAAGTCTATCCGGATACTCTTATCCATTCTTTGCTCATATGGATTATGAGATTTGGCAAATGGATGTCAAGACGACTTTCCTTAATGGAAGTCTTGAAGAACATCCATATGAAGCAACCAGAAGGGTTCATTGAAAAGGCAAAGAGCATCTAGTGTGCAAGCTCAATCGGTCCATTTATGGACTGAAGCAAGCTTCAAGGTCTTGGAACATCCGGTTTAATGAAATAATCCAGTCGTATGGATTTATTCAGTGTCCGGATGAGTCTTGTGTATACAAGAAGTGTAACGGAAACGTGGTGGTATTTCTTGTACTATACGTAGATGATATTTTGTTAATAGGCAACAATGTCAAGGTATTATCAGACGTAAGGGTATGGTTGTCCAAACAATTTGATATGAAGGACTTAGGAGAGTGTGCACACATTCTTGGGATCAAAGTGATAAGTGATCGCAAGAAAAGAATCTTGTGTCTGTCCCGAGCTTCATATATAGATACAATCTTTGCTCGTTTTAGTATGCAGGATTCCAAGAAAGGTTTCTTACCTTTTAGCCATGGAATAGCTCTATCTAAAGAGATGTCTGAAGACATCAAAGGAGATAGAAGACATGAAAGCAGTTCCTTATGCTTCGGCTGTAGGAAGCCTTATGTATGCAATGATATACGAGACACGATATTTGTTTCTGGTGGGCATGGTCGTGAGATATCGGAGTAACCTGGACAAGGACATTGGATGCGATAAAGCATATATTAAAGTACACGAGAAGGACTAGAGATTATATGCTAATTTACCAAGCAGACGATTTGATCCCTGTGGGTTACGGATTTGATTTCTAATCAGATAGGGACAATAGTAAGTCTACATCGGGCTATGTGTTTACTTTGGGAGGTGGAGCCATTTCATGGAGGAGTGTTAGCGAAATGCGTGTCGGACTCAACCATGGAAGTTGAGTATATGGCTCTGAGGCGACTAAAGAAGCAGTATGGCTCAGGAACTTTCTAATGGACTTAGATGTGATTCCTGGTTTGCCCAAAATTATCACAATTTATTGTGATAATAGCGGTGCAGTTGCAAACTCGAAGGAACCACGAGCTCATAAAGCAAGTAAACATATAGAGCGTAAGTACCACCTGATACGAGATATCGTGAAGCGAGGAGAAGTTGTCATCGCCAAGATTGCATCAGCGGATAACCTGGCAGATCCTTTCACTAAGGCCCTTCCGGCGAAAGCTTTTGATCGGCATGTGGAGGGAATGGGAATCAGATGTATGGTAGAAGATATGACAGCTTAGTCATTAGTATAAGTGGGAGATTGTTGGAGTGTATACTGAAAGCCTAAGCTTTTGTAAACATTTGTCTTGAATAAAGAATCACATTTGGTCAAATCATCTACATTTGTTTGTAGTTGTTCAATTAATTTATATTATAGATAACATAGCATGTGGTGTCATATGCAGAAGATAATGTTATCAGTACCTTATAAATTATAAACAGTAGCTCACGACCAAAATGGAAAGGAACAAACCATTAGAAGGTCGTAGTGTAATTAGGTATCAGTTTATCTTGACTGTATAATTACACTAGTACACTTAGAGTGTATTGAGTAGGACCATTTGAGGTCGTTTCTTTTATACTGATTTTATAAAGAAACAAAGACCTCGGTTATTATGGAAGTGTGTGCTCTTAATCCTAATATAATAACATGTAACGACCCAATTTTTTTTCCATTTCAAGTTCTAAAGGGCCATAAAAATATTTGGAAATGCCTTTAAAATATTCTAGAGATTTTTAGGAATTTTTAGAGTATTTTTACGTAATTTTTGGAGGTCGTTTAGTATTTTTACAAAACCAAAGAAGTTTAAGCAAAAAGTGTTGGAGATGAGGTTCGAACCCGCGACCTCGGGTCGGACCAAACCAAGCCAAACCGGCTTGACCAGCTGGGATAAGAGATTTATGTTAATCTCAAATAGAGTTAAATAAGGTTATAGTATAGTTGAGTTATATCCGATTACTTATAAAAGGAAATAAGTTTTGGGATTTTAGAAAACCTAACTTCTTCTCTCTAAATTCTTCTTCGCCTTCTCTCGCGCGACAGCGGCGGCTCGGGCGGAAAACACATCGAGGCGACGGCGCTAGGGTTCCTCTTCGGTGCCGGCGAAAGGACTCTTCCGGCCAATCTCCAAGCTTCATCGTGCGTGGTCATCCCGACGGAAGGAGCTCGGAAGCACAAAGGAGAAGCTTCGGCTGAAACCCTAGAATCTCTTCCTCTCTTCGGTTGTAAGTCCAAGAACCGGCGGTAAGTACTACTCACCTGTGGTAGGAGTAGCTCCGCGATTTTGCTTCCTTCTTTTCCTTGCCGAGCGTGAACAGATTCCTTATTGATTCGTTTAAGGATTTCGGTTGGATTTTGCTAAGCACAGCAGATTTTAAGAAGCTTTTGTTTGTAGATTGTGACTTACAGTTTTGAAGTTTGCAGTTCCAAGTGGTACAGTTCATGTAGAGTTTCCAGTAGGGCTATGAGGATTGTTCTTCAGGCTTGAACTTAGTATTTTAGTTGGCATAATCGGGTTACATGGAAGCTAGCATTGGTTTTCTGTTGTTCTATGTTGTCGTGGCACACTGCGTGAAGAGTACTTGTGGTTTAGGGTTTGATATGTAGCTGTCTTGTGCTATTAGTTCCCTTATACCGTGTAGCTTGTAGCACTTCTTGCTTATTCTGTTAATTTCTTAATGCAGTTAATTGATAGCATGTTCTGCCTATGTTGTTAGCTCTTTATACCAAGTAGATTTTGGGCATTTCTTACATAGAAACTCTATTTCGAACTCCTGGTTAAACTATACAGCCTTAATTTCAGCTTATAGTTGTCTCTTTAGCATGCCTACAGCCTTAAATGTAGTATTCGTGTAGGCCTAATTGCTGCCATAAATTCCAGCAAATGGATTTAGGGTTTTTACAACATGATAAGAAGCATAAAGTTGCATTCTTTCACTTTTATTGCAGCATGCTAAAAAGTCTAGAATTAGCTTCCTTTTTGCTTTATTTACAGCATGATTGGAATCACCAAAGTATCATTCTTTGCCTATATTTACAATATGATTGGAATTAGTTTACTCCCATGCTACTACCATGTTTTAGAATTCCTGAAACCATTTTTCTGGAAGTAGTTTAGGATTAAAAGAACACTAAAGCTTAATTAAATGTCAGGGCATTTTTAATATCAGAATAAGAAAGATAACAAGTAAATAAAGCAAGAGGCTAGTACTCGACATCCAAGAGCTTGTCGTTAAACAAATCCAGGTGACCATTTCCGAGGTCTTGGCCCTGGTAGACCGAGGTCTGCTCTTTTAGGATTGGTGGCTCGCAACCCCAACCTATTAGGGAACGCGCATGAGATGGTACTAAGCCTGGGCCCAAAGAAAAGAAAAGTTAAGAAAGGAAGAAAGAAGAAGTGAGTAAAAGATAGGAATTAAAAGATTAATTTCTAACACAAGGATATAAGAAATGAAACAAGTTACATGCTTAGAATAAATAAGAATGGTTAGTTTCTTTAATTCTAAGTTTACATAGTTAGTTTCTTGTTATTCTGCTTGATACTGAGTATGATTTGTATCTAGTCCATTTTCTGTATACCATGAGCATATGCAGATAGTTTAGTATTTCAGTTTCAGTACTTATGCATTTCATTTATGCATTTCGAGTTTTGTGAGATAGATTAGTACTTGTTGGTGCAACCTTAGGTCAAGGTTGACCTGGTTGACCCGACTCGAGTTGACTTGACTCGAGTTGTATTTTGATGTTTGACTTGGGAAGATTGTTGATGCAACCTTAGGTCAAGATTGACCTAGTTGAGTTGCATGTTGATGTTTGACACTCGTGGAAGAGTTGTATTCTTGATGTGAGACAAGAATAGATGGTTGGGAGATTATTGGTGCAACCCTAGGTCAAGGTTGACCTGGTTGACCTGAAAAGTCCAAGTATGGAGACTTGGCAAACGGAAAAGTCCAAGCAGGGAGCTTGGCACGCGAAAAGTCCAAGTATGGAGACTTGCCATGGAAAAGTCCAAGTATGGAGACTTGGCAGGGGAAAAGTCCAAGCGGTAGCTTGGCACGGAAAGTCCAAGTATGGAGACTTGCACGGGAAAAGTCCAGCAGGGAGTTTGGCACGGGAGAAAGTCCCAGTGAGTGAAGCGGTAAAAGTCACAGTGAGTGAAGCCGGGCGGTTGGAAAGTCCCGGTGAGTAAGCAGAGGGAAAGACCTAGTGAGTGAAGCTGGGCGGTGGGAAAATCCAGTGAAGCAAGCGGTGAAAATCCTAGTGAGTGAAGCTAGGTGAAAGGAAAGTCCTGGTGAGTGAAGCCGGTGAAAGTCACAGTGAGTGAAGCCGGGCGGTGGGAAAGTCCTAACTGGGATGTTAGGCGGTTGGGAAGTCTGGTGAGTGAAGCCAGGGAAAGTCTCAGTGAGTGAAGCCGGAAAAGTCCCGTGAGTGAAGCCAGGCGGTTGGAAAATCTGGTGAGTGAAGCGGTGAAAATCTAGTGAGTGAAGCTAGGTGAATGAGAAAGTCCTAAGTGGGATGTTAGGCGGTGTGAAATCTGGTGAGTAAAGCCGGTGGAAAGTCACAGTGAGTGAAGCGGGCAAGGAAAATCCAGATGGATCAAGGGTGATCGGACATCCGGTGTTGAGGCCAAGTGAGTGAAGCTTGGCATATGGAGTCGGAGAGGGCTCGGTGGCTCGTTCTCCGAACTAGGTTTGAGAGGGCACTCTAAGCGAGGAGTTGGATCGATGCGTGACCGATCCGGTGATCTGCGTTTGCCACTCGATGCGGTGACCGATCGAATTAGATCGATGGCTCACGATTGCAATCGATCGGTCGAAGACCGATCGAGGCAACGCAACCTGCGAGAAGAAACCGTGGATCGGTCTCCACCGATCCATTTGATCGGTGGCGGGCACCGTCGAAAGAGATCGATGGCGAGGAGGAAGACCGAGGCGGTCGGTCTATGGACCGATCGGGAGGTTCTGATCGGTCCGCAGCCGTCGGGCTTGATCGCGACACGATCGATGCGGGACCAATCAGGTGACAACAGAAGCTTCACGCGCCTAGGCTGATCGGTCTGCAGACCGATCAGTGTTCTAGCCGTTGCGATGCAACGGCTAGTTTCTTCGCTGTTTCTTCTTCGCAGGTATAAAGGGGCTGAGGGCTTCTACAGGGCTTCTTCTTCTTTTGGGGAAGTACTCCTTCTGCTGAATCTTTTCTGCTTCCTGCTGAGCTTTGGTTGAGCTCTCATTGTGCTGAGTTCTGTTGAACTCGTCGAAGCTCTGCGTGAGTTTCCTGCTGGTGTTCTAGCTGCTGGATCCGAGAAGCTGCTGCTTCATCAAGGTTCCAGTCGACAACAAGAGGCAAGCAAGTGTATTACAATTTCTATTGTTCTTGTTTGTTTTTCTCCATTGTTGTACTCCTTTGTTTGCTGTTGCAAAAGATTGTGGTGAGGTTTCTCCACCCATAAGGAGTTTATATTAGCCGGTTCTCCGGGGACTCATCCACCGACGGATTGACCGGACTCGTCCACCTTACGGACACGCCGAGGAGTAGGAGCCCTAATCTCCGAACCTCGTTACATCCATCGAGTTTGAGGTTTGATTTCTTTCCGTGTCGCTTCTATTGTTTTATTTCCGCTGCGCTAACTCGACATTGTAGAAAGAATCGAACGAATTGGGGTCGGCTATTCACACCCCCCTCTCTAGCCGTACGAAAGAACCTAACAAGTGGTATCAGAGCGAGGCCGCTCATCATCGGATCAACACCCGGGGGAGCACGGGCTAGAGATGGATCTCTATGGAGAAGATGTCACGATTCAACCCTTCTACGAGTCTCACGACAACTTCACATATTGGAAGGTAAGGATGATGTATTTTCTTAGGACTAATATGTTAAATTGGTTTTGTGTACAAGAAGGGTTTTCCCCACCGATGGATGAGGAAGGAAAACCTATCAAGAAGAAGGAGTGGACGAAAGAGCAAATCCACCAATCCACAATCAACGACGAGGTAACGAAAATCCTTGAATTTTCATTACCTAGTGATATCTTGCATAAGATAGGTAGATACAACGATGCCAAGGAATTGTGGAACAACTTGGCAAAGTTCCATGAGGATAGCTCAAGTTCAAGCCATGAAGAGGAGCTAAGTGAGCCAAGTAGCTCACATTATGGAGGGAGCGAATTGGGAGTTGAGGGCTACTCAACATCCAAGGAAGAAGAGGAGGAGAGTTCCTCTTGTTCAAGTTCGGAGCAAGAAGAAGAGGCATCTACCTCCGGAAGGGATGAGGAAGAGAGCTCACACCCATGCCCAAACCTAGGTAACTCAAGCATTTCAATTTCAAATAAGTTACATATAATATGCTTTGAGTGTAGGGAGTGTGGACATTACAAGAGCAAATGTCCAAAGAGAGTTAGGAAGACTCCACCGGCACCAAAGGTCAAGGAAGCCGGAGTCCCAACACGCAAAGGCAAGAAGCACGTGGTGTGCTTTCAATGCAAGCAACGGGGACACTATAGGAGCCAATGTCCGAAGGGGAGGAAACCTCGCAAGGACAAGAGATCGAGCACATCGATAGGGGGAGCTAAGGCAAACCCTAAGGTATCTTTTAAGGCTCATTCGTGCAATTCTAGTAGGATACATGCTAGTAATTTTATTGCATTAGTCAATAATGATGAGCATGTTAACACTAGAAATCAACACATGTGCTTAGGTGCTAAACATGTCAACCTAGATAGGGATACTACTAGGAATGCTAACCCTAGGTTTAACACTTCTAAGGTTAAGGAAAACCTAGGTAGAAACCCTAAATCAACTAGACACATGCCTAGGAACACCTCAAGAAAGAATGACAAACCAAAACTTGAGGTATTAGAGAAAGAAAATCAAGTCTTGAGGTCAAGACTTGACTCTCTAGAAAAGGCTCTTAAGGATTTGACTCTAGGGTCTAGGGGTCAAAAAC
The DNA here is from genome assembly GCF_018446385.1 of Zingiber officinale. Taxonomy (NCBI): domain Eukaryota; kingdom Viridiplantae; phylum Streptophyta; class Magnoliopsida; order Zingiberales; family Zingiberaceae; genus Zingiber; species Zingiber officinale. Next base: position 94,329,898 of record NC_055988.1, on the reverse strand, counting down.
CCAAGTCCAAGGACAAGAAAGGTTTGGGTCACAAACCTAAGTCCCAAATGGTCAAGCCCACCTATCATAATGTTCCATTCGATTATGGAACAAATCCTAGGGCTAGGAAGACCAACACCAAGGTCACAAGGGGAGTCACCCCTAGAGTTGATCTTGATGAGTCCCAAATGACCAAGGCTTTAAAGCCTAAGAGGGTCATTAGGAGGGTTGCTAGGGAAGTTATCCCTAGTGAATATTTAGTGAATCCAATGAGCTCAAGTAGGTATTGGGTTCCTAGGAGCATCTTCTCTACCCCATAGATGGGTTAGAGAGTGTCAACTCCAATAAGAAGGGTAGTTAACCCAACTTTGAGGAAATTGACACTCAAGGAGTATTTTCAAGGTTTTGAGAACTTTTGAAAATGAAATGGAATTATCATTTACTCCTTTGAAGAGCTAAATGTGCCTAATGGTGGAAATATCATTTTTAATCTTAAGTGGCACAATTTGAGGAAAACCTAGAGAAATACCATAATTGGGATTTTGGTTTTCTCTTAGGGATATATGGGCAATCTAGGGTTAGATTTTAAGTTAGCTAAGGCTAAGGATACTTAGATAGGGATTTAGGTATTTTATTTGTGCTAACTTGCCATGATTGGTTGCCATATGCCATGCCATGACATCATATTCATTTTATTATCATTTGATATGTCATGATAATGCTTAGGTTATCTATGTGTCATGTGTTAGTTTAGTTTCAAACTTTATGCCATGACATCATGACATTGGCACATGTTTTTACTTATGATATCATTATATGCCATGTCATCATCTCTTGCATTATAATCAATGAAATTGATTTAAGGACAAACATATAATTTGATATTGAGATCAAATTGATGTTTAGAAAATGCATGAGAACTTAGCCTAAGTTGACCTTAACCCATATCTCACATCAAATTGACTTGAATGTGGTTTGATACACCTTAGATGTGTGTGAGATATTAGGATCATGAGTTAGGATCAAGGTGCATAGTTTTTGTACCTAGATGAGCCTAATTCAAGAAAAGGAGGATCATAGGGAAAGCTTGTGTACAAGTCATGTACATTTAGCCCTAAGATTATGGTCCTAAATTCAAATGGTTTTAAAAGCATTTTAAAATTGATTTGAAAAACCTTGATGAAGCTTTCCTAGTGATAGCATTCTTCATTGAGCAAGATGATACAAAGATGACTTAACTTTGAACTATTTCAAAGTTTTCGAATTTTGTATCAAGATTTGAAAATGGAAGTTATTTTCATAGAAAACTATTTTTCCTTGATAGTATATGTTATGAGGAATGTATCCTCAAAATTTCACAATTTTTCGAATTTTCTGGAATTTATTAGGGGTTTCTGAATTTCGGGAGAAGAAAAATCAGAAATCAGAGTTGTGGACCGATCAGAGGGGCTGATCGGTCCGGACCGATCCAGTCTTTGGATCGATGCAGTGACCGATCCAGAGGTGACTCGATAAGCGTGCCAATGTCTGAAAATTGCATGTCGAAATTTGGTGACGATTGGTTTTAGATTTATAAAGGTTTGAAACTCTCCAAGACATTGTTGGTGCAATGGTCAAGGGGGAGTTGGCCCTTAGGGGGAGTTTTACCTAATTGTCAAGGGGGAGTTGACTTTTAGGAGGAGTTTTTACTCCTTAAGACTTTTGAGGATTAGTGATATGGGGTTATCACTAAGTTGGTTGTTGAGTTTAGTATCAAGGGGAAATTAAGAGTTTCAATGAAAGGTATGGGACTTTCATTAGGAAGAAACTCTTGACCTTGATACCCTCCTTTTTCTTTTTGATGTGTGTCAAAAAGGGGAGAGTGTTCATTGGAGGATTATTAGAGAACCTAAGTTAGGTTATCGGTTTAACCTAAGCTAGGGGAAGTTTGTCAAGGAATGTTCGAGGAAGAACATTGGAATACTTTTTGATGTGTGTCAAAAAGGGGGAGAACTATTGGAGAACCCAAGTTAGGTTATCGGGTTAACCTAAGGGGAGAATGTCCGGAGAATGTTCAAGGAAAGAACATTGGACATTGGAAGATGGTTGGAAAACCTAAGTTAGGTTATCGGGTTAACCTAACTTGATTATAGTTTTGTCAAACATCAAAAAGGGGGAGATTGTTGGTGCAACCTTAGGTCAAGGTTGACCTGGTTGACCCGACTCGAGTTGACTTGACTCGAGTTGTATTTTGATGTTTGACTTGGGAAGATTGTTGATGCAACCTTAGGTCAAGATTGACCTAGTTGAGTTGCATGTTGATGTTTGACACTCGTGGAAGAGTTGTATTCTTGATGTGAGACAAGAATAGATGGTTGGGAGATTATTGGTGCAACCCTAGGTCAAGGTTGACCTGGTTGACCTGAAAAGTCCAAGTATGGAGACTTGGCAAACGGAAAAGTCCAAGCAGGGAGCTTGGCACGCGAAAAGTCCAAGTATGGAGACTTGGCAAACAGAAAAGTCCAAGCAGGGAGCTTGGCACGCGAAAAGTCCAAGTATGGAGACTTGGCACGCGGAAAGTCCAAGTATGGAGACTTGGCACGGGGAAAGTCCAAACAGGGAGTTTGGCACGGGAGAAAGTCCTGGTGAGTGAAGCCAGGCAGTCGGAAAGTCCTGGTGAGTGAAGCCAGGCAGTTGGAGAAAGTCCTGGTGAGTGAAGCCAGGCAGGGGAAAGACCTAGTGAGTGAAGCTAGGCAGTGTGGAAATCCTGGTGAGTGAAGCCAGGTGAAAATCCTAGTGAGTGAAGCTAGGTGAAAGGGAAAGTCCTGGTGAGTGAAGCCAGGTGAAAGTCCTGGTGAGTGAAGCCAGGCAGTGGGAAAGTCCTAACTGGGATGTTAGGCAGTTGGAAAGTCCTGGTGAGTGAAGCCGGGCAAGGGAAAATCCAGATGGATCAAGGGTGATCGGACATCTGGTGTTGAGAAGTCCAAGTGAGTGAAGCTTGGCATATGGAGTGAAGTGAAAATCCTAGTGAGTGAAGCTAGGTGAATGAGAAAGTCCTAACTGGGATGTTAGGCAGTGTGAAATCCTGGTGAGTAAAGCCAGGTGGAAAGTCCTGGTGAGTGAAGCCGGGCAAGGGAAAATCCAGATGGATCAAGGGTGATCGGACATCTGGTGTTGAGAAGTCCAAGTGAGTGAAGCTTGGCATATGGAGTCGGAGAGGGCTCGGTAGCTCGTTCTCCGAACTAGGTTTGAGAGGGCACTCTAAACCGAGGAGTTGGATCGGTCTGGTGACCGATCCAGTGATACTGCGTTTGCCCTGATCGGTCTGGTGACCGATCAGAATTAGATCAGTGGCTCACTGATTGCAATCTGATCGGTCTGAAGACCGATCAGGAGGCAACGCAACCTTGCGAGAAGAAAACCGTGGATCGGTCTGCTGACCGATCCACCCATGGCCTGATCGGTCGGCAGACCGATCAGGAAGAGATCAGTGGCGAGAGGAGCCGAAGACTGATCGGTCTATGGACCGATCAGGAGGTTCCCTGATCGGTCCACAGACCGATCAGGGCTTCAATCGCGACACCTGATCGGTCTGGGGACCGATCAGGTGACAACAGAAGCTTCACGCGCCTAGGCTGATCGGTCTGCAGACCGATCAGTGTCGCAGGTTATAAAAGAGGTTGAGAAGCTACTGTTGAACTTCTTCTTCTTCTTCTTCTTTTGGGAAGTACTCCTTCTGCTGAATCTTTTCTGCTTCCTGCTGAGCTTTGGTTGAGCTCTCATTGTGCTGAGTTCTGTTGAACTCGTCGAAGCTCTGCGTGAGTTTCCTGCTGGTGTTCTAGCTGCTGGATCCGAGAAGCTGCTGCTTCATCAAGGTTCCAGTCGACAACAAGAGGCAAGCAAGTGTATTACAATTTCTATTGTTCTTGTTTGTTTTTCTCCATTGTTGTACTCCTTTGTTTGCTGTTGCAAAAGATTGTGGTGAGGTTTCTCCACCCATAAGGAGTTTATATTAGCCGGTTCTCCGGGGACTCATCCACCGACGGATTGACCGGACTCGTCCACCTTACGGACACGCCGAGGAGTAGGAGCCCTAATCTCCGAACCTCGTTACATCCATCGAGTTTGAGGTTTGATTTCTTTCCGTGTCGCTTCTATTGTTTTATTTCCGCTGCGCTAACTCGACATTGTAGAAAGAATCGAACGAATTGGGGTCGGCTATTCACACCCCCCTCTCTAGCCGTACGAAAGATCCTAACAGTACTTACTAAGCGTTTTCGCTTATAGATCTTGTTTTCTTTCCTCCTACTGCAGATAAAGAAAAAGCTAAGATATGAAGGGAGGCGATAGGGTGGTGGTGATGATGGATGTGTGTGGTGGCTGAACTATGGAGGGATCCAGAGGGGACTAGCAAGACTTATTCATTTAGAGTTTATGTCTAGTTCATTTTCCTTATTTCCATTATGAAATCATGAGTTTATGCTTGAGTTCGAAGTGCATTGTAGCTTGTTATGCCTTGTTCTGAGAGTTTTGAGTTTAATTCTTATTGCTAGTTAGCTTTTGATTAGAATATGACTTATTAATGCGTGGTTGTGAAGAATATTGTGATCCAGCCGCATGTGGCTGTGTATATCTTTTATGTATTGTGGATTTGGTCACCGGTACAGGGGAGACTCTGCCGAATTTTTCGGTGGGAATTCCTCTGAACTGTGATAAAATCTACCTGACTCTAAATATAGAGTCAGTGCCACTAGGAGGGAAGTTATAGTTAGGTAACAATCTCCCTTAGAGAGTAGTAGTAAGAAAGGGTGGTTGTTACATAACAAGCACATATATTTGATATTTATTTCTTTAATTTATCAATGGGTGAGATTTAGTTCGATGAATCAATAAGCCCGATAAGTTGGGAAATGGTATCACTTATAGTGTGTGTTGTTGATTATAGAAGGAAACTGTGTCCTAGAGATACTAGGTTGATAATGTCCCCAAGAGGAACTCATAAGGATTGTCATGTTAAACCCTGCAGGTGGACTTAGTCCGACATGACGATAAGGTTGAGTGGTACTACTCTTGGACTAAGATATTAATTAAATGAGTTGTCAGTAACTCACTTAATTAGTGGACATTCGATATCTTAAACACAGGGAGACTAACACACTTATAATAAGAAGGAGCCCAAAAATGTAATTTGGGATTGGTGCGGTAGTTCAATGATAGTTCTCTAGTGGAATGAATTATCATTGATAAAAATAAGTTGTGTGTTCGGGGCGAACACGGGATGCTTAATTTTATCGGGAGACCAAAACCAATTCCTCCTCTCGGTCCCTATCGTAGCCTCTTATTTATAGAGTTCTATACCCACCTATACCCACCTTCTATACCCACACAATAGGGGTCGGCCAAGCTAGCTTGGTAGGGCCGCCTAGGTATAAGATTGGGTGGCTGGCCCTAGCTTGAACCCAAGCTAGTAGGGCCGGCCAAAATAAATTAAAAAGAATTTTAATTTTAATTTTTATTATGTGGAAGAAATAATTTATTAAAGAGAATTTAAATTAAATTATCTCTCTTGTAAAATTTACAAAAGATTAAAGAAAGAGATTAGATCTCTTTCCTTATTTGTAGATTGGTGAGATATTTTATTTTCTCTTTAAAATTATTCACATGTTGTAAAATTAAAATTATAGAAATTTCTTTTATTAACCATGTAGAGATTTTTAAAGAGAAATTTTAATTTTAAAATTTCCGGAAACAAATTAGGAAGTTTTAATTGTTGATTGAAACTTGTCCAATTTGTTCTCCAATGATGTGGCCGGCCAATGTAGATTTAATTGGGAAATTTTATTTTATTTTTCTCAATTAAATCATGTCAAGGAAATTGAGGAAATTTTATTGTAATTAAATTTCCTAATTTGCCTAGGCCAAGGAATATAAAAGAAGGGGTGAGGGTGCCTTCATGAGACACAACATCTATTATTTCTCTCCCTCTTTTGTTCCTTGGTGTGGCCGGCCATCCTCTCCCTCTCTTCCTCTTGTGGTGGCCGAACCTCTCTCCCTTCCTTGGAGCTCTTGTGGTGGCCGGATACTACTTGGAGAAGAAGAAGAAGAAGGAGAGAAAGCTAGCATCTCTTGGAGCTTGGTTAGTATTTTGGTTTTTCTCCTTGGTGAAGTTTTTCCTTTGTGGCCGAACCTTGCTTGGAGGAGAAGAAGGTGGTTGGTGGTTTCTCATCTCGGTAGATCGTTGCCCACACAACGTCCGAGGTTAGAAGAGGAATACGGTAGAAGATCAAGAGGTTTTTCTACAAGGTATAACTAGTAATTTTTATTTCCGCATCATGCTAGTTATTTATGGAAATAATACCAAATACAAGAGGCTTACGTTCTAGAATTTCGAATATGTTTTTTCGATGTTGTGTTCTTTTGTTTTTTCTTTTCCTTGTGATTTGATTGTTCTCTTTGGTTAACCTAAAGTTATTTTAGGAAATTAAATATTAGCTTTCTATAAAAGGTTTTGTCTAGTCGGTGGTGGTTGCTCCCATATCCAAGAAGGCCATGTGCCTCGCCACGTCAGTACTGGGAACCAATTATGGAAATTAATATTTAATGGAATTAATAACTTAAGGAGACTTGGGTCGAACGTGTAAAGTTCCGCAGGAGATCCAAGTCAAAGCCTAAAAGAACAAATAGATTAAGTTTTGGATCAAACGTGTTAAGTTCTGCAGGCGATCCAAAATTTAATTTAAAAGAACACATGGTAGCTAGGAAAAGGTTCAGACCTTTGTACAAAATTTTTGTACAGTGGAACCTATAGGTTTTCCGAGTAGCAACCAACAATTGGTATCAGAGCTAGGGTTTTGCCTCTATGTATTTGGTATTTAGTTTAATTATGCACATGTCATACATAATTTAGGCAGGTTAATAGTAGGATGTGCTAACTTTGTGGATGCAGGATCCAACTATTATGGCTTTTAGTTATTATGTGTGTGATTGGACCTTGGACATGTCAAGGGCATTTATCTGTGTGTGCATGATTGTATTAAAATATAGCAGGAGCTGTATTTAGTTTATTAGGATTTTATTTTTGATCTAGATACATGTACATTCCTTTTATGGATATAGGATCAAAATGTAAAATTCTATTTATGTCGCGGATCGAATCTTGCAAAGCGTGGAACCTTCTAAGGATCAGAGGCGCAGCCGTCCGGGTCATCCTCTATTCAGATTCCCAGTTGGCTGCTCAGCAAATCTCGGGGATTTTCGAGATAAATAGTACAAGGCTCAAGCTCTACGTGGAGGCTATTGAAAAACTTAAGCTCAACTTTAGGGAGGTGATTATTCAGAAGATCCCCCGGGCGGAGAATCAAGTGGCGGATGAATTGGCCAAGCTGGCAAGCGCGTTATCCCCGGTCGGCTCTCAGAAGCCGATCGAGCAAGTATCTTTAGTAGCACATGTCGATCGGATGCAGGGCATCACATACCCGAGCGACTGGAGGACAACTATTGTGGAGTTTTTGCGCTCGGGAGCTACCCCCTCCGACCGGGAAGGAGCTCATTTACTGAAGAGAAGGGCTAGTCGGTTCACCCTCGTAGGAGATCAACTCTACAAGAAGGCCTTCTCCCGTCCGCTCCTAAAATGCGTCAGCTGGGAAGATGCCGAGTACATCCTTCGAGAAGTGCACCAAGGTTCGTGCGGTGGACATCTAGGCGGACGGTCGTTAACCAGGAAGATTTTGCTAGCCGGGTATTTTTGGCCAACACTTCAAAAGGATGCTGCCCGGACCGTTGCAAATTGTCTATCCTGTCAGAAGTATCACAGCATGTCCCACCGACCGGCAGATGAGATGAAAGCATCAACTGTGGCCTGCCCGTTCGACCAATGGGGGATGGACATCGTGGGACCCTTCCCCATGGCTACCGGGCAGCGGAAGTTCTTATTGGTGGCGGTCGACTACTTCTCAAAATGGGTAGAAGCTGAGCCACTTGCAAAAATATCCGAGCAGATGGTTAAAAAGTTCATATGGCAAAATATCATCTGCCGCTTTGGCATCCCAAGACGACTCGTCTCCGACAACGGACGTCAATTCACTGGGAAGCTACTCGGGAAGTGGTGCGAAAGTTATGGCATCGAGCAGCACTTCACATCGGTGGCATACCCCCAGAGTAACGGTCAAGCCGAGGTAACCAACCGAGAGATTCTCAGAATTTTACGGGCTCGGCTCGACCATGAAGGAGGCAGCTGGGTAGACGAGCTGCCGGGCATTTTATGGGCTCTCCGCACAACACCAAAGGAGGGAACGGGCGTCACTCCATTTCACTTGGTATATGGAGGCGAAGCAGTCATCTCGATTGATGTTGGGGTGGAGTCCGTTCGGGTACAAAATTATGATGAAGATAACGCCGAACGGAGGAGCATGGAGCTAGACTTGGTCGAAGAGGAAAGAGCTAAAGCGTCCGTCCGGCTGATGGCGTACCGGCAACGTATGAAACAGAACTACAACCGGCGCGTGATCCCCAGAGCCTTTCAAGTAGGCGACCTAGTTTGGAAGAAAGTCAAGCCGGTCGGAGATGTCGGCAAGTTGGAAGCTCCCTGGGCAGGACCCTTTGAAGTGGTCGAGAAGCTCCGTTCGGGCGCTTATTACCTCAAGGATGCGGAAGGTCGGATGCTGGATCGGCCATGGAGTGCAAATCACCTTCAGCCATATAGAGCTGGGTGAGAGGTGCGCTTTTGCTCTATTTTGTGTAAATTCAAAATAGTTGTACTCCTTTTATCGCAGGAAACAAATTATTCCCAAGGCATTCTGTGTTCATAGCCGAACGGTTGGTTATCCGAAGGCCCCATGCCGCTCGGCCGAAGGTAAATTATCGGAGCCAAGCGCTCGATGACGAAGGCCCCGAGCTGCTCAGCCGGAGGTATATTGTACGAGTCAAAGGCTCAATTCCGAAGACCCTGTGCCGTTCGGCCAGGTAAACGATTGCCCAAATTAGGCTTAAAAGCCCGACGAGCTCCGTCGTTAAAGATCGAGAGCCGCGCCGACCGGCTATAAATATCCGCGCCGACGAGCTCCGTCGTTAAAGATCGAGAGCCGCGCCGACCGGCTATAAATATCCGCGCCGACGAGCTCCGTCGTTAAAGATCGAGAGCCGCGCCGGCTATAAATATCCGCGCCGACGAGCTCCGTCGTTAAAGATCGAGAGCCGCGCCGACCGGCTATAAATATCCGCGCCGACGAGCTCCGTCGTTAAAGATCGAGAGCCGCGCCGACCGGCTATAAATATCCGTGCCGACGAGCTCCGTCGTTAAAGATCGAGAACCGCGCCGACCGGCTATAAATATCCGCACCGACGAGCTCCGTCGTTAAAGATCGAGAGCCGCGCCGACCGGCTATAAATATCCGCGCCGACGAGCTCCGTCGTTAAAGATCGAGAGCCGCGCCGACCGACTATAAATATCCGCGCCGACGAGCTCCGTCGTTAAAGATCGAGAGCCGGTCCGGTGTCTATAAATCCTCCGGCCCAGACGTTAAACCGTAGAGCCGCGCCGACCGGCTATAAATATCCGCACCGACGAGCTCCGTCGTTAAAGATCGAGAGCCGCGCCGACCGGCTATAAATATCCGCGCCAACGAGCTCCGTCGTTAAAAATCGAGAGACGAGCCGGCGTCTATAAATCCTTGAGCGGAAGACCGACGAGCCCCGTCGTTAAAGATCGAGAGCCGCGCCGACCGGCTATAAATATCCGCGCCGTCGAGCTCCGACGTTAAAAATCGAGAGACGAGGCGGCGTCTATAAAAACCGAGCGGAAAACTGACGAGCACCATCGTTAAAGATCGAGAGCCGCGCCGACCGGCTATAAATATCCGTGCCGACGAGCTCCGTCGTTAAAGATCGAGAGCCGCGCCGACCGGCTATAAATATCCGCGCCGTCGAGCTCCGACGTTAAAAATCGAGAGACGAGCCGGCGTCTATAAAAACCAAGCGGAAAACTGACGAGCACCATCGTTAAAAATCGAGAGTCGGTCCGGCGACTATAAATACCCCGGGCGGACGAACGAATATCAAAGAATAAGAAACCGCGGAAACCACAAGTATTAAAACATTTAGGCCCGCTCGGGCTTTGGTCCTTCGATACTTGGCGTTTGTTGACTTCACACAGGCTAGATACGTGCAGAGCGAGTAGGCCCTCCCGCTCGGACTTTGTTTAATGGGTTAAGCTGATCGGCCGCGTGATGGAGAACACTTAGAGCATGACTGACTCCAAGCATAAACGTTAAGCAAACAGAAGAATATTATGGATAATGATCAGGAAGACGCAAGCAAAGACATAATTGCATTAAAGGGAAAGCATGCCGGACGGCAAGTACAAAAAGTTGCGCTAGAAACGCAAAAACAAGATAGAGACGAGGAACACTCTTCACTCGGGGTCTTCGAAGTTGAAGAAATCGTCCGGAATGTCGTCTGTCATGGCCGCCAGATCGGAGGCGGGAATGTGCATTCCCGCAGGAAGGTGGCCACCCTTCTTCAAGTAGGCCATAGTGACCTTAACGGCCTCGGCAAAGGTTGAAGAGACGCTGCCGCCAAATTTCGTGCCGAACCTCTCCGATCGGAGGTAATCTTGACGTGCAGTAGCCAGACGACTCGGCTCCTCTTCCTTGTACTTTCTGAGCGCCGCCCGGGAGGCAATTAGTGAATCTTGAAGAACTTTCTGGTCCACCTCCGCTTTAGTGCGTTCAGCTGAGCGCCCATCCCGTTCGGTAGTTAGTTGGGTTTCCAGCTCCTTAGATCGCTGATCTAGGGCTCGGACTTCAACTTTCATCTTGTCCAGATCAGCAATCGCCCGCTTCTTCCGGCTACTGGCGCGCTTCACATCTTCGTCACGCTTCTTCACCAAGCCTTCAAGTCGAGCCACCTCTGTAGCCAGGTCGGCGACCTTCTTCTGTTCGGCCTCGCGGGCTTGTTTCTCCCGCTCGGCCGATGGACCCCCCGAGACTTGAAGCTTTTCCATAAGATCCTCAATCTCGGCCAGCCGATGGCTAGTGGCGATTTGCTCAGCCCAATGCTATAAGGGAAATAATAAAATCAGGAACCGAACAGTAGCATGGCACAGGAAGAAAAATGAACCTACCTGAGTGGCCTGCTGCATGTGGTTATCGCCGAGCTGCTTGGGCGTCATGAGGGCCACCCGAATCTGGGCGTCCTCGAAAAGTTTGGCGAGCGGACCCGTCAAGGTTATTTCATGAACGGGGCTTGATGGCCGATCGGCAGACAATAAATATTCCTCCGACGGGAATCGAAGGGTAGTCTTGATGGTCGGGTGGCCGGCCGGCACTTCCTCAGCCGCAGTCGCCTGGCCCGAGGACTCTCCTATGGTTGAAGTTTCGTCCAACCGTCGTAAGCGACGACGAGTCCGTGGAGGAGAGCCAGAGGGCTGTGCGGTGGACGAGGCCACGGGGGTCCTGATATGCAAAGGCGTGCGATCTGGAGAAGCGATCTCGATCGGCGCCTGCGGTTCGCCCTTGGGGTCGGCGGAAGGCTGGACTCTCTTCGGCGTTTCCGCCGAACTTCCAGTGGCGAATCCCCGGCCTGGGGGACTCCCAGCTCGGCTGGAGCAGAGGAAACAGGATCCGCCTCAACCTTCGTTGAAGCGGGTTGGGTGACTGCTTTGGGATGCGCCCCTCTCCTACATCTCGCCGGGGGATAAGACCTCGCGAGTTCTTTTGTAGCCGCCTCAATTTCCACTTCAATTTCAGATGATCGGTAGCCTTGGAGCGCCACATGACTTCAGTGCGGTGGAAGAAATTAAAATCAGTTAGACAAAAAGGCGAAGGGAGTAAAGAGTCCTTACCCATGCGGTGAGGGAGATTGGCGAACGGGAGATAATCCAAAATGTACAACACCCCTTGAGAAGCAACTGGTCAATTTGTACCGTTGACCGGACAAGCAATTTGCCGCATGAAGGTAGGCCGGATTTCTTGAATTTGCCGAGCCCTACTGGTCAGACAATGTCCGCCATTTGGTTCGAATCTTGCCGCCGAAGTCGATATATAAGAAGAACTCCCTCCAAGTGCTTGTTGGAGGTCGGCATGTTCTCAAAAAATTTGAAGCCTATTCTACTTTGGAAAATAAAAGTACCCAACTCGGATTGTTTGGGGTAGAAGAAGTAGTGGAATATTTTGGGGTCAAGTGGGATACTGTGCAGCCTAAAGAGGACGACAACCCCGCTCAGTAGCCTAAAGGAATTCGGCACAAGTTGGCCGAGCGGGATGCGGAAATAATTACAAACTTCCAAAATAAATGGATGAGTAGGAAATCTAAGGACGCCCTGGAATTGGTCCAGAAAAAAACAAATAGTACCGGTCGGCGGGTTATGGGGCCGGTCGATCGGGCCGGCTACAACTATTTCATGGTCGTGCGGGATCCCGTAGGTCCTAACAACGCGCCGGGCGCGCTTCTCATCTAACCTACTCTCCATACTCATATACCACGGACCGTGAACCTCGGTAGCGGGTGCAGAAGTGCTCGCCATGACTAAAGAAGGGAAGGAAGCCTAGCAATACTCGGAAACAAGGGGACGAGAGAAGAGAATAAGCTTACTGAGGGAAGATCAAAGGAAAGAAGCCCAGGAACTCGAAAACCACCGGAAAGCAAGCACTGGGAGTCGTCAGAGTAAGCTAGCAGCAGGCAGCTTCGACAGAGGACGCGCGATGAAACAGAGAGTGCGGCGTGAAGGCCAAAACGAGGGCCTTATACAAACGAGACCGCTCAACCTCGTCCGTCGGATGAAGGGCACAAGAGACGAGGTCATCATCTAGCCGTTCATTTCAAAACAAAGGGCGTCCCATCGTACGGAGCGTCACCGCCACTAGAGACAAGCCATGTGGCGCTCTGTCACCAAGCGCAATTAATGCGCCCATACCGCGCATGCTTCGGCTTAATGAACAAGACTTGCGCGATTTTCAAGAGGATTTAGACAAGCAAACATCCACGTTGGGCGCCAAGGCATACAAAGCGAAGAGCCGAGCGGATAAATTTGGCATGAGGGCCGAACGGCTCAAGGGATATCAGCAGCAGCGATAAGGCGACGACCGCCCGCTCGGACACACAGTCCAGTCAGTCGGACTCACTGCCTCCTTCGACTAGACTTGAAGGGGAGGCAAGTGATCCGGCGGTAAGAATGGGGGACCCACAGATGGGGTCCCGTCCGAGCGGAACCAGAGATTACCCAGCCAAAGGTTTGGGTTTCCGACGCCAAAGCAGAAGAACCGGAGCGGAGGTGTCCGCTCGGCCGGAATCGTGGCGAGGGAACAGTGGTTAGCCGAGCGGCCTATTCGATCGGCTCGGGAGATGATATGTCAGCAAAGGCATGATGATTAGACTGTACGCAAGATGGCACTATTAAAGGCCCCACCATCACGTCACGGACAGGTTGATACAGTAGCAGTATGGTCTTATGGATGCCCTTCTGATAGGCCCACACCTAGGCATGGTCGAAAGCAGGTGATTGTATCAACAGTATGGTCTTATGGATGCCCTTCTGATAGGCCCACACCTAGGCATGGTCGAACGCAGGTGATCGCTTCGATTGGTGTGCCCAGGCTCCTTCGAGAGGTCTATATAAGGCCTCCATTTCTTCAACCGGAGGTACACAAGTCTACATTTTCTAAGCCACTTTCTTATTCCTTCGCCTAACTTGAGCGTCGGAGGGCCGTCGCCGGGACACCCCCTCGGTTTTGTTGCAGGTTCGCCGGAGCACTCGAGGATACAGCAGGGAGCGCCACATCCCCAGCGTCCATTAATCCTGGTTCGGACAGGATCAGGGTGGTACTTGCGCTCTATTGTGTTTACTTGCCTTATAGACTTATGGTTTCTTCGAGTTTGCTACTGCACCAATATTATTACAATAAATTATAATAATCTTTGGACAAACCAGAAATCATATCTAAGTCTATCTTGAGGTTATTGAGCCATTCAGCTTTTATAGCTACCTCAGAGGCTTGCCATATACTAAGCTTCTATGGTAGAGTCCAGAAAAACACCTATATGCTTATGACTTTACCTCCTAAAGTAAACACAAAACCCTGAGGTTGACTTATTATTGTCCCTTTCCGATTGGATGTTAAAATCCATGCAACTCACAGGGAACAAATTATCTGCCTTATAAGCTAGCATATAATCTCTAGTGCCTCTATGGTACTTCAATATATGTTTTACCGCAGATCAATGTCCTTGTCCAGAGTTGCTTTGATATCTACTAATTATGCCCACGGCAAAATAGATATCCAGTCTCGTATACATCATTGCATACATTAGGCTTCCCACAGCCGAAGCATAAGGAACTGTCTTCATGTCCTTTATCTCCTTTGATGTCTACGGAGATATTTCTTTAGATAAAGTTACTCCATGCTAAAAAGGTAAGAAACCTTTCTTGGAGTTTTGCATGCTTAAAACGAGTAAGGATTTTTTTTTGATACATGAAGCTTGGGATAATTAAAATATTCTTTTCTTGTGATCCCTTATTACTTTGATCCCAAGAATATATTCATTCTCTCAAGTCCTTCATATCGAATTATTTGGACAACCATACCCTTACTTCTGACAACATTTTGATATTGTTTCCAACTACCAAAAATGTTATCTACGTATAGTACAAGAAATATCACCACGTTTCCATCACACCTTTTGTATACACAAGACTTATCCGATTACTAAATAAATTTATAGGTCTGGATTCCTTTGATAAACCGGATGTTCCAAGACCTTGAAGCTTTGCCTCAATCCATAGACTGATTAAGCTTGCACACAAAATGCTCTTTGCCCTTTGCAATGAACCCTTCTGGTTGATTTGTATGGATGCTTTCTTCAAGACTTCCATTAAGGAATGTTGTCTTGACATCCACTTGCTAAATAGATAAAAGAATCCAGATAGACTTAAGCATGACTACCAGTGAAAAAGTTTCCTTTTTCATCAAGTTTTGCTTTGAAAGTTTCCACCTTCCTATCTATCCATCTTTTCCTATTGTAGACCTATTTTTACCCAATGGCTTTTACACCATATGGTGGTTCTACAAGCTTCCAGATTTGATTAGAATACATATATTCTAATTCTGTATTCATTGCTCTTTGCCAAGATGCTGCATCTTTATCTTGGAGTGCTTCATCATATTTCCCGGATCAGACTCATGTTCATTTGGGATCAAGTCCAAAAACTCTCCCAAAACATGAATCTTTTTGGTTGTTTGACAACCCTCCCACTACGATGATGCACTGTCTATAATTGTGTATCAATTGTGATATGTGTTGCAGTTTCTTGTGATATTTCATCTTGTACAGTTGGTACTAGATTAGACATGTCCTTTATAATTTCTTTAAGAACAAATTTACTTATGGGCTTATGGTTTATTACATAGTTCTTTTCTAAAAATCGGTCATTGATGCTAACAATGACCTTCTGATTTTTAAGACTATAAACCTACTTTCATTTCTCTAGGATAACTTACAAACAAGCGAATTCCTGTCCAACTTATCATTGTCTCTCTTCAGCATATGTCCTGGACTACCCGAATCCGAATATGCTTCAAAATAGGCTTATGCCTATTTAGCAATTCTATATGAGTAGAGAGTTCTGACTTTGGAAGGTACTATGTTTACTTCCGTTTCCAGAGTATATCCTTAAAATGAATTTGGTAATTTTCCAAATAACTCATCATCAATCTACTTATTTCCATAAGAGTCCTATACCTTCCTTTTTCTACACCATTCTGTAGGGGTGTACCAGGTGCAATTAGTTGGGATTAAATCCCTACTTCTGATAAGTGACTCCTAAATTCTCCCAAGAGGTACTTGCCACTATGATCTCACCGTAGTGTCTTGATACTTTTACTTTGACGTTTCTCCACATTAGCCTCGTACTCTTTGAACTAATCAAAGCACTTAGACTTGCGGCACATCAAGTAAATGTATCCGTATCTTGAATATTTGTCTATAAAATAGACGAAATATTCGATACTAACTCTTTTCATAGGATCACACAAATCAAAATGAACATATTCCAATGTATCTTTGGCTCCATACCCCTTATACTTAAAAGCTTCTTGGTTATTTTTCCTTCCAAGTAAGACTCGCCGGTTGGAAAGATTTCCACTACCAATGAACCCAAAAGTTCATCAGCTACCAATGAATCCTACTCAAGTTAATATAACCTAGCCTTAGATACCAAAGATATAATTGGTTCATTTCCGAAGGTTGCTTTCTCTTAAAGTTAGAAGATGTGTTACTAATTTCCATTTGTTGCATCGTGGGAGTTATTGGATTTATAAATTGCCAACCAACGTACCAGAACAGATAACTTCCCTCTTTTTCTTAATAACAACTTTGTTATTAAAAGATGCAGAATATCAAGTTCTTTGAATAGTTTAGAAACTGAAAACTAGTTCTTTCTAAACTTGGTACGTAAAGACAATTACTTAAAATCCATATTTTATTCTTATCAAAGGATAAACTTCTCCCACTGCAACAGCTGCCATTTTTATAGCAGTGCTCATGTGGACGGTGTTTTTATTTTCATTTAGTTGTCGGGTTTCCTGGAACCCTGCAATGAATTGCAGACATGATTAATGGCATATGTATCTACACTCCAGGTTCTGGTAGATAACACCACTAAACATGTTTCAACTAATGAATTAAATACACCTATATTGTTCTTAGTTCTAAGAAGACAGACTACCTTAATATCCAAGTCCTATTTCCAATCAATACAATTGGGACTACTAAGTCTTTTCTATAGTATAACAACTAGGGAATTGACAAACATTTTAAATCCTAAGAATCACAAAAATATTTGGTCAAGATCAATTCTTTAAAACCCCCATGAATTTTGTATGCCATGATAGTGTGGACATATACAAAATCAAAGAGGAGATTTTATCCATTAATTTTATTATCTCGTCAACTTTACTTTATGACGAATAAAATTAATAGTTGATCTATCTTTGATCAAATATTTGGTCAAAACTTTTTGAATTTAAAATAACACTGATTCCTCAAACAATATTATTTAAATTCACCAACACCTCAAACACCGTGAATTTTGCATGCAACGATAGTGTGGATGTATACAAAATTTAAATATTTGTAAGAGGAGGGTTTTACCCATTAATTATCTTGTCAATAAATCTTTATGACAAAATAAAATTACCTCAAACACCGTGAATTTTGTATGCCACGATAGTGTGGACGTATACAAAATCAAACATTTGTAAGAGGAGTTTTTAATTTTATTTTCTTGTCAACCTATTTATTTGACAAATTAATAGTTGGTTTTCTTCGGTCACACAAATAATAGCAGTGACTCCGATGGGGAGGATACTATTAGACGTGCCTAAGTGTATTCCATTACTTGACACTAAATCCATTAATAAAATTGTGCCCTTTCCGATGAGGAAGATCACACGCTCTTAATTAACTTCCTATAGTCATCCAAAATAGAAGTTTAAGCTAGTGATCCGCAAACAAGCTCATCCGATATGGAGGAAGGCACTCAGAGTCAACGCACAAGCTTGTTGCATCACTTATAAACCAGTAATGGAGACTGTGGAATTTATTTTAAAAATAAATCCCTCTCCCACTTAGTTATTTAAAGTGAGGAATTTTGACTATACTAGCCTACTTAGCATGCATACTAACAAGCACACACAACACAGCATAAAAAGCAATAAATAGAAAAACTAATTTTCAACTATTATGGCTTTTATCTATTGCTGTCCTCCGTGTGTCACCAACCCTAGCTGCTGTCATCTTTGGCCACCGCCACCGGGTCTAGTTGTCGCATCCATCTTGCTCCTTGTTCCGCTGCGCCTCTGATCCTCAAAAGGTTCCACGCCTTGCAAGATTCGATCCGCGACATAAATAGAATTTTACATTTTTCGATCATATATTCCTCGAAGGAATGTACATGTATCTAGATCAAAAAATAAAATCCTAATAAAACTAAATACAGCTCCTGCTGTATTTTATAATACAATCATGCACACACAATAAAATGCCCTTGACATGTCCAAGGGTCCAATCACACACACAATATCTATAAGCCATAATAGTTGGATCCTGCATCCACAAAGTTAGCACATCCTACTATTATCCTGCCTAAATTATGTATGACATGTGCATAATTAAACTAATACCAAATACACAGAGGCAAAACCCTAGCTCTGATACAATTGTTGGTTGCTACTCGGAAAACCTAATGGTTCCACTGTACAAAAATTTTGTACAAAGGTTTGAACCTTTTCCTAGTTACCATGTGTTCTTTTAAATTAAACTCGGATCGCCTACGGAACTTAACACGTTTGATCCTAAGTTTAATTTATTTGTTCTTTTAGGTTTAGACTTGGATCTCCTGCGGAACTTAACACGTTTGATCCAAATCACCTAGGTTATTAATTCCATTAAATATTAATTTCCAAAATTGGCTTCCAGTACTGACGTGGCGAGGCACATGGCCTTCTTGGATATGGGAGCAACTACCACCGACTAGACAAAGCCTTTTAAGGAAAGCTAATATTTAATTTCCTTAAATAACTTTAGGTCAACCGAAAAGAACAATCAAATCACAAGGAAAAGAAAAACAAAAGAACACAACATCGAAAACTAATTCGAAATACTAGAATCTCATGCCTCTTGTATTTGGTATTTTTACAAAGAAATAAATCTAGTATAATGCGGAAATTAAATACTAGTATACCTTTTCTTTTGTAAACAAAAACCTCTAGGTCTTCTACCGTATTCCTCTTCTAACCTCGGACGTTGTGTTGGCAACGATCTTCCAAGATGAGAACCACCTTTCCACCTTCCTTCTTTCTTCTAGTTTTCGGCCACAATAAATTTCTTCAAGGATGAAGAATTTCGGCCACCACCAATGCTCCAAGGGATGCTAGAGACGAGGCTTGCTTTCTCTTCTTCTTCTCCTTCCTTGATCCGGCCACAAACAAGAGCTCCACCAAGAAGATAGGTTTCGGCCAACAAGAGGAGAGGAGAGAAATAGGGCCGACCATCAAAACCAAGGAAGAGAGGGAGGAAAAGAATAGAGGTTGTTCTACCATGAAGGCTCCTCTACCTCCTCTTTTATAATCTTTGGTCTTGGCAAATAAGGAAATTTTAATAAAAACTTTCTTAATTTCTTTACCATGAAAAGGACAAATTTATTTAATTAAAAATAATTTTTCTTCTCATTATTATAATGGCCGGCCACACCAAATCTCTAAGCAAATAAAAATTTTAAACACAAATTAAAACTTCCTTATTTGCTTCCAGAAATTTTATAAAAAATTTCTCCAATAATTTTTATCCCTTCATGATTGGTTAAAAGGAAATTTTATAAATTAAATCTTTCTTTAAACATGTGGATAATTTCCGGAAAGTTATCTCAAAAATTAAAATCTCCTTTCAATCTACAAATAAGGAAAGATATCAAATCTTTTCTTAATCTTTTGTAGAAACTAATAAAAGAGAATTTATTAATTTTTAAACTTTCTTTTAAATCATGAACATGGTTAAAATGAAAATTTTTACCAAAATTAAAATCAACCTTTTAATCTACAAATAAGGAAAGAGATTTAGCTCTTCTCTTAATCTTTTGTAGAATCTTATAAAAGGAAAGATTTAAATTTTTAAACTCTCTTTTAAATCATGTTATCCACATAAGAAAAATTTTAAAAAAAATAAAAATCCTTTTATTTTAATTTGGGCCGGCCAAACCAAGCTTAAACCCAAGCTAGGGTCGGCCACCTTGAAGCACCCATGAACCAAACTTTGGCCGGCCCTAGCTTGGTCGACCCCTATGGAATGGGTAAGAAGGTGGGTATAGGTGGGTATAGAACTCTATAATTAAGAGGCTATGATAGGGACCGAGAGGAGGAATTGGTTTTGGTCTCCCGATAAAATTAAGCATCCCGTGTTCGCCCCGAACACACAACTTAATTTTATCAATAATAATTCATTCCACTAAAGAACTATTATTGAACTACCGCATCAATCCCAAATTACATTTTGGGCTCCTTCTTATTATGAGTGTGTTAGTCTCCCTGTGTTTAAGATAACAAATGTCCACTAATTAAGTAAGTTACTGACAACTCACTTAATTAATATCTAGCTCCAAGAGTAGTACCACTCAACTTCATCGTCATGTCGGACTAAGTCCACCTGCAGGGTTTAACATGACAATCCTTATGAGCTCCTTTTGGGGACATTCTCAACCTAGATTACTAGGACACAGTTTCCTTCTATAATCAACAACACACACTATAAGTGATATCATTTCCCAACTTATCGGGCTTATTGATTTATCGAACTAAATCTCACCCATTGATAAATTAAAGAAATAAATATCAAATATATGTGCTTGTTATTATATTAGGATTAAGAGCACACACTTCCATAATAACTGAGGTCTTTGTTTCTTTATAAAGTCAGTATAAAAAGAAACGACCTCTAATGGTCCTACTCAATACACTCTAAGTGTACTAGTGTAATTATATAGTTAAGATAAACTAATACCTAATTACACTACGACCTTCCAATGGTTTGTTCCTTTCCATCTTGGTCGTGAGCTACTGTTTATAATTTATAAGAAATCGATAACATGATATTCTGTGTGTGACACCACACACCATGTTATTTACAATATAAATTAATTGAGCAACTACATTTATCGTAAATGTGGACATTTGACTAATGTGATTCTTATTTCTAGATAAATGTTTATATCAAAAGCTAGACTTTTAGTATACATCCTAACAGTATGTTGTATGAGTATTGTACGAGGTTTCTCCATCTTCGGTAGTTGCCGAGAAGGAGTATTTCTTTTTTAGTGGAGAGTGCTTGCGTGTGTGGATCCTTAAATTAGTCACCTCATTTTGAGATAGATACCAAGTAAATCCTTCATGTTAGCGTTGTAAGTGTGTTTTGTATTTCATTCCGCTACAAATCATCATCACGAAGCATGATAACGAGCGCGACAAACTATCCCCCCCCCCCTCTCTAGCTACAAATCGACCCTAACAATGCCCCCATCCACAACTTAAAGGAGGCACAACGGCTGACTGGATGGATCACCGCACTATCGAGATTAATCTCCAGATCGTCTGACTGTAGTCACCAATTCATCAAGATACTGCGCCAAGTAATGAAGTTCCAGTGGGACGCGGAGTGCGACAAAGCACTGGAGGAGCTCAAGGAGTACCTTACTTCCTTACCTGTATTAGCAAAACCCAACGTCGGCAAGCCGCTCTAGATTTATTTGTCATCCACAGAGTATGCGGTTGGCTCAGCATTGGTGCGATAAAACCGCACTGAGCAATAGCATGTATATTTTCTAAGTCATATATTAAAAGAAGCATAATTTCGTTACACCAGTCTCGAAAAATTAGCATACGCGCTAGTACTCACCGCTCGGAGACTCTGGTCGTATTTTCTTTCACATTTGATCGTGGTGATGACCAACAATGCTCTGGGAAGAGTCATCCTTAACCCAGATGCATCTGGATGGTTGATCAAATGAACCACCGAGTTGAGCGAGTTTGACATACAATATCAACTGTGAACGACGATCAAAGCACATGCCTTGGCTAATTTTGTTCCCGATATCCAGAATGCCGAGCCGGATGCGACTTGGAAGATCTATATGTTGGTTGCTTCTCGGAAAACCTAAAGGTTCCACTGTACAAAAATTTTGTACAAAGGTCTGAACCTTTTCCTAGCTACCATGTGTTCTTTTAAATTAAATTTTGGATCGCCTGCAGAACTTAACACGTTTGATCTAAAACTTAATCTATTCGTTCTTTTAGGTTTTGACTTGGGTCTCCTGCAGAACTTAACACGTTCGACCCAAATCACCTTAAGTTATTAATTCCATTAAATATTAATTTCCATAATTGGTTCCCAGTACTGACGTGGCGAGGCACATGGCCTTCTTGGATATGGGAGCAACCACCACCGACTAGACAAAACCTTTTATAGAAATCTAATATTTAATTTCCTAAAATAACTTTAGGTTAACCAAAAAGAACAATCAAATCACAAGGGGAAAAAAACAGAAGAACACAACTTCGAAAAACATATTCGAAATACTAGAACGTAAGCCTCTTGTATTTGATATTATTTCCATAAATAACTAGCATGATACGGAAAGGAAAAATTACTAGTTATACCTTCTAGAAAGACCTCTTGATCTTCTACCGTATTCCTCTTCTAACCTCGGACGTTGTGTGGACAATGATCTTCCGAGATGAGAAACCACCAACCACCTTCTTCTCCTCCTAGCTAGGTTCGGCCAACAATAAGGAAGCTTCACCAAGGAAGAAGATCAAAACACCAACCAAGCTCCAAGAGATGCTAGCTTTCTCTCCTTCTTCTTCTTCTTCTCCAAGTAGTATCCGGCCACCACAAGAGCTCCAAGGGGAGAGAGAGGTTCGGCCACCACAAGAGGAAGAGAGGGAGAGGATGATGGCCGGCCACACCAAGGAACAAAAGAGAGAGAGAAATAATAGAGGTTGTATCTCATGAAGGCACCCTCACCCCTTCTTTTATATTCCTTGGCCTAAGAAAATTAGGAAATTTAATTATAATAAAATTTCCTTAATTTCCTTGACATGATTTAATTGAGAAAAATAAAATAAAATTTCCCCAATTAAATTCTAATGGCCGGCCACATCATGAAATCAAATTAGACAAGTTTCAATCAACAATTAAAACTTCCTAATTTGTTTCCAGAAATTTTAAA
Source organism: Zingiber officinale (assembly GCF_018446385.1). Lineage (NCBI taxonomy): Eukaryota > Viridiplantae > Streptophyta > Magnoliopsida > Zingiberales > Zingiberaceae > Zingiber > Zingiber officinale. The sequence goes on along the minus strand of NC_055988.1, from coordinate 94,307,172 downwards.
ATTAAAATTTCTCTTCAAAATCTCTTCATGGTTGATAAAAAGAAATTTCCATAATTTTAATTTTACAACATGTGAATAATTTTTAAAGAGAAAATAAAATATCTCACCAATCTACAAATAAGGAAAGAGATCTAATCTCTTTCTTTAATCTTTTGTAGATCTTTTACAAGAGAGATAATTTAATTTTAATTCTCTTTAATAAATTATATCTTCCACATAATAAAAATTAAAATTAAAATTCTTTTTTAATTTAATTTGGCCTGCCCCTCTAGCTTGGTTCCCAAGCTAGCTTGGCCGGCCCCCTTTAGGTGGGTATAGAAGGTGGGTATAGGTGGGTATAGTACTCTATAAATAAGAGGCTACGATAGGGACCGAGAGGAGGAATTGGTTTTGGTCTCCCGATAAAATTAAGCATCCCGTGTTCGCCCCGAACACACAACTTAATTTTATCATCCCGATAAAAGGATCTGCCAGGTTATCCGCTGATGCAATCTTGGCGATGGCAACTTCTCCTAGCTTCACGATATCTTGTATCAGGTGGTACTTGCGCTCTATATGTTTACTTGCCTTATGAGCTCGTGGTTCCTTCGAGTTTGCAACTGCACCGCTATTATCACAATAAATTGTGATGATTTTGGGCAAACTAGGAATCACATCTAAGTCCATTAGAAAGTTCCTGAGTCATACTGCTTCTTTAGCTGCCTCAGAGGCTGCTACATACTCAGCTTCCATGGTTGAGTCCGAAACACATTTCTGCTTAACACTCCTCCATGAAATGGCTCCACCTCCTAAAGTAAACACATAGCCTGATGTAGACTTACTGTTGTCCCTATCTGATTGGAAATCTGAATCCGTGTAACCCACAGGGAGCAAATCGTCTGCTTGGTAAACTAGAATATAATCTCTAGTCCTTCTCAAGTACTTTAATATATGCTTTACCACAGTCCAATGTCCTTGTCCAGGGTTACTCTAATATCTGCTGACCATGCCCACGGCAAAACAAATATCAGGTTTCGTACATAGCATTGCATACATAAGGCTTCCTACAGCCGAGGCATAAGGAACTACTTTCATGTCTTCTATCTCCTTTGATGTCTTAGGAGACATCTCTTTAGATAGAGATATTCCATGCCTAAAAGGTAAGAAACCTTTCTTGGAATCCTGCATGCTAAAACGAGCAAGAATTGTATCTATATATGAAGCTTGGGACAGACACAACATTCTTTTCTTGCGATCCCTTATTACTTTGATCCCAAGAATGTGTGCACACTCTCCTAAATCCTTCATATCAAATTGTTTGGACAACCATACCCTTACGTCTGATAATACCTTGACATTGTTGTCAATTAACAAAATATCATCTACGTATAGTACAAGAAGTACCACCACGTTTCCGTTACACTTCTTATATACACAAGACTCATCCGGACTTTGAATAAATCCATATGACTGGATTACTTCATTAAACCGGATGTTCCAAGATCTTGAAGCTTGCTTCAGTTCATAAATTGATCGATTGAGCTTGCACACTAGATGCTCTTTGCCTTTTTCAATGAACCCTTCTGGTTGCTTCATATGGATGTTCTCTTCAAGACTTCCATTAAGGAAAGCTGTCTTGACATCCATTTGCCAAATCTCATAATCCATATGAGCAGCAATGGATAAGAGTATCCGGATAGACTTAAGCATGGCTACTGGTGAAAAGGTTTCCTCATAATCGATTCCCTCTTTCTGAGTGTACCCTTTCGCAACAAGTCTAGCTTTGAAGGTTTCTACCTTCCCGTCTGTCCCTATTTTCCTTTTGTAGATCCACTTACATCCAACGGCTTTTACACCATCAGGTGGTTCTACAAGCTCCCAGACCTTATTAGTGTACATAGACTCTATTTCAGAATTCATCTCATTTTGCCAAGATGCTGCATCTATATCTTGGAGTGCTTTATCATATGTCCGGGGATCAGGTTCATGTTTACCCGGGATCAAGTCCGAAGACTCTCCTAAAAACATAAATCTCTCAGGCTGCCTTACAACCCTCCCACTACGACGAGGCACTTTCTGTGGCTGTGTATCATGTGTGACACGTGTTGCAGTTTCTTGTAGTACTTCATCTTGTACTGTTGGTACTAAAGTAGACGTGTCCTCTCTTAGTTCTTCTAAAACAACTTTACTACTGGGCTTGTGATCCATTATATAGTCTTCTTCTAAAATCTGGGCATTGGTGTTAACAATGACCTTCTGGTCTTTAGTGTTAGGACCAAAAGTAGCTAGAGGGGGGGTGAATAGCTCGTCGCGTTCGCTCGATGCTTGGCGTTGCTTGTTTCTTCAAGAATATGCAGCGGAAAATACAGAAACAAATACAACCACGCTAACACTAGGATTTTACTTGGTATCCACCTCCAAAGGAGGTGACTAATCCAAGGATCCACACCACGCACGCACCCTCCACTATGAAACACTCCTTTTCGGTAACTACCGAGGGCGGAGAAGCCCTACAAGACTCTCGGTACAAGAAGAAGGAAAGGGAAACAAAATACAAGCACAAAGCTTACAATGAATGCAGAAAACCCTAACCCTAGCTTCTCTTCTTGCCTTTGATCCGCCTCTTGACTCGGAGAGCTTCCAAGAACCTTCAAGAACTGGCGATCACGAGCTTTGAGAGTGCTGTGGAGGAGCTGGCGAAGATCTGAGATGAAACGGTGAAGCACTACCGAAGGAATCGCACGCCAACAGCTATAAACGACGCCAACGGTCGAATCCCAATCGATTGGATTGCTCCCAATCGATCGGGGAGGCTTTGGATCGATCCACGGATCGATCCAGAGCGCCTCTGTGCTCTGGAAACATGCCTGGATCGATCCACGGATCGATCCAGCGCTTATCGCGCGAAGCAGCAGCGTCCCAATCGATCCACTGATCGATTGGGACCTCTGGATCGATCCACGGATCGATCCAGAGGGGTTCTGTTCGCGGGGACTCACCGGATCAATCGGAGGATCGATCCAAATCTTCTGGATCGATCCACTAATCGATCCAGATCTGCTGGATCGATCCACGGATCGATCCAAACCTGCTGGATCAATCCACGGATCAATCCAAACCTGCTGGATCAATCCACGGATCAATCCAAACCTGCTGGATCAATCCACGGATCAATCCAAACCTTGGTTTTTTCCCAAAACCAAGTCCAAAGCCCCCTAAACCAACATCTAGTCAACCATGACTTGTTGGTACATAAGACCTAGCATCCGGTCACCCTTGACCGGCTAGGACTCTCTCACCGAGTGTCTGGTCAATCCCTTTGACCCACTTGGACTTTTCTCTTCTTGCCAAGTATCCGGTCAGTCCCTCTGACCTACTTGGACTTTTCTTTCTCGTGCCAAGTATCCGGTCAATCCCTTTGACCTACTTGGACTCTCACCAGATGTCTGGTCAACCTTGACCCTTCTGGATTTCTCTTGCCTGGCTTCACTCACCAGGACTTTCCCAATTGCCTAGCTTCACTCACTAGGTCTTTCACCTGGCTTCACTCACCAGGATTTTTCTCCTGCCTAGCTTCACTCACTAGGACTTCCCAATTGCCTAGCTTCACTCACTAGGTCTTTCACCTGGCTTCACTCACCAGGATTTTCCTCCTGCCTAACATCCCAGTTAGGACTTCCCAGTCAAGTATCCGGTCATCCTTGACCTACTTGACTCTTCTTCAATCAACCTTGCATTGTCAAACATCGAAACCCAAACCAAGACTCAAGCTTGGTCAACTAGGTCAACCTTGACCTGAGGGATGTTGCACCAACAATCTCCCCCTTTTTGATGTTTGACAATACCAACACTATCACTTACAATACCACATGTAAGTTAGGCTAATCCCATAGCCTAAACCTTCTTCATGCCACTAGGTAATGAATACATAAGTTAAGCCCTTCATTCTCCCCCTAAGAAGGCAAACTCCCTCTAGGTAATGAAAGCCTAACTTACTCCCTTTCATTCTCCCCCTATTGGCACACATCAAACCATCTTTGAGCACACATCAACCCGTGCCTCAATTTTGGGCACTCTTCAACAAATGCCCCATTGTTGAAAACTCTCCCCCTGAAGAGTTGCTCATCGTTGTTCACAACTTCACTCAGACCAATACGATAATGAAGGTCCCATACCCTTCATTAACCTTAACCCTACATTCTCCCCCAATGTAGGCAAATGCCCATCCTTGAGCATTATCCACTTGAAGCCACTTGAACAATGAGGATATCCACTCCCCATTAAAGTTCAACCGCTCAACCTTGAGCATGTTCTTAACGGAAGGTTGACCACCTTCCAAGGTTCATGAAAAATAATTTTCATGTCTTTAAAGAGTCCCTCCCCTTAAAGACATGGTGGTAACTTCTGTCATTGCACCAACAATGACTTGGAATCCCCAAAACTTTAGGAAACCCAAATTTAGAAGTTTTGAGGTTCAAATATTCAAAATTTGAAACAAACCTCAACCTAAACTTCAACTTAGCCTTCCTTAACCAATCCATCCTTATTTTCCACACGAAAACACCCTTTTTATGTATACAAATGTATTTTCAGGGGTTTGGAATGGTTACCTAGACTAAAATAGGTTCAAAATGCTGAAAATAAGCTTTCCCAGCCAAAATCAGCATCTTCGATCGATTGGAGTTGGGTTCCAATCGATTGAACCTCTTGAATCGATCCACCGATCGATTCAGTCTTCTGGATCGATCGAGTGAGCTTCGCTCGCTAGAAATGCCTTCTCAATCGATCGGCTGATCGATTGAGGCACTCCAATCGATCCACTGATCGATTGGAGGCCTGAAATTGCTGAAATTCAATTTCAGCCAATTTCAAAAACCCCTAGAAAATTCTACAAAATTCCAAAAATCGTAAAAATTTGTGTAGACATTATTTAGGGTATAATTTATCATGGAAAAATAGTTTTCTATGAAAATACATCATATTTTCAAAGATTGACACAAACTTGAGAACTTGCAAAAACTTTAGTGTTTTCTTCAAGTTTGTGTCTAACTATTCAATGGTGATTACTATCAAAAGATAGCCTTCACCAAGGTTTTCCAAAATTATTTTAAAAACATTTTCAAAACCAATATCCCACCATGTTCCTTGGGCATAATGCACATGACTTGTACATTAGCTTTCCCAATGATGGGAATACACATAACTATGTGTTTTGATGAACCTAAACTTAAAAGAATGCACTAAATCAACATGTTGAGTTTTGTTCATCATCCTAACATCTCACTTGTATCTATTGTGGACAAAACACATACAAGTCATCTTATAGGTCTTTGTGAGATGTAAAATTTGGTTTTGCCCTATTCTAGGGATCATGCATATCTATCTAGGCATTTTAGAGATATTAGACATCCACCCAGGATGTCACTTGTTAATAAGTGTTGTTAAATGTCATTTGTCCTTAATTACAAGGAATTAAACTTAATGCATGATTATGCTATGGCATACATCAAAATGAAATAACTTTCAAAAGAAATATTCCTATAATTACATGATGTATGTATGACATGACATGGTATTTTTGTATTTTCATAATAAGTCATGAATGCACAAATAAACTTGATGTCATGGCATATGATGGGCAAACAATCATGGCAAGATTTAGCATTAATAAAGTATACCTAGATTAACTATCTAAGTATCCTTAAAACCTTAGCTAAACTTACAACTTAAACCTAGATTGCCCTAAAGTGCTTCAAGAAAATGCCAAAGCCTAAGTTTGCATTTCTAATTCCCTTGATTAATTTATGCCAATTAAAATTAAGCATATTCCTCAAATGTTGGCATATTCCATTTTTCCACAAGAGTAGCACTTTTAAATTAAGGCTCGGATTGCCTTAAATTGCCTAAGAACATACCAAAATCCCAACTTGATAGTTCTTATGAATTTCCCAATATGTGCCATTTAAGATTAAAATCAATTCTTCCACCATTAGGCACATTTTACTCTTTCAAGGAGTAAATAATAATTCCATTTCATTTTCAAAGGTTAACACAACCTTGAAAATGCTCCTTGAGTGTCAATTTCCTCAAAGTTGGGTTAACTACCCTTCTAATCGGAGTTGACACTCTCTAACCCATCTATGGGGTAGAGAAGATGCTCCTAGGAACCCAAAACCTATTGGTGCTCCTTGGATGCTCTAGGTATTCACTAGGGATAACCTCCCTAGATACCTTCCTAGTGACCTTGTTTTGCTTCTTAGAAGCCTTGGTCACTTTTTCTAGGTCAACTCTAGGGATTTCTTCCCTTGTGACCTTCTTTGTGACCTTCTTTGACTTCTTAGAAGTCTTAGTCACATTTGTTGCAAAAATACTCTTAGGGATGACTTCTCTAGTATTTTTGACTTGACCACGAGACCTAGGGTTTGTTCCATAACTATATGGAACCCTATGGTAAGAGGGCACATCCTTCTTAGCCTTGGGTTTGTATCCCAAACCTCTATGGCCATTAGATGACCTATGTGCTCCCAGACCTAGGCTATGCTCATTTTGCCCTTTTAGGATATTTTCCATACTTTTAGGGTCTTTTCCATTTTATCAAGTCTTGACCTCAAGACTTGATTTTCTCTCACTAAGTCCTTAGTATTTGACCCATGAGCATTTTTGTTTCTAGGCTTGTATCTAAAATCCTTAGAGTTTTCGCCTAGATTTTTACCTACAATCCTAGCCTTAGGTGTAGTGGTTTTAGCATGAAAAGCTCTATGTTTTTCTTTAACGCTATCATGCTTTCTATTTTCATGGTAAATAGCATTAAAATGATATAAATTTGAACTATCATGCTTTTTACCATAATGTAAAGGAGTAGACTCAATAAATGTTACCTTTTTCTTTACCTTAGAGGCTCCCCCTTGACTAGAGCTTCCTCCATGAGCCTTGACCACCTTCTTCCTCTTAGGGCATTGACTTCGGTAATGCCCCTTTTGATTGCAAGAGAAGCACACGATGTGCTCCTTGCTCTTCTTTGTTCCGGGGATGGTCTCCTTGGGCTTCTCCTTGCCCTTTTGTGCCACTTGGCCCTTCTTCTTGGCCAATTTAGGGCATTTGCTCTTGTAGTGCCCACTTTCCCTACACTCAAAACATATTATATGATTTTTATTTTTAATTGAAACATTTATACCTTCTTGTATAGGGATGACACTTGCTCCTCCATTTGATATTTCTTGAATTTCGGAGGTGGCACCATCTTCTTCTTCTTCACTTGACCCGGATGTAGAAGCTTCTCCTTCTTCTTGATCCGGCGTCACCAAGAATTGCTCCCCCTCAATCCTAGAGGTGGAGGCTTCATCATCTTGAACATGAAACAAGGAGTATGCTCCCTCCTTGTTCCCTTCGTTGCATTCCCTTGAGGATGAAGCTTCTTGGATTTCCTCTTCTTCGGAGGTTGAGCATCTCTCAACCTCGGAGTCCTCCTCTTGGTCTTGCTCCAAAGAGTCACCCTCTCTGGATTCTTCATGATCTTGTACAGTGGAGGGGATCTCTTCATGAAGCTTAGCCAATTTGCTCCAAAGTTCCTTTGCATCTTCAAATTCTCCAATTTTGCAAAGAATGGTGCTTGGCAATAAATTGACCAAAAGCTTGGTCACTTTGTCATTTGCCTCGCACCTTTGGACTTGCTCCGGGCTCCATTTGCTTTTCTTTAGAACTTTGCCCTTTGAATTTCTTGGAGCCTTGAAGCCTTCCATTAGAGCAAACCATTGCTCTATCTCCATCATAAGAAAATTTTCGATTCTTGATTTCCAAGAATCGAAACTCGTAGAAGTGTATGGTGGAGCCACCCTTGTGTCAAATCCAAACCCATCTTGGAATTGCATCTTGAAGTTGAGCTTGATAAAGTCTTGAACTTGAAGAAATTGCTCCAACTTCTTTACCCTCTAGCTTTTCTTGATATATTTGCCCCTTCCGGCGGTGATTCCGGTGAAGAGCAACCTTGCTCTGATACCACTTGTTAGGACCAAAAGTAGCTAGAGGGGGGGTGAATAGCTCGTCGCGTTCGCTCGATGCTTGGCGTTGCTTGTTTCTTCAAGAATATGCAGCGGAAAATACAGAAACAAATACAACCACGCTAACACTAGGATTTTACTTGGTATCCACCTCCAAAGGAGGTGACTAATCCAAGGATCCACACCACGCACGCACCCTCCACTATGAAACACTCCTTTTCGGTAACTACCGAGGGCGGAGAAGCCCTACAAGACTCTCGGTACAAGAAGAAGGAAAGGGAAACAAAATACAAGCACAAAGCTTACAATGAATGCAGAAAACCCTAACCCTAGCTTCTCTTCTTGCCTTTGATCCGCCTCTTGACTCGGAGAGCTTCCAAGAACCTTCAAGAACTGGCGATCACGAGCTTTGAGAGTGCTGTAGAGGAGCTGGCGAAGATCTGAGATGAAACGGTGAAGCACTACCGAAGGAATCGCACGCCAACAGCTATAAACGACGCCAACGGTCGAATCCCAATCGATTGGATTGCTCCCAATCGATCGGGGAGGCTTTAGATCGATCCACGGATCGATCCAGAGCGCCTCTGTGCTCTAGAAACATGCCTGGATCGATCCACGGATCGATCCAGCGCTTATCGCACGAAGCAGCAGCGTCTCAATCGATCCACTGATCGATTGGGACCTCTGGATCGATCCACGGATCGATCCAGAGGGGTTCTGTTCGCGGGGACTCACCGGATCAATCGGAGGATCGATCCAAATCTTCTGGATCGATCCACTGATCGATCCAGATCTGCTGGATCGATCCACGGATCGATCCAAACCTGCTGGATCAATCCACGGATCAATCCAAACCTGCTTGATCAATCCACGGATCAATCCAAACCTGCTGGATCAATCCACGGATCAATCCAAACCTTGGTTTTTGCCCAAAACCAAGTCCAAAGCCCCCTAAACCAACATCTAGTCAACCATGACTTGTTGGTACATAAGACCTAGCATCCGGTCACCCTTGACCGGCTAGGACTCTCTCACCGAGTGTCTGGTCAATCCCTTTGACCCACTTGGACTTTTCTCTTCTTGCCAAGTATCCGGTCAGTCCCTCTGACCTACTTGGACTTTTCTTTCTCGTGCCAAGTATCCGGTCAATCCCTTTGACCTACTTGGACTCTCACCAGATGTCTGGTCAACCTTGACCCTTCTGGATTTCTCTTGCCTGGCTTCACTCACCAGGACTTTCCCAATTGCCTAGCTTCACTCACTAGGTCTTTCACCTGGCTTCACTCACCAGGATTTTTCTCCTGCCTAGCTTCACTCACTAGGACTTCCCAATTGCCTAGCTTCACTCACTAGGTCTTTCACCTGGCTTCACTCACCAGGATTTTCCTCCTGCCTAACATCCCAGTTAGGACTTCCCAGTCAAGTATCCGGTCATCCTTGACCTACTTGACTCTTCTTCAATCAACCTTGCATTGTCAAACATCGAAACCCAAACCAAGACTCAAGCTTGGTCAACTAGGTCAACCTTGACCTGAGGGATGTTGCACCAACATTTAGGACTATAAAATAAACCACCTTTCGTTCCTTTGGAATATCCTACAAACACATGAACTTCTGTACGGGATTCTAACTTATCAGCATCTGGTTTTAGCACATGTGCTGGACTACCCCAAATCTGAATATGTCTTAGACTGGGTTTTCGCTCATTCCACAATTCTATGGGAGTAGAAGAAACTGATTTAGAAGGTACTAAGTTCAGAACATACACTGCTGTTTCCAGAGCATATCCCCAAAACGAATTTGGTAATTCTGAATAACTCATCATCGATCTAACCATCTTCATAAGAGTCATATTCCTTCGTTCTGCTACACCATTCTGTTGGGGTGTTCCAGGTGCAGACAATTGGGATTGAATCCCGGCCTCTGATAAGTAATTCCTAAACTCTCCTAAGAGGTATTCGCCACCACGATCAGATCGTAGTGTCTTGATACTTTTACCTAATCGTTTCTCCACATCAGCCTTGTATTCTTTGAACTTATCAAAGCACTCAGACTTGCGGCGCATTAGGTAAATATATCTGTATCTTGAATAATCATCTATAAAAGAGACAAAATATTCAAAACCACCTCTTGCCTGGACAGACATAGGACCACACAAATCAGAATGAACCAATTCCAACACTTCTTTGGCTCTATACCCCTTGGCCTTGAATGACCTCTTGGTCATTTTACCTTCCAAGCAAGATTCACAAGTTTGAAAATTTTCCAACTCAAATGAACCCAAAAGTCCATCGGCTATTAGCCTCTGAATCCTACTTAAGTTAATATGACCAAGCCCTAGATGCCAAAGATATGTTTGGTTCATTTCCGAAGGTTCTTTTCTTTTATTTGAGTTAGAAGATGAGTTATAAATTTCCATGTTTTGCTTTGTGAAAGAAATTGGATTTAAAGTATACAAATTGCCAACTAATGTACCAGAACAGATAATCACTTTATTTCTTTTAATAACTACATCGTTACTGAAAGAAACTGAATATCCATCTAAAAACAGTTTATAAACTGAAAATAAATTCTTTCTAAAACTGGGTACATAAAGATAATTTCTTAAAACCAAATTCCTATTTCTACTAAAAGATAAGTAGACGTCTCCCACTGCAACAGCTGCCACCTTAGTAGCATTGCCCATGTAGACGGTAATTTCTCCTTCAGATAGTCGTCGGGTTTCCTGGAACCCCTGCAAGGAATTGCAGACATGATCAGTGGCTCCCGTATCTACACACCAGGTGCTGGTAGATAACACCGCTAAACATGTTTCAACAACTAGAGCATGAGATATACCTTTGTTTTGGTTCCTACGAGGACAGTCCGCCTTCCAATGTCCTGCCTGCTTGCAGATGAAGCACTTGCCCTTCGGCTTCTTCACTCTAGCTTTAAATCCCGTACTCTGAGATTTATTCACTTTCTTTGCTGAACCGACTTGTTTCTTCTTCTTCTTTCCTCTCGGTTTAGAAGTAGAACCATTTTCAGCATAGTGAATTTGAGCATTGTGACGAAATAATCCTTCTGCTGCTTGAAGTTCTGTCAGTAGTTCCGCTAATGAATAAATCCTCTTATTCATATTATAGTTCAGGCGAAACTGCTCAAAACTTCTTGGTAGCGTTTGGAGGATCATATCGATCTGGGTTTCCCCATCAATTTCTCCTCCAAGGATCTGTATCTCGTTCAGATAAGCCATCATCTTTAGGATATGATCCCTCACAGGAGTACCCTCTTGCATGGTGGCTGTCATTATCTTTCTTATGGCTTCTTGCCTAGAAGCCCTATCCTGATGACCAAAGAGTTCTTTGAGATTGTTCATAATATCATAAGCTGTCGGTAAATCTTGATGCTGATGTTGCAATACATTTGACATTGAAGCCAAAATGTAACACCGCGCCATCTCATCAGCTTTTACCCATTTCCTATGATATTCAATCTCCTCTTGGGTTGATTCACCAGTAGGTGCTTCAGGGCAAGCCTCAGTCAGTACAAATTTATAGCCCTCAGCAGTAAGAACAATGTCCAGATTTCTTTTCCAATCTATGTAATTTGGTCCAGTAAGTCTATTCTGTTGAAGTATGATGGACAGTGGGTTGAAAGTCATCCTAAGAATCACAAATAACTTTTGTTCAGAACTCTAAATTTAGAATAATATTGATTCCTCAAACAATACTATTTTAAATTAACCAACACCTCAAAACACCGTGAATTTTGTATGCCACATTAGTGTGGACGTATACAAATTCAACATTTGTAAAAGGAGAGTTTTAACCCATTAATTTTATTATCTTGTCAACCTAACTTTTTGACAAATAAAATTAATAGTTGGTGTCTTTTGGTCACACAAATAATAACAGTGATTCCGATGGGGAGGATACTATTAGATGTGTCTAAGTGTATACCATTACTTGACACTAAATCCATTAATAAGATTATGCCCCTTCCGTTGGGGAAGATCACACGCTCTTAATTAACTTCCTATAGTCATCCAAAAATGGAAGTCTGTTCTAGTGATCCACAAACAAGCTCATCCGTTATGGAGGAAGACACTCAGAGCCAACGCGCAAGCTTGTTTGCATCACTTACAAACCAGTAATGGAGACCATGGGATTTACTTAAAAATCCCTCTCCCACTTAGTTATTTATAAATGAGGAATTTTAACTATGCTAGCCTACTAAACATGTAAACTATCATACACACACAGCATAATATAAAAGCAATAAATAGAAAATCTAATTTTCAACTATTATAGCTTTTATCTCTAGTTGTCCTCCGTGTATTGTCATCCCAAGCTGCTGCCATATTTGGCCACCGCCACCGGGTCTAGCTGTCGCATCCATCTTGCTCCTAGTTCCGCTGCGCCTCTGGTCCTTAGAAGGTTCCACGCTTTGCAAGATTCGATCCGCGACATAAATAGAATTTTACATTTTTGATCCTATATTCCATAAAAGGAATGTACATGTATCTTGATCAAAAATAAAATCCTAATAAAACTAAATACAGCTCCTGCTGTATTTTTAATACAATCATATACACACATATAAATGCCCTTGACATGTCCAAGGGTCCAATCACACACATAATAACTAAAAGTCATAATAGTTGGATCCTACATCCACAAAGTTACCACATCCTACTATTATCCTGCCTAAATTATGTATGACATGTGCATAATTAAACTAATACCAAATACACAGAGGCAAAACCCTAGCTCTGATACCAATTGTTGGTTGCTACTCGGAAAACCTAAAGGTTCCACTGTACAAAAATTTTGTACAAAGGTCTGAACCTTTTCCTATCTACCATGTGTTCTTTTAAATTAAATTTTGGATCGCCTGCGGAACTTAACACGTTTGATCCAAAACTTAATCTATTCGTTCTTTTAGGTTTTGACTTGGGTCTCCTGCGGAACTTAACACGTTCGACCCAAATCACCTTAAGTTATTAATTCCATTAAATATTAATTTCCATAATCGGTTCCCAGTACTGACGTGGCGAGGCACATGGCCTTCTTGGATATGGGAGCAACCACCACCGACTAGACAAACCTTTTATAGAAATCTAATATTTAATTTCCTAAAATAACTTTAGGTTAACCAAAAAGAACAATCAAATCACAAGGGGAAAAAAAACAAAAGAACACAACTTCGAAAAACATATTCGAAATACTAGAACGTAAGCCTCTTGTATTTGGTATTATTTCCATAAATAACTAGCATGATGTGGAAAGGAAAAATTACTAGTTATACCTTCTAGAAAGACCTCTTGATCTTCTACCGTATTCCTCTTCTAACCTCGGACGTTGTGTGGGCAACGATCTTCCAAGATGAGAAACCACCAACCACCTTCTTCTCCTCCTAGCTAGGTTCAGCCAACAATAAGGAAGCTTCACCAAGGAAGAAGATCAAAACACCAACCAAGCTCCAAGAGATGCTAGCTTTCTCTCCTTCTTCTTCTTCTTCTCCAAGTAGTATCCGGCCACCACAAGAGCTCCAAGGGGAGAGAGAGGTTCGGCCACCACAAGAGGAAGAGAGGGAGAGGATGATGGTCGGCCACACCAAGTAACAAAAGAGGGAGAGAAATAATAGAGGTTGTATCTCATGAAGGCACCCTCACCCCTTCTTTTATATTCCTTGGCCTAAGCAAATTAGGAAATTTAATTATAATAAAATTTCCTTAATTTCCTTGACATGATTTAATTGAGAAAAATAAAATAAAATTTCCCCAATTAAATTCTAATGGCCGGCCACATCATGAAATCAAATTAGACAAGTTTCAATCAACAATTAAAACTTCCTAATTTGTTTCCAGAAATTTTAAAATTAAAATTTCTCTTCAAAATCTCTTCATGGTTGATAAAAATAAATTTCCATAATTTTAATTTTACAACATGTGAATAATTTTTAAAGAGAAAATAAAATATCTCACCAATCTACAAATAAGGAAAGAAATCTAATCTCTTTCTTTAATCTTTTGTAGATCTTTTACAAGAGAGATAATTTAATTTTAATTCTCTTTAATAAATTATATCTTCCACATAATAAAAATTAAAATTAAAATTCTTTTTAATTTAATTATGGCCGTCCCCCTCTAGCTTGATTCCAAGCTAGCTTGGCCGGCCCCCTTTAGGTGGGTATAGAAGGTGGGTATAGGTGGGTATAGTACTCTATAAATAAGAGGCTATAATAGGGACCAAGAGGAGGAATTGGTTTTGGTCTCCCGATAAAATTAAGCATCCCGTGTTCGCCCCGAACACACAACTTAATTTTATCAATAATTATTCATTCCACTAGAGAACTATTATTGAACTACCGCACCAATCCCAAATTACATTTTTGGGCTCCTTCTTATTATGAGTGTGCTAGTCTCCCTGTGTTTAAGATATCGAATGTCCACTAATTAAGTGAGTTACTGACAACTCATTTAATTAATATCTTAGTCCAAGAGTAGTACCACTCAACATTATCATCATGTCGGACTAGGTCCACCTGCAGGGTTTAACATGACAATCTTTATGAGCTCCTCTTGAGGACATTATCAACCTAGTATCTCTAGGACACAGTTTCCTTCTATAATCAACAACACACACTATAAGTGATACCATTTCCCAACTTATCGCGCTTATTGATTCATCGAACTAAATCTCACCCATTGATAAATTAAAGAAATAAATATCAAATATATGTGCTTGTTATTATATTATGATTAAGAGCACATACTTCCATAATAACCGAGGTCTTTGTTTCTTTATAAAGTCAGTATAAAAGAAACGACCTCAAATGGTCCTACTCAATACACTCTAAGTGTACTAGTGTAATTATACAGTCAAGATAAACTGATACCTAATTACACTACGACCTTCTAATGGTTTGTTCCTTTCCATTTTGGTCGTGAGCTACTGTTTATAATTTATAAGGTACTGATAACATCATCTTCTGCATGTGGCACCACATACTATGTTATCTACAGTATAAATTAATTGAACAACTACAACTAAATGTAGACAATTTGACCAAATGTGATTCTTTATTCATAATAAATGTTTACAAAGCTTAGGCTTTCAGTATACACTCCAATACTATATAGATGATTCATCCACCTGGCAAGAAAGTGGGATCAGCATCCTCTTGATATCGCTTAGGGAAGACAGGATGTAATTGTCTGTATGACTGAATTATCGAGCTACAAACAACGAAGCCGAATATGAGGCCCTAATTGCCGGCTTGCAGGTAGCTCGGCATGTAAGAGCCACAAGAGTCTTCATCCACTCAGATTTTAATTGGCGGCACACTAACTATTAGGCAACTTCGAGATAAGTAAATCCCAACTCAAGCTATACGCCAAAGATTTCGAAAAGTTGAAGGTCGATTTTCAAGAAGTGGTTATCCAAAAGATCCCCCAATCGGATAACCAAGCCACTGATGAGCTGGCTAAGTTAGCCAGTTCGTTATCACCGATCGTAATAGATCAACAGGTCAAACAAGTCTCACTGGTGGCACACATCGATATGATAGATGGAATAACCTTCCCGAGCAACTAGAGGATACCACTGATAGAGTTCCTCTGATCAGGCATCACATTAGCCGATTAGGAGGAAACCCGCTTGTTAAAAATGAGAGTAAGGCAGTTCACCCTGATCGGGGATAAGCTATATAAAAGAATTTTCTCAAGGCCGTTGCTCAAGTGTGTTAGATCTGAGGGCGTTGAATATATCTTACAAGAGGTTCATCAAGGCTCCTGCGAAAGTCACCCGAGCGGCAGATTACTGGCCCAAAAGATCCTGTTGGCGTGACTTTCTAGTTCGACGGCACCGCGAGAGTTGATCTCAGCTGCGGGGAGTTTGCTCTTACCACTCAGCAGGGACTTCAACATGACTTTGGCTGCAAAAATGAAAATAAAATCAGTAAGATTTTAAAGTGATAGAGGAAGAAATAGTTTACCTAACGAGCTAGACAACTTTGAACGATGGGGACTTAGTCCAAAAATGTATAAACTCCTTCGTGTAGCACCTTGTGTATATGATATTTCTGACTGACAAGATGAGCAGCAGCCTCTAGATAAGTCGGCTCCCAATGATACTTGCGCAGAGCGGGAAGCCCCATCGGCTCCATCTGCCGGTCGGTCAGGAAGGATGGCCGCTTGGGAAGGCGAACATAAAAGTATTGTTCATTCTAGTGTTTGTTAGAAGTAGACACCTTCTCAAAGAACACATAGCCCATTCGGGCCTGTAGCAAAAAGGTCCCTGCCTTAAAAAGTTTGGGGTAATAGAAATAATGGAAGATATGACGGGCGAGCGGGATACCGTATAGGCGGAATAAGACTACTACCCCACATAGAAGCCTGAAGGAGTTCGACACTAACTAAGGTAAGGAAATGTGGAAGTATCTACAGATAGTTGAGAAAAAAGGATGGATCGATAAATGCAGACCGGTCAAAAACTAATCCTTAAAATAAGTAAGGCAACCATTCGGCGACATATGTGGTCGGGCATGTGTGGTTGGAATAATTATCTGATTATCATCATAAATGTGGTAGGACATTTGCATTTGCATTATCTCGTCGTCGTTAAAGTTGGACTCGATGGATGTATACCATAGTTCATCGATTAGTGGAGGAGGAGGAGAAGTGGTAGCCATGGAAAATAGCAAGAAACAAAAACTAGAGGTTGACGGTCAATCAAGGAGCAAATGGAGAGGAGAAGAAAGAGCTTACTGTGAAATACTGACGGCGAAAGGTGACGAAGAAGGAGGGCGACGAAGAGCTTGCACGGCGGAGAGGAAATGCGATGCAGATGATATACAACGGTGAAGAAAGGTTCATAAACCTAGGGGACAGGCGCTCTGGGCTGTCTGATCAAGGGTTACGAAAAGTGATGACAAGATTTGGTCATGAAATTTGAAAAGGCGTCTGTCACATCATCAGCGAATATCTGCTTGTCACGTCAGACGTGCGGTGACATAAAGTGGGACACGTGGCAGCCGGCTACGGGGACGCATAAATGGGATGTAATTAAAAGGCATGGGTGGCGTGCTCACTATAATGATCGGAGATTTGTATAGTCTTCCAGAAATTGAGATAGCGTCAGCGACTATTTCAAGGCGCTCGTCCAAGAAAGCGACGAGATGTGAAAAAATCATTAAGTGTCACTGGCAACCACCCCAATCGGCACAGATCTCTAACTATATAATAGCCGAGCATCGTCTCAAAACCCAAGCTTGTGAAGTTAGATCCAAGCGGCAGCTACACACTCAAGTCAGTAAGATAATGTCAAACAACGACTATGAAGATAATATAAGCCGATCGAAGACTTAAGAAAAGGGAATGCCCGATCAGGAGGTCACCAAAGACACTACATATCCAGTCAGTCGGACTTACAGCCTCCTTCGACTAGACTTGATGGGAAGCTTGTGATACAGTGATAAAGGGGGTCCACCAAGTATGGGTGAAGTGCGGAGATATTAGTCAACATGGAGGTCAAAATCAAGGCGGTCAACGTCAAAGAACCAACAGGCTCACCAAAGGTGATCGAGCGAAGGTCTATTACAGTTGCTGATTAGGCATGAAGTGTCCGATCAACAAGTGGTTTGTCCAAGCGGAACACCTAGATAGCCAAGAGCACTGTGGCCAGAACATCAGATGCTCATTATGAAGTGGAGGAACACTAAGGTAACCAAAGCGCTGGTCCAGTCGGGCGAAAACAATCAACTGGGCTGAAGGATTATGGAGAAGATCGGCTCAGGTCGACGAGGTAGGGATCCTCGACCGAGCGGCTTTCCCACTTGACCAAATAGTGAGATCCCCTTTATATCTCTTTTTATCTCTTTGGGAGATAATGCCACTAATAACGAGGCATGATCAACAGGTAGATCGTACGACGGAAGCTTCTACTGTCGCATCAGTGATTTGCATGTCTTGTTAAGGTATGGTGTCAGAAATACTTTCCTGACATGCCATTTCATAGGACGGTTAGGGAAGCTTGCCTGCGCCTTGTGGCGCGTGCACGTCGCTCACTGGGGCACTATGTAAAGGGGAGGTTCATGCACCAGCGGAGGTACGCGTTATTCACTATTCACGCCTATGCTTACTGTTGCTCCACTTCCCTTCATTTTTCGGATGACTGACTTGAGCGTTGGAGGACCAACGCCGGGGACCCCTTTCCTGGCTCGACACTGACGTTTCTTGTGTTGCAAAGTGGAGTGAGGTCTACAAGTAGTCAACCCAAAAGTCATATCCTCAGCCAGCCTTCTTCATAATTTTTGGACAGGATCATATCTATTTGCCTTTTTTTCTAGTGTAGTTTTCATATTTTGGCTGATGATCATCTTGATGGGTCCTCTAGTGACCTCCATTATTTAAAAGAGTGGTAAATAGGATTTACTCGGCAACAACAGTATCTGTAAAAAATTGTTGATGGACATTTTGTATCTAACGAACAATCTATCCTTGGGTGTGCTGCATATAGCCAGCATATAATTATTTTATCTATAATGGACAGAGATCAATTATGAATAAGGGTTCATCACTTGCCTAAGGCCCCATAAAATGTTTGATTATTGTGCGTTCCCTCGGAACGATGCAGTGGTTAAAGTATAGGATGTTGTCATATGAGGTCTTAGGGTCAAAATTTGGTACGTCTGAGCATGTCCTCCTCTATGTCTTGATCATTTATACTAATGACTAGTAGTTATCCATAATTTACTTCTTTTATATTGATCTAGGACGAATTGTTACTTTTTTACCATATGTATAATTATTGTGCTCTTGATTACCTTCTTGTGAATTGTGATGGCCATGGAACCGGCTCGTATCCACCATTTTTTTTTAATCTCTGTAAATTGGTTTAAGTTGAGTTCTAAAGCTACTTTAATAATTTTTTTTCTCGTTGGATTGCTATTTTTTATTTAGAAAATGAAAAAAAAAAAACAAATTAATAGGTTGATAAAATTTAGCCTTTACAAGTTAGTTTGATTAAGTCGCCCCGAGTAATTGTTCATGGTTGGGCACTTCTTAATTTGCACCTCTTAAGGATCGAATTGCAATTTTAGTAAATTAATAGATGATTTTTTAAAATAAATAATTAATTTAAAAATGCCGGACTGTTAAGACCGTTCATTGTGAGTGCATTTTAAATTTTGGATGGACGTGTAAATTGAATATTTAGTATCAATTATAAAAATAAAAATTTAATAATAATAATAATAATATTAAAAGATTCAAAATTGATTTGCTAAGGCAAGTACTGGAACAAGATTTGACCAGCCAATGAGAGAATGATAAGTCCACGCGCGTTTTTTGGTCAACCAATAAGAATTCTCAACGGAAACCGTCAAATCCATCCTAATAATTGAAACCAGCACACTGGATAG
Source organism: Zingiber officinale (assembly GCF_018446385.1). NCBI lineage: Eukaryota > Viridiplantae > Streptophyta > Magnoliopsida > Zingiberales > Zingiberaceae > Zingiber > Zingiber officinale. The sequence goes on along the minus strand of NC_055988.1, from coordinate 94,287,790 downwards.
CGCCCGCCGACTTCACCGGTTCGGTATCCAATATTACCCCGGTTTAAGATCCGGTTCAAACTTCGAATCCAAACCGGATTTTATTAAAAAATAAATCATTTGGACTAAATAGAAATTTATTTAAAACTAATACATGAACAATTTTCTTAAATTTATTTTCATTAATTGTCTTCAAAGTAGACTTTTTATGATTTTTTTTTTAAATAAAAATGTTTATCATATATATTGATACTTGCATGTAATATTATTGTAATAGATTATGTGATCAATTTTTAACATGTGTGAAATGCATGATAAACTATCTAGCCCTATATAAAGGACCTAGACTAAATCCTATGATTTACCTTCCTTTAAGATAACCTCCCTTCTAAATCACATGAGAGGCTTGTGAGGTGAAGGTTATTGTTTTTGTTGCTATTATTATATAATGAACTTCTCTATGTAAAAATTTTTAAAAAAAATGAAAATGTTTTTAAAAAAACAAAAAACAAAAAACAAGAATATTAAAAAAGATACAACAAACTGTTTCCTTAATAAAGTACTTGTTCGTATACTACTTTCCTTGATAAATGACTGGTCATATACCACTGACTACAAGGAGCACAATGCACATATACTACTGACTACTACAAAGGAACACAATGCAAATAGATCGAAACTGAAGCTTGATAAACCAAGTAATTTGCAAATATCAACAACAAAATGAGTTTTTTTTTTCATTTTTGATATTAGAAAAATCATCAACTGATTGGCAATTTGTTTATGCCCTTATACACAGTTGTAATCTGCCAATAAACAATGATCTGAAGCATTTGAAGACATGTATACTTTCCAAGTTTTGTTTCTTAGCAATGACTTTATGAACCATTGGATCACCTTCTCATCTCAGTGTTTTAGAGACTCCATCATAACAAAATATAAATCGAAGGGAAATAAATATTCATTTTTTTGTCTGTTGAGCTCGAGCATTGGAGTCGGTCGACACCTGCAGATAATTTTGCTGTGACGAACACAGAAGAGTCATGGCAGTAAGTTAGTCACTAGCGCCGACCATTTGCCCAACTCCTGACTTGGTTTCTGGATTTCGCGAATGGTGGCTTACTGACTACCTTTTTTGGTAGATCGTGCAGCTCCATTACTTGTATCGTTCGTTGTTTTTTCGCTGCAAATAGGTGAATGCCAATTGTCCATCAGTTTGATAATCATATGTAGCGTTAAACGAGAGATCCCTAGTATTGAAACAAACCATTTTCTGCTTGCTGGTAGCCTTCTTGAAGCTTCCTCTTCGCGATTTCTAGCTTTGCTCGTATCTGAGCATCCTCAGAGTTCTTTGTTTTCTGCCATCGAGATGAATTTCTTACTAGTTTGGTACACTCCCAACACAACGCTATCTGAATGCATCAAAAAACCAGCAAAAATTAAACTTACGTCTTGCGGAGCAACAGAGGACGACTTCCTGCGAAGTGTGGAATTGCCATGAATCTGTTTCGACTCAGTGCCAGCTTTTTGCTCAGGGACCAGCTTTGACAGTCTACCAGGGCCAGAAACAGCCATTTTTTGCTTTGCCTGGCTAGTAAATGTTTCTCGAACTTGTTTGACGACCGATTGTTGCTGCTTCACTCCTCCTTTAGCTTCAGGAATAGATAAACGTCGTGGTTCTTGCCTGCTTGAATCTTCCTTTAACTCGGTTGTAACTGCTTGTGCTTGCCGCCTTGTCTCTCCTTTATCTTTGAAGACGGTTGCTTGCTTTGGGGGCTGCTGTTTCTGCTCCGGATCTTTGATTTGTATGTTTCGATCATTTTCCCTCTTCCCTTTGAAAACATCCATATTTCTGAAATCTGCAGAATTTTCAAGTCGATTGATTGCTCATCCACATATGAAACAGACTAATAATAAAAAAAAAAAGAGCAGGGAAAAGCGAAGTTACACACTTCCATCCTCATCCATTTCATCAAAGAACTTCAAATCCAACAGCACAGCAGGACAGGAAATAGAAACAAGTTAGTTCATTTCCACGTCCTATCGATCGATTGAACAATTACTATTATCCAAAATATTTATTGGTTTGTACCTCAGACAGATGCATAGGAGCTGTTTGGGTTGCTAATAGAGCTCCCTCATCTAATGGAGGGAAAGGGAGACCTTCCTCATCTTCCATAGGAAGATTTATTGAATCCGGAGAATTATCTGCAAATAATTACTTCGTAACGACAAATAAAAGAAATCATTATGAGCAAGAAAGTAAGCGATTATTTACCTGGAATGTTAGCTGTAGCACTTGCCCATTCATCAGCCAAAAGCTTCCAACCGCTACGGCAACAGAAGTATGGTTAGGCATGCTTATTAATGTACTATAAGCCGACAAAGTTGATAGAAAAATTAGGAAATATCCCATCATGCATAAATGAAGTAATTAATTCGATCGGGATATTAGGATAAGTACATTCAGATAGCAATATTGATTAAGGGATCTACCAAAAACCAAATATAATACGAGTAACGACAAGAATGTCCATTTTATTGTCGGATTCTGCTATTTCTAAAAAGTCCTACACATGATCAATAGAGGTGTTGGATTGGAGTGTCTATGTAAGAGTATTCCGTGATGAATCATAGATCAAACACCCTAGTGCATTTTCTTTCTAGCTTCAAAATAAACTTGATACATAAGGAGAAACTTACTCAATAAGTGTTCGTGCAAGATGGCGAACTTGCTTCGAGTTGTGTTTTCGAACACCACTTACTGCCCTCCCAATCGCTGTCGCCTAGGACCAAAATAGATGGATTCAGGATTAAGAACACACCATGCATCACTAAAGAAAGCAACAATCAAGAAAACTCTAAAAGAATGATACTTCTATTCCTCACCATAAGTACTTCTACAGAAAGCTCCATCAGCTGCAACCTCCTCAAGGATTCGAACAACACATTATCAGACTGCACAAAAATGAAAAGTTAACTCATGGAGTAGCAAAGATTATCGATAAGCCTTGTTCACAATTCTGAAAACTAGCTAGACAATGTATCGAACAATATACGTGGAACATCGAAGGCATACAGGAAATGGAGGTTCTGAGAGAAGAGAGAGGAACAGACCTCATCTTGATAGTTGACAAGGATCTCCTTTATCCTAGAGACCTCCGTGACTATCTCGTTGGCCTCTTCGATCTCCTCCGTGAGCGCCTCTGCCTCGTCGTAGCTGTAGTTGCTGACGATCCTGTTCAGGTCCTCGGGCCCGTTGTCGTCGTCGTTGTTGGTTTGTTTTCCCACATCATCCATCTTTACGCTGTCGTCGCCTTCCTCCCCGCCGGCAGCGTCTCCGCAACCGAAGCACCGGGGCGGCAGCAGGGCGGTGAAGAGTTTCTCCGCCAACTGATCCCTTCGGCTCCGGAACTCGTCGGGGTAGTCCGACGCCGCCACCATGACGGCGTGCTCCACCACCTCGAAGATATCGCCCTCGCAGCTGCGGAAGAACTTGCGCCAGTACTCGAGCGATCCCGACATGGAGGAAAGGGGCGCCGGCGCCAGCGAGCGAACCACGCAGGGAGAAATCACGATCGATGAACGTAAACAGGAACCAAACCGGAGGAAAGATCAAATCACGATCGACGAATGCTCTGCCGACCGGAGCGATTTCTGCAACAAATTCAACCAATTTCATTCCAAGAGCAGAAGCAAGTAAATCTTTTTGGCGATAACAGACGACTTAAAAACCTGCAAAATTCCAACTTTTTGCCCCAAAACAAAAACGCCGTCTCCTCTACGCTCCGCACAAACATCCAAAAGAACTTTTTTTTTTCCAAAAAAGAGAAAAAAAAAAAAAAACAAAGAAAATGAAGAGAAGATTCAAAAGCAAATGAGTAGGAAAAATTGTCAGAAGAGATGCCTTTTGGTTCAATGTTCTTCCTCGCCTTAAACCGCAATAATGATTTCCCTTTTCTCGCCCGCAAATAGGAGGAAAGCGAGAGGGGGATTGGAGGAAGGGAAAGGACCTAATCCTTGCTTGCCTTCCTCCTTTAAAACAAAATTGCAGATTAAAATAACAAAAACCGTGTTTTTGATCGATCTAAATACGCAAGACGGTTACGAATACTCGCATCGCCCAGGATCGCGATCGTAGATTTCGATCGGACTCGTCGACGGATTGGATTCGTGAGGATTTAATCATTTCCAGTAAAATAACAAGTGTAGACGGGAAGACGAAGTGACGAGGCAACGGCGAAGGGTCGCCGTCGTTGACTCGGTGAAATGGACGGCCGAGATGTGGTGTTAGTGGAACAGATCTATAGAATATTTATAATTTTAAAATTCTTAGCATTTTACTCTTTCCAATTTTCAGTCACTGATATTTTTATTTATATTATAAAATAATTTAATGGAAAAATGATATTATTATATAAAGTTACAAAAACTATCTGTTTAATATTACAAAATAATGAACTTTCTAACGTGAGATATAGTAAAAACTTACCATATATTTGAACTAATAAATGTAGTTATTCGTCGGACAATTAAAGGATAGCAATTTTGGAATATAATTTATGTTTTTTATAAAAAAATTATTATTATTATTATTACTATTATTATTATTATTATTATATACCTTGCAAAATAATAATAATGATCACAAAATTTAATATTTTTAAACAATATTTTATCAATAGAAAATATCCTCTATGTTGATACTTTAATTTAAGAAAGAAGTAATTTGATAAGAAAATAAAAATATTGAAAAATGTTTGACATATCACTCTAGTTTGGACTAGGTCGTCATTGTACCTAAGCCAATCACATAACCTTCAGTTTGATCTAGGTCGATAGAGATACTGTACCTAAGCCAATCACATAACCTTCAGTTTGATCTAGGTCGATAGAGATACTGTACCTAAGCCAATCACATAACCTTCAGTTTAGTCGTTACAAGTTTAGTCAAATCAGGTTAAATCTATCCTAAATTATCCTAAAATTCATAATAACAAACTCAATTTCTTTTTCAATCCTTACGTTAGAAAATTTTCATTCCCACTCTCTACATGTAATTTTTTTTTTATTTCAACTATCTAATATACATCGATTTATCTAATTGTCATTATTTACCTAAGCCAATCACATAACCTTCAGTTTGGTCGTTACAAGTTTAGTCAAACCAGGTTAAATCTATCGTAAATTATTCTAAAATTTCTAATAACAAACTCAACCTCCTTTTCAGTCCTTACCTTAAAAAATTTTCATTCTCACTCCCTACATGCAATTTTTTTTATTTCCACTCTTACCTACTTGTCATTATTTTTTTTAAGGTATAAAGATTTAAAAATAAGATATAATTTCTCCAAAGTACAGCATATTTAAATTTAAATATAATATATTTTTTATCAAATTAAACACCACTTTCTTGCTTAACCAATCGATTGATATATTTGAGATTAAATAATATTGAATTTATATTAAATTTAAATATAATATATTTTTTATCAAATTAAACACCACTTTCTTGCTTAACCAATCGATTGATATACTTGAGATTAAATAATATTGAATTTAGAAGAAATTATATCTCATTTTAAATTTTTTGTACTTATAAAAAATAATAAAAAATTTTGATCTAAAAATAATGATATAATTTCTCTTAAATTCAATATCATTTAAAATTAGTCATGTGAAAAAAAAATCATACTCACTTGATATACTAAATTTCAATTTAAATATATTAAATTTAAGAGGAATTATATTCTATTTTAGATTTTTTTTAATATCTAAAAGATGAATATAATTAAATAAATTAGTGTATTAGAGATCGAAACAAAGAAAAATTAGTTAAATTTTTTCTAACATAGAGACGGAAAAGAAAGTTGAGTTTATGAGTTTAAGATAATTTACCCCTAAATCTAATAAGTAGAGAGAAAGATATAAAATTTAAATGAAATAAAAAGAAAATGGCATTTCGATAGAAAAATGATTATGAATTAATTACTTATCTAGTGTAAAAAAATAAAAATATAAGGTCGAGATTTTTAAAATAAAATAAAGAATGCATTAAATATCAATTAAACTTATAGAGGCACACATATAATCTCTACTTAACAACCACAAAGTCAACTTTTATTAAAATAAAAAGTACTTACTATTTACCAAGTCAACTATGGAACTCTAATGGTTAGGAAAGCTCTAACACGTTCGTCACTCCAATGAATATGAAAACAATCCACGTCCACACTAGAGCGCAAACAAATCGACCCGATTCACAAATTTTTCACGGGTCAAAAAAATATTTGATTTATTTTTAAAATTATCAAATTCGCACCGCACTAAAACATATTCAATAATTTTTCAAATCGAATTTAAACCTACAATATTTTATTTAATTATTCGAGTCGAGTTAAATTCTAATTATTTTACATAATTTTAACTTGGATATATTTAAATTAAGATTAAAATAATTTGGATTAAATTCAAATTTAAATCATTTGAAATTATAATTCAAGTATGCTCAACCAATTTAAATCGAGCTCCCAAATTATTTATATTTTTGAGTTTCAAGTTGAGATTCAAATACTTTATATATATTTTTCAAACTCAAATTCAAATATCAATATTTTCATATTATTCAGCTAGATCGATTTGATTTATTTATACCCTTAATCTCCACAAGATACTCAATTGACTAGAGATCAATGCTCGATAAGCATATACCCTAAAAAAAAAAACTTCTTTGAATCACCTATTGCTACTATAACAGCCATTATTAATCTCTAAACATCACTTCAAATCCAGATCATTTAAAATGCTTCAATTAATATCAATCTTAATTGAACGATTTACTCATTGCATCAAAGCAGTGAAGCCAGTCACGGCTATAAATAAACAAACATCATAATAAATTTTTTACACATTTTAAAGAGGATTATCAAAAACACTAATTAATGGTGAAGAGTATGATTAAACTAGATATATAATAAAGTTGACTAGAAATAAAAATGAAATACGTTGACATGTGTGGTGAATTAAAATGATGAAGCAAAGCATTGATTTCTTGGTAGCTACTACTTCCCTGATTATTTATTTGCGTCAACTTGACTCAAATTAGTCAATTAATTTCTGATAAAATATAATTGTGCCTTCTGATTACACTTTCTGTGGTTCCAAGAGCCATTCATGTCTTCCTCTACCAAATATAAAAGTAAAGAAAATAATAAATACATCAAAAAATAAAACACTGAAAAATACCATGTATGAGAGATTTGAAGAGTCAATTGAAGGAAAGACGAACAATGAAGGGATTTTGAAAGAAAAAGGCCAAAACAGTAGAATATAATTGTTGATTACCAAGGGAAAAAAAAGAGATTGTAGCAAATAAAAGAGTTTTAGCAGGATCAAGTTTGCTCGAGCAAGGTTAGCAACAACGGGAATATTATTAGTCTGCCCATGCAGGATAAAGTTTTTAGCAAATAATTGTTCATGAGATTGGTCTGAAAATGAGCAAGAAGTAACAATTTTTACATAGTTATTAGTCTGCTCATTTTCTTAAAATAACTATCCTATTCATTATCAATTCTATTAAGTGAAACAGATCGAGGGTACTTATTAAATACTATCCAAAATTTCATCACTATAAATCCTTAAAGGAAACAGCTGAAAGAAAACCTACAAGTTTGATGATTCACACCTTAAAGAGTCACGTTATATATCACTTTCATACCAATTCAAGGAAAGCTAGCAAAATTTCATGTGGACGCTAAGAGTTTTACCTTCTCAAAAGTAGCCGTCTGAAATGATGAGATGTTCACTTAGATGTGCATCATAATGCGTAAATCTTCAATGCGCATTCGCTGTTGATCATTTGTTGATTTCTTCCCAAAAGCACCACTCGCTAAGCTCTTCTTCTTTTCCTGCAACATCAGAATCCTCTCCTCGATGCTGTCCTTCACTATCATCCTCACGACCTTCACTTCTTCACGTTGCCCAATTCTATGCACTCTGTCCATCGCTTGCTCCTCGACTGCAGGATTCCACCATGGCTCGAAAAGGTAGACTCGGGATGCCGCTGCGAGGTTTATTCCAGCACCTGCAGCCTTTAGACTGGCGAGTAGAATCATTGGTGTTCCAGGACCAGATGCTGTGAATTTCTTTATCACCTCAGTCCTCTTTTTTGTGCTCATCGAACCATCCAATTGCAAAACCACAAAACCGGCTTCCTTAAGTGGCTCTTGAAGCAAAATAAGCATCTTCCTGAACTGTGAGAAGATGACAGATTTTGTCAAGGGATTCTGCTCCTTGTCTGCTAATAGAAGTTTCAACAAGGTAGTGACTTTTGAAGATAATGGCCTATTTCTTGAGTGAGCTTTTGACATGTCGTCATTGAAGGATTTTGTTTGCGGCACCACAAAAAGGTCAGTTTTCGATAAGGAATGACGACAGATGGGACAACGGGCATTGACCTGTTTTAGGGTTTTCAGTATGCAGGCTTGACAAAATATGTGAGCACAACAAGTAATGACAACCCTCTGAGGTGGAGAAAGGCAAACTGGACAATCGAAATCATCTCCTTCATCAACCAAGGATGCTAATTTCTTAAGCAACTCTGGGTTCTGAGAAACATCTGCGCGAGAATTAACATCTCTTGAGTTAGATATGATAAAAAAAAAAAGGAGAAATGGTCACATGGAAAAACTGAAAGAGAAGATATTGAAGCCAGTAGAATAAGGAAACTAGTTTATTATCAATGTCTAAGTTCACATATACAAATAGCTTTTTTGCTCTATTGATGTTTCAATCTATGATGTTCATTAATGAACCTGCGATGATTTGTCAAAACTTGACTAAAATGAGACCAATATATAAAGGGAACAAATAGATGAATGGAAACTTCACAAGTAGAAGAAAATAAGAAATACAGCAAGGTAAGACAACTTTGTTTGCTTCCAACCAGTGAAATTCACAAACAATGGTAAACAAATATTGAATTACAATCTCCCTCAAATTTTAAAGCGTTCTCAAGTTTGTGGCTTCAATCCGTTAAAAAAAAACAATAAATAGGTCGTAAATCTAATTGCATAACTAAGAATGAAACTTTCTTACCAATTTATGGAAACTGTTAATACAATGAATCACTATAAAATCTTTAAGTGCCAAAGTTAACTGATGTGCTATGTTTGTTTGTTATCGTAGTTACACAAACATGGTCATTGCTCGTCAAAGAGTCATGATATAATACAGTTAACAAATTTTAATGTCTGCTAATTTATTTTAAGAACACAATTTTCGACACAAATTAGGAAAACCATATATAATTTTAGACAAAGGCCTATCAAGAAAAGGTCTTGTCCATAAAAAGACTTTGCAGCCTCAATACACTTCAAATAGGACCTAAACAAAAGTGATTTTCAGTCATGTTTTCTATTAATGCAATTTTCAAATATGAAAGCAATATCAAACTTGCAATTAAAGATCACACGTTACCTTCAAGGGCACTGGGTGGAAGGAAAGATTGGATGTCTGAAGGACACAACTCCATGTCGTTGCAAATCTGCCTTAGTCTTAGTAATATATGAAGCACAGTCGAATAATTACGCAGTAAAGTGTCTGTATCAAGGTACTCTCTGAGAGTGTTTTGAGCTTCAGATTCAATATGGTCATAAAATTCTAGTTCCTCAGCAGATAGGTTTACATAACAGGTTACAATAGTTTTGCGTGGAAGCCCAACCACACCTCCACTTCCATCTTCTGCATATTTTGTCCTCCGCAAGGATATTGTTCCTATCAAGGCCTGGCAGACTCAGAGAGAAAAAGCTTGATAACTGAAACAGCAACTTAGTTAATCCGGTCTAATTTTCTGAGATACAATTATCATATGGTTTTAAAAATGGACAAAAAAGCTAGGTAAACTGTCCTAAATTAATTTAAGGTTACTTTGAAAGCAGCTATGAGATACAAAAACCATGTATGATAGTCATACAATTTTCGTCAATTTCCTATTATAGAATGCAACTATTTTGAGCAGGAATTTTCCCCCACATCCTACAAAATAAATCAATCTCAAGTCATGCTTCTTTTTTCATCAGTATATATGATTGTGGCATCATGATGAACTGAGGTTCCAATGCTTTAGCTAGTCACGTTTTGGAAGTCAGTTAGAACGAACTAAGGTTCTTCTCTGTGCTAGTTAATCATGAATAGAGAAAAACACACATACAGAATTTGCTGAAATCAGAAATCAGTTACCTGTAGGCGAGCTATCCCGCTCTTTTTCCTTTGATAAAGTGGGCGTTCAATCAAGTTTTGCCAGTAGCTCTTGATTGCAAATGGTTGAAATTTCAAGAAAGCCATAAGCGAAAACAAATCAAAAGAACTATTCTGAATAGGCGTCCCTGTCACTGCCCACCTTCTCTCAGATTTCAGAGCAATGACTGCCTTTGTTTGCTTAGCCGCAGAATTTTTAATCAAGTGAGCTTCATCAAGAATAACTCTGTACCACTCAATTTCCTTCATAGGAGAGTTAGAATCATTGAACTCAGCGGACAAAGTGGCATAGGTTGTCATAACAATGTCATGTTGCAAAAGCACCGCGGGATCCTGTGTGCGATCTCCATGATACAAATACACTTTCAAGCTCCCGGGCATGGTGTGTTCTTCCAATTGAGTTATCCATGATGTGAAAACAGAAGGAGGACAAACAACCAATGTCGTTTTAGGTCGCAAGGCATCTTCAGTCTGTGTGACACTTCCACCATCAAGTTTGCGTCTTTTCCGTGGAGCAGTAGTTTTCTTCCCAGACTTTCTACTACTCGAAGATCTTAGCCTTTCATGTTCTTCCTGAAGACTTGACGAGGAGGAACTGGGAAAGCCACCACACTTGTCGGTGGCAATCAAAGAAAGTAGAGTAAGAGTCTTTCCTAAACCCATATCGTCGGCGAAGATCCCACCTTTCAGCGTCTCTGGCCTCTCTGAGGTCTCGTGATTCGTCAACACATTCACAAAAGTTCCATTCCGTGCTTCCCAAAACGGAGGCAGGTCAGAAGAATTCTCCCTCCCAACCAACCACCCTAACCCTTCCTTCTGGTGCTCGAACAGCTCTGACAAAATAATGTCTTTCGGGGGCTCCAAAGGAGCAAATTTCCCCTCATCGACCTTTCTAACTAGGGCAAAGATCTCGTCGACGCTCTTGCTGCCCTTCCCTGACTTGGACTTCTTAGAACTCTCTTCCTGTATGATGACGGCCTCCGAAAGACCGAACTCATGGTCGCCGTACTCGATGAGCTCAAGCCCTCCTTCAGAGACGGCGGCGCGGACAATCGGAATTGCGTCGGGGCGGGCAAAGAGGTGGATTTGGCAGGGGAGGCGGTAGGGGTTCCGATTCTTGGAAGGGGGTTTTGGCACAATGGCCTCTACGGTGACGAGGTGCGAGTCGATGAGCGGCGCGAGGGCGGCGGCGGAGCCGCGCTGGATGTGGCCAACCTGGACAGTGCGAGTGTTGAGGACCTTGATGGCATTAGGATCGTAAGGGTTGAGGGGCTCGCGGACGAGGCCGACCATCTCCCGGCCTCTGATGACGCCGGAGTAGTGGCGGAGGCCGACGATGTCAGCGAGGACGAAGCCGACGAGAACCGCATCGGAGAGAAGCTCTTGCCACTCTAAATCGGAGGTGCCGCCCGGGGGCTCGAGCTCGTCCATGGAGGCCATCGGCCAGGAGAGTCAGCGGGGGTTTCGAGAGAGTTTTAAAAGCCGCACAAAGCCGTGCAAAGCACGTGCGAGCGCCACAGCGGTGCGCTCGATCAAAATATCTACTTCACCCCTAAGAAAATACGTATAACAATTTTATCCTCAAAATTTATTTACATTTTTATTTTATTTTATTTTTCAGCCTGCATGAGAATCAGAAACATGTAATAACAAAAAAAAAAAAAAAATGGCATGATTAAGCAGAGACTACACATTAACAATAATATAACAAATCACAATAATACTGAATAAATTTGTAATGATGCATATTAGAAACACACTTGCAACACTGGTTCTTCCTCAATGTATATGAGAACTGAGAAAAGTAACAAAATTTACAAAACTAATTTGGTTAATGATCAAGTTATTCCATAGCATGCCATTAATATAGTCTTTGTATCTGTTAACAATAGATACACAAGTTGATAGCCTTTTTTTCTCTCTCCGAAGAACATCTTCGTTGTGTCGTCGTTGTTGCTATTATGTCATAGGCATGTAGAAGGACCCATTGCAATACCGCCAAAGATAGCAGTGCTATGGGGTTTCAAATTTCAGACTTCAGAGCAAGATGAAGCTGATACTGCACAGTGCCATCAAAGATAGTCACAGGGTTCCAGACATCTGTGTGAGTTGCAGTCTAGTTGCTCCAAGGGATAGGAAAAAAAATCAATGCCACAAGGAAAAGAAGCTAAAAGTGAAAATGAAATAGCGACGACATAGAGTAGAGAGTCGATGAAATCGAAAGCAATTGTTAGCGACACTAACTTAGATGCAAATCACATATATATCTAGTCATGCAGATGCTGATGCATTTCTCTATAGCTAAAATTATCCTGAACATGAAAAAGGATGATTGAATCACTACTTTTCCAATCTGGATAATTTGAGGTACAGGGAATATTAAATGCATAAATTGAAGACTAGATAAACCAAAAAGAGCAAACCGTTCCTCCAGGAAATATCAACAGAGGTAATCGCAATGCATAAATTCTGTTTTTTGCTTTTTAAGATAAGCAGAGCAGTTGGGTACATGGTTCTCAATCATCAATTGGCAGTCATCTATTGAATCATTGTCTAAGAAATAAGGAGGAGTGGTATATTAAATGCAGATCAAACCATTTCATGGTTAAAGGGATGTGCATTTGAAAAATGGATTAAACAAGATCCTAAACATCAGCTCACTAGTTCTCTGATGTGCAAACATATTATTAATGAAGCACCATCTGTTACCATTGTACTTGGAAGTTCCATAACAGTATTAACCTATAACCAGACTTAAACAAGACTAAGAAGCAAGACACTGAAAGAAGGGAAAAAAAAATATATCAACGTATCTACTATTTTAAACAAAAACAAAAGCACTGTATTATCAGCTATAAGCAAGAACATATGTTTCATGCATAGTGTTCACCATTGCTTCCACCTCCTCTGAATCATTGTCTAAGAAATAAACAGGAGTGATATATTAAATCAAGATCAAACAAAGATTCTTAACCTCAGCTCACTAGTTCTCTGATGTGCAAACATATTATTAATGAAGCACCACTCGTTACCATTGTACTTGAAGTTCCATAAGACTATTAGCCTATTATTGGACTTAAACAAGACTAAGAAGGCAAGACCCTACAACAGTGAGGAAAAAAACTCTATCAACTTATCTACTATTAAAGGGCAATCCGGTGCACGAAGCTCCCACTAATGCGGGGTCTCGGTGAAAGATCTATTGTACGCAGTCTTATCTTGCTTTTTTTTTTTTTTGCAAGAGGCTGTTTCCAAGAACAGCAACACTGTATCACCTATAAGCAAGAACATATGTTTCATGGATAGTGCTCACCGTTGCTTCCTGTCCAATTCCTTCCACCTCCTCTGAATCATTGTCTAAGAAATAAGCAGGAGTGATATATTAAATCCAGATCAAGCCATTTCATGGTTAGAGGAAGGGGTGTGCATTTGAAAAATAGTTCAAACAAGATTCTAAACCTCAGCTCACTAGTTCACTGATGTACAAACATATTGCTAATGCAGCACCACCAATGGCCATTGTACTAGGAAATTCCAAAAAAATATTAGCCTATAATTGGACTTAAACAAGACTAAGAAAGCAAGAAAATCCAACAGTGAAAAAAACTCTATCAACTTATTTACTATTTTAAACAAAAACAGCAGCACTGTATCACCTTTAAGCAAGAACATATATTTCATGGATAGTGCTCACAGTTTCTTCCTGTCTAATTCCTTCCACCTCCTCTGAATCATTGTCAAAGAAATAAGTAGGAGTGATATATTAACCAGATCAAACCATTTCATAGTTAGAGGAAGGATGTGCATTTGAAAAATAGTTTAAACAAGATTCTAAACCTCAGATCACTAAGTCTCTGATGTGCAAACATATTATTAATGAAGCACCATTAGTTACCATTGTACTTGGAAGTTCCATAAGAGTATCAGCCTATAATTGGACTTAAACAAGACTAAGAAAGCAAGACACTACAACAATGAAAGAAAAAAAAGACACTCTTACCAACGTATCTACTATTTTAAACAAAAACAATGGCACTATATCACCTATAAGCAAGAACATATGTTTCATGGATAGTGCTCTTGATATTGTTGCTTCCCGGTTCATTTCCTTCCACCTCCACTAAATCATTGACTAAGAAATAAGTAGCAGTGATATATTAAATCCAGATCAAACCATTTCATGGTTAGAGGAAAGGAATGTGCATTTGAAAAATAATTTAAACAAAGATTCTTAACCTCAGCTCGCTAGTTCTTTGATGTGCAAACATATTATTAATGAAGCACCATTAGTTACCATTGTACTTGGAAGTTCCATGAGAGTATTAGCCTATTATTGGACTCAAACAAGACTAAGAAAGCAAGACATTACAACAGTGAAAGAAAAAAAAAAACTCTGCCAATGTATCTACCGTTTCAAACAAAAACAGCAGCACTGTATCACCTATAATCAAGAACATATGTTTCATGGATAGTGCTCCTGATACCGTTGCTTTCCTGTCCAATTCCTTCCACCTCCTCTGCAATTTCCCCACGGCTCATTGTTCGATTGGTAATGGCTGGTTTGGTATTTGGGTCTGATGTGTCTTGGCCCCCAGCGACCCCCTCCATCCCTTTTTCTTCCATTTCGTCTACCATGATCAGAAATCCTGTTCTTGTTTTCCCAGGTTCCCCATTGAGCATTTCTCCTGTTGTCTTCAGCAACAAAATCGGACCTTCCGCCACCACTACTCCAGGGATCACCTTGATTCCACGCATCGGCAGATCCATCACGGTTCAAACGATTTGGCTCGGGCACTTCGTTCCACCCGGTCGAGTGATCCCATGCGTCGACAACTCTACCGCAGTTCAAGGGATTAGGCTCGGGCACCTCGTCCCACCCGGTCGGCCGGATGTCTTCAAGAAGAACCCTATCGCCCGTAGTCAATGGAGCGGCGGCGTCATCCGGTTCGCTGTACTGCGGCGGCGGCTTCTCCAGGTCGGCGATCAGCTCCGGATCGACGATGGCGTCGTGGTCGACCTCGTCGATGTACATGTCCGGGTCAGGGAGGGGGATGCCGCAGGGGCGCCCGTGGTAGCGGGCGCAGTACCTGGCCTTGGAGTCACGGAGGGCCTCCGCCGCGGCGGAGTCGTCCCACCGCATCACGCGCTCCTGCGTGTCGCCGGTCATCCACCGCTGGATCGCGCACAGCCGCTCCCACGGGATGCCACACGCCTCGCTACAGAACCGCCTCTCCCAGAGCGGGACCGGGTGCCCGTCGGCCGACCGCCGGTGGGGGCGAGGCGGCCGCCACGCGTCGGCGGGCCATCCTTCGCCGCTGCTCCGATCGCCCATCGACCGATCGACGGAATTACGAAGCCCTAACTGACGAAAGCGTTTCCGACGAGGCTTCTCGGCGGAGTATTTATAGGGCGAAGGACGGCGAAAGTAGGCAGGCAGCTTCACGGAGGATTACGAATCAAGGAAGGAACGAGGGTTTGAATGCGGCGACTTCGTTATATTAACTAAACCTTTTCTTGGATAAAAATTAATTATAATATAAATAAATTAATCAGAATACAAATTGTTAGTTAATTTTTTCTAATTATATTTTTTTTTTAAAAAAAGAGAGAAAACAAGTTATGAAAACTAAAATAAAATAAAGATTATTCACTAGCTACGTCAAATACTCAAAGAATGTCTAAACTTGATCCATAAAGACTAAAGAACCGATGAACCCATGAGGTAGCAATGTACCATCCGAGTACCAACTCGATTATATCCGTGAAAGCTGATGAACCCATAATGCCTCATTGCTTAGGAGGATCAAACAATACCATGACTAGAGATGGTATCCAAAAACTAGGGCTGTAAATGAACCAAGCGTTCGTGAACAAGCTTGGTGTTCGGCTTGGTAAAAGCTTGTTTATGTTCGTTCAATATACATAAGATTAATTAAACAAACAAGCTTGAACAGCTCGTTAAGCTAAACAAACAAGCTTGAACACATATGTGTTCAGCTCGTTAATGTTCGTGAACAATGTTCGTGAACAACGTTCGTGAACAATGTTCACGAACCATATTTATTAATAAAACTCTTTCAATATGCTAAATAAATAATAAAATAAAATAAATAAATTTAAATTATCAATCTTAATAACTAATCAAACAATTAAAAGTTTCAAACAATCAAACAAGCTTGAATCGAGAGCTTGATAACATCTAAACGAACCAAGCTCAAACCAAGCTCAAGCCAAGCTCGAACCAAGCCCAAGCCAAGCTCAAGCCAAGCTTGAATTGAGAGCTTGATAACATCTAAACAAACCAAGCTCAAGCCAAGCTTCAAACAAGCTCAAGCTCATAAAAAATAAACCAAGTCAAGCTTGAACACTCATTTCAAAAGCTTGGTTCATTTTAAGCTCGGCTCGGCTCGATTATCTTATCAAACAAGCTTGAACACCCCAAAACTCGGCTCGGCTCGTTTACAGCCCTACCAAAAACAGCTTCTATTATGATCAAATTACAACCATCATCGAAATAGTCTGCTGCAGATACAAACTTTGTATCGAAACCGAAACAGAGTTACAGATAAAAACTGCGGGGAGTCCTAAAAATCAAGACAAGTTTGATTTTAGCTACACCAGAATTAAGCTTCCCGCTCAGAAATTCCACTCTCTGAACTTGAACCACCACCGGTCTACCAATCGAGAAATGCGCACGCAGTGTTTGCTTGTATGCACCATGAGCTTCATAGGATTTGGACGAGGTCTCTTTTCCCTGGCCAGCTCGAGCTTGGTATTGTTGATTGCTAGTCGGAGTCCTCATACACCTCTCCGTCATCCGACAACTCGTCGAGGGACCTCATGTCCAGCTGATAGCGCAGGATGCCACCTATGCCACCGAAGCCCCTGCAGAACTGCGAGCCCTCTTGCGATTTGTTGGTGACGAACTCCAATGTGCAACCGAAACGCTTGTATTCGTTGGCGAACCACTCTAGAAGCGACATTTTCTCCTGGACCTCTAGTTCCGCGTTGCTAGCCAGGTCGCGGAAGTTGCTTTGGTCGGCTTCTTGATCCTTGTTCAGGTGCTTTATTATAATTTCCCCAGTAGCACTGTTCTTTAGCACGTATCGATTGATATCCAAATTTTCCCACACGATCAAGGTCTCCACAGCTCCCATTTCAAGAGCCTTTAAAGTGTCGTCCACACCGAAAACATATTTCCCAGTGTCCTGACTTATTTCTTCGAAATACTTCCCTATCAACTTCTTTTCCTGTATGAATTTCACATTCGACAGAATCTCTGCTGACAACTCAATGGCCTGGTTGAAACCGTTTTCTCCTCCGTAAGAAACATCGACTACATTGAGGATTTTAACTTGAAGACGTTGATCGAACATGTCTGATTGACTTAACTCGGTTTTGAAGTCGGCTGAACCGGCCAAGATCAGTCCGGCCACATTTGGCTGACTCGTAGCTGGGTTTATGAAGAACTGGGTGGCGAGTTCTGCTGTTTTTCGCACATAATTGTGACGCTTTTCCATACGGAGCCTAGCAAACCGAAGTGCTGATTGCCCTCCGCGGCCATGCTTTTTCGGAAGGTCAACAGTGAATTTGTGAAGCACCTCTCGTGTATTTCCACTCAAGGTACCGAACAGAGTTCCATTACCATCCATAACTATGAAACCAAATTTGTCATCTGATTCCAGGAGTTCATTCAAAGCTTCGGTATGGAACTTGTTATCACAAAGGTAGAGCGAGACGTTAATGGGTTTAAAAGGCTCGAAATCAATCGTCACCTTCTTTTCCTTTCCGTCATCGGTGACAATGGTACCGGTATACAAAACCAGACCCTTGGGAGGAACCTTGCTGTACAATTTCAGCCTCTGCTGAGCCGATGTAATGGCCGCCAGCACGGACTGTCGATTGACTCTACTTTTAATATTTGAAGCAGTACCATATTCATCAGCCAGCATCTTGGTGACTCGAGCAATTTGATCACGTGGAGGCATTATGAGAGAGATCATGCTTGTGCCGTTACCTCTGGCAGATTCCAATGCCTTGATTAGTTTCTTGATCTTCCAGATCTGAATGTTCTTATCGGTTTCCTGATCATCTGCCATGTCTACGAAATTTCAAGAATCTACACACTGATCACCTGTGTAAGAGCCAAAATGCAATGAGAAACTAGTAAAAATTACCTATGGAACTAATTCAGAGCACGATAAATAAGCTGCTTTGGTTCGAAATCGGAGTTTAGAAAACATGACAGCAAGTCATAAGGTACTAAATATGAAGTCAAATATGATAAACACTTTCGAGTTTGCTAGGAAGGAGACTCAGATCTAAAGAATCATATTTTGAGGAATTTCATTCAAATCAGCTAGCGAGCAAGAAAGGCAAAAGAGAAACTACTGCTTGGATAAAAAACATGGTACCAAAACTTTTTCACAAGGCAGCATCTCTATAATTCATCTCATTTCTAGTTTTCCAACATTATGTTTCAACCAAACACACGCAGCACAACTTATGCTAACAATGACCAACATAAAGACACCTGCCGACTGATGACTTTAAAGCAAAGACCTTCCTAATTTTTCGACAACTTCGTCATTGAAAAATCAAGTAATGTGTAAAATCTTGTTATATCCGGCTATACTATGCTTCATGTTGATTCACAATAAAAAATTAAATCAAATTATTCCAAACACAATTGGAGTTTCAGTATCCGTATTCATGATAATATCATTCATAGAATAAAAAATGGATAGTAAAACTGGAGAAATACTCTTAGAATCTTGCACAATTGTTGTCTCTCATACGCTAAAAGAAAACTTTATAACAAACCTTTTGAATTAGAATTTTGCGCAATTATGAACATGCCGAAAGAAAAATTACTGTGATAAGAATGAGAATGCAAAGATGCACATGAGGAATTGTATAAATAAAATTAAAGAAACACTACTATATGTAGCTACGGTAGATAACAAAGGGTGTGACCATGTTCTGCAACGATCAGTTGATTATATAGTTAGAAAAGTTGAATCAACTAGAATTGAAGATTTGGTGTGATAGGAAGACATCCAAGAAAACATCAGTTGGTACAAACACTACTTGATGATGTTTGGGAACGATCGGTTGATTATATAGTTAGACGATAAGAGGACATCCAACAAAACATCAGTCGGTACAAACACTGCTTGATGATGGTCTCCAGAAAGATACTAAATAAAGTTGCAATATAGCAAGCACATCATGCCAGTAAATGTGAAACAGCTAAGTCATTTCCTTCCATTACAATGAACAGAAATCTTTTGTGCAAAGAAACATCATTTTACTTGTTATCGAAGTGAATCGAAGGATATTATAACAACAATTAGCCATATTCAAACTGTTAAAGGGGGCAGCTACATGGATCTTATCCAGCAATTGAAGAACATATAGTAAAAGGAGCTAAAAGGCAAAACTTTGGCGGATGAGATCTCTATCAAATTTGTTAAGGAGTATAATCCAGCTTCAAAGATTGAACCATGTATTCGACAAAGAACTTCAAAGCGTAACAGATCTGACACACAACACTCCGGGAGATAAGAACAATCCATTTTACGATCAAAAAACATGAGTTTCACAGCGTCGCATGAGGAGAAGGAATCATCGAAGTTTATGTCAAATAAAGAGAAATCTTAGACGGAGGAATGAGTGGCGGAGCAGGAATCACCTTTGAGCGGCGCTGCGGCGGCACAAGGAACGCTGCTATCAAAAAGGGTTTCCTTTTGGGTCGAAGGCGAGAAAAAGGTCCGACTTTTACACTTATACCCTTATCGTTCATTGAATTGGACTTTTCATCCCGACGAAAAAGATAGGAACATTTTGGAAAAGGTAATTCCATTCCTGGATTCTCTCCTCCGCCTGAATCAGCTCAAGCATGTCGCCGGCGACGTCAACTCCTGCAATTGCATCACCGTCGCGGGATCCGACTTCTTCGTAGGCTGGAAGAGTTTTTGACAAAGGATCGATTCCCGGCGAAGGACCCTGAAAAGGTGGCGGCCTCAAGTGTTTCTTCCTTGTCTTCTTTGCTGCATCCTCAATTCTACGACAAAATCTCATCTTTTCTGTTAAGTATGAGAGAAAAAAACTACTGCCACGGCAATTTCTTCATGCTCACGCCCATTCCCCCACCTCACCTCTCTCTTTGCTTTTTCTTTCTTCTTCTTCCCCATTCTTCTCTTTTCTTCTCCTCTCCAACGGCAGGAAAAAAAATTTGCAGCAGCCCCCTCTTCTTCACAAGCACGAGCCCTTCTTCTCCTCCTTTCTCTTCACCAACACCCAAGAGAAACGCAGCAGCTGTTGCTGCTGCCACTACTGCTGTCCTCTTCCGGCAACAAGGGTAGCAACCTTTTTCCCCTTCTTTTGTTGTTTTCCAGCAAATCACAGCCGCCGGAGCCTCTGCCGGGGTTTCCTTCCTTTTCTTTCATGGTTTCAGCATTTTTCTTATCATTCCTTTCGTTTGCTCTTGGGTTCCAACAAAACATCAACAGCAGTTCTCTTCCCCATTTACGGCACAAGATTGAGCCAACATCAACCGCTTTTGGTGCTTTGTCCCATTTTTCCAGCAAAAGGGGTAAGCTTTAAAGGAAGTTGTAAGGTGCATTTTGGGTTGTTTTTAAGTGATGTGCAGTTAGGAAACTTATCTGGATTGGAAAGGTCATAGAAATGTTTAGATTTTATGTCATAAACTTTATTAGCATTTGAGTATTTGAGTTATTATTATATTATCTGTTGACACTAAAAAAAATTTCTGCATAAAAAGTGGTTAACTTCGATTCTTTAACTATGTAAATATTACTTTGTGCATGAATAAATAAAATAATTGGTAATATGTATATTTTTATATAACTCTTTTAAAAAAGATATTTAAAATAGTATAATAAGGGTTATTGAAAGGTAAATAATTAATGCTATTTTCATATCCATATGTGGATTTCATATGAGGATGAAGATAAAAAATAGTGTTTTAAAAATGAAATGAATGTTCTAACATACACTTTCGATGATACTCTTTAATGTTGCTTGATCTTCTATTCTCTTTGATATTTTATAATGTTGATACTTGTAGTCTTTATATTTGTAAACCCTATGATCATAAATTAATTAACTTCATGTGAAAAGGTTAATTTGATCGATCATGATATGAAAAGAGAACAATTATGATAAATGGATAAAATTGAATCTTTGAAATAATAAATATAGTAAATAAAGAATACTAAAAAGTAAAAACTATGTATCTAATTTTATACCAGAGCTTTAGACTAGAGTACTGAATCAACCATATGTTATTATGTTAGTTTGGTGGCCCGCGGTCTAGAGCACTTGATCGTACACCCGAGGTGTGGTGGCGTGATGTAGCCCTTAATTAGTATTTATTATGTCTTCCACCAGTGAAGGTTATTAGCTTGTACATTAGATGACGTATGCGACAATATTATACTCTAAGGAGGCTTTTAGTCTATATGTATGATGTTATTACACTCTAATAAAGGTAGATTCGCTATCTTAATGGCCTCCCTAGAGTCGGCCCCACAGATATGGAAGGAGGTTTATGCAAGTACATAGGCATTGAGCTCATGGTGGGATCGACCATATCGGTCATCACCCTGAGGGATCGACCCCTGACCATTACGCCAGAGTTGTTATGCGCCCGCCGTCTGTGCACGCCCTGGGAGCCATTATTACACTCTAATGGTGGCAAAAGACGAATACGCTCGCCCCAGCGCCTCCACCAACCCGTCCCAGGACCAACACGGAGGAGGTAAATCACGGCCGGCTACTAGCCTTTGGAATAGCGACTAGCACATAAGAGAGACATTTACCTCAGCTTTGTCGAGATTCGAACTGTTGGGATTTTCAAGCCGCAAAAATCATTTTTTCGCGTTGCGGAAACCCCGAATCTCCCATGCCACCGGATCCGTGCGAAGTTTATAAACAAAATTTCGAGTACGAGTTTACTAAAGCCTAGATCTACACTAGAGAAGGAAGTTACCCTCGATGCAATTCCCTTCGCAATCCCGCTCGTCCAACAGTTCACCGGATCTCGAGATCGTCAAGCGTACGATCCTCTAGAAGTATCCACACGAACAAACTAGGTGGAGAGGCCAAACAAAAGGTGTGCTAGCACCTATGAAGTGTTCGGCCAAGAGAGGAGAGGGAGAAGAAAATTGAGAGCAAGAGGAAGAAGATGGAGTGAATGCCTTGAATGAAAAAATCAACTCTTTTCCTCACAATAAGTGGTCGGCCACAATGGAGTTGTAACCTCCATTCGCATTTAATGTGGTCATTAAAGAGAAGATTTGTAACCTCCATGAGGTGGTACACACATGTGCCAACTATGATGATGTGACACATCATCATTAGTCCTCCTAATGCCAACTCACAAATGAGGTGGCAAATAGTCAAGTCAAACTTGACTCTTCCTCTCAAGTCAAGTCAAACTTGACATTATAACTCCCATGGTTGATCAAATCCAACCATTTGATTCAAGCCAATTTAATATAATGAATCTAATTCATTTAATTAAATTGATTCAATGAGTCATAATCTAAATTAGACTCATTGAACACATGAATCAAATTGAGTCCAACTCAATTAGCCCAATTAGGATTACTCTTAATCCAATTTGATTCATCACATGAATCTAATCCTCTTGGTTCATCATATGAACCTAATCTCCATCTAATTGTCCTTTGTGTGTGACCCTATAGGTTCTTATAACGTTGGCAATGCTCCTAAACTCATTTAGAAGCATAAATAATGAGCGGTATCTAACAACACATCATTACTACCCAAGTTATAAGAATGTTGAGATCCAACATCACCTTGTGACTACTAATTGTGACTCCTCACAATATATGACATTGTCCTTCTATCCTAAACATCTAGATTGATCAATATGAGGCATAGACCATGTCATCCTCTAATCAATCTAAATCTTGAACTCCAAGTAGACTCACTCAATCAAATGAGCTCAATATCTCATATTGACTCATTTGGGCATGGTCATGTACTTCGTGGTCTCACTCTATCAAGAATATCGATGTCGCTCCCGTCATATAGGAGGGATAGATCTCATCTACATCACTCACATCCCTCTGCATAATTCGTTACATACCTAGTAATCGCCTTTATAGTCCACCCAGTTACGGGTGACGTTTGACGAAGCCAAAGTACGTAACTCTTTATGTAGGGATCCATGGTGACTTCAGGTCCAAGGACTAGTAGTCATACTAATAGCCACATGAGAAAGTATATGACACTCATATAACGATCCATGATATTTTCTCATAGCGGGTCATTCAATATACATTCTCAAATGCATACACATGTGTCAACTTGATATCTCCATATCCATGACTTGTGAGATCAAGTCATCGAGTTGACCTACATGCTAGTCTTATTGTATTAACATTGTCCCTGAATGTTAATACTCGACTAGGAATGATTAAGAGTAGTGTTCCCTATATAATCTCACTATCGGTTCAACTAACTGATTGATATAGGTAAGAACTCTCTACTCAAGGACGCTATTATACTTAGTTTATTTGGCACCAATACAAGTAAGTATAATAACCAAAACAAATGCCTTTATTAATATAGAAGAATATGATACAATGAGTCCATACAACAATCATCAAATGATTGACTCTAGGCTCTAACTAACAATCTCCCACTAGCACTAGTGTCAATCAGTGTAGGCTCTAAGCCCCAATGACCTAGTGTGACCATCATGCTTTCTCTGTGCCAAAGCCTTGGTCAAGGGATCTGTAATGTTAGCCTCTGTAGGTACTCTGCAAATCTTCACATCTCCTTTGTCGATAATCTCTCGAATGAGATGGAAGCGCCGTAGTATGTGTTTGGTTCGCTGGTGAGAGTGAGGTTCCTTCGCCTGTGCTATAGCTCCATTGTTGTCACAATAGAGCTCAATAGGGTCAGCAATGCTAAGAACCACCCCAAGTTCAGTGATGAACTTGCGGATCCAAACTGCCTCCTTTGTTGCTTCTGATGCAGCAATATACTCGGCCTCTGTCGTAGAATCAGCTACTGTGTCCTGCTTCGAACTCTTCCAGCTCACAGTACCACCATTTATGCAAAACACGAACCCTGACTGCGATCGATAATCATCCTGGTCGGTCTGGAAGCTGACATCACTGTAACCCTTTACAGCTAGCTCATCATCGCCTCCATATATCAAGAAATATTCTTTAGTCCCTCTTAAGTACTTAAGAATATTCTTGACTGTTATCCAGTGACTTTCACCTGGATCTGACTGGTATCTGCTCGTCATGCTCAAAGCATACGAGACATCAGGACGAGTACATAGTATGGCGTACATGATAGATCCTATGGTTGAGGCATAAGGGATCTGATACATACGGTCTCTCTCCTCTCTAGAAGAGGGACCTTGAGTCTTCGAAAGACTCACGCCATGTGACATTAGCAGAAATCCCTTCTTGGAGTTCTGCATGACAAACCGTAGGAGTACCTTGTCAATGTATGTACTCTGACTTAGGCCAAGCAATCTCCTAGATCTATCTCTATAGATTTGTATCCCTAGAATGCGAGATGATTCACCTAAGTCCTTCATTGAGAAACATGTCCTTAGCCAAGTCTTGACAGACTGCAGCAAAGGGATGTCTTTCCCAATGAGTAGTATGTCATCCACATATAATATGAGGAAGACAACTATGTCCCCTACAACCTTCTTGTAGACACAAGGTTTATCTTCATTCTTGATGAAACCAAACTGTTTGATTGCATCATCGAATCGAAGATTCCAGCTCCGAGAAGCTTACTTTAGTCCATAAATGGACATATGCAGATTGCATACTCTGCTAGTATGCTGTGGATCTACAAAACCCTCAGGTTGTGTCATGTACACATCCTCGAGCAGGTTTCCATTCAGAAATGTGGTTTTGACATCCATCTGTCATATCTCATAGTCATGGTATGCTGCAATAGCAAGCATGATCCGAATGGACTTAAACATCGCTACTGGAGAAAAGGTTTCATCATAGTCAATACCATGAATCTGCTTGAAACCTTTAGCTACCAAGCGACCCTTATAGATAAGTCCATCCATGCCAGACTTTCTCTTAAAGACCCACTTACACTCAATGGGTTTTACCCCTTCAGGTGGATCAACCAAAGTCCATACTTGGTTGGTGTGCATGGCTTCCATTTCGGATCTCATAGCCTCTAGTCATTTCTCGGAATCTGGTCTCATCACAACTTCCTGATAGGTGGTAGGCTCATCCTCTATGAGCACAACGTCATCATGGTCAGACAAGAGAAATGAGTATCTCTCAGGCTGACGACGTACCCTATCAGACCTGCGAAGAGGTATGTCTACTTGAACTGGTTGTTGTTCCTCAACTCTTTGTGGAACAACATCATCCACAACACTTTGTGGTTTCAGTTTAACTTCCATCGAGGCTCCACTGCTATGGTCCGCATCTTGAACTTCTTCAAGATCGAACGTACTCCCACTAGTCTTTCTAGAAACAAAGTCCCTTTCTAGAAAGACCCCAGTCTTTGCAACAACTACCTTGTGCTGACTGGGAATGTAGAAGTAATATCTCTTAGTTTCCTTAGGATATCCAATAAAGTAGCACTTGTCGGATTTGGGTCCTAATTTGTCTGAGACTTGACGTCTAACATAAGCCTCACAACCCCAAATCCTCATAAAAGACACCTGGGCATCTCTCCCAGTCCATATCCTATATGGTGTCTTTATCACGGCCTTGGATGGAACTCGGTTGAGTATAAAAGCTGTCGTATCTAGAGCATAGCCCCAAAGGAATGTCGGAAGATCTGTGTGACTCATCATAGATCGTACCATATCTAATAGGGTACGATTCCTCCTTTCGGATACATCATTCCACTGTGGTGTTCCAGGAGGAGTGAGTTGGGATAGAATCCCACACTCAGCTAAATAGTCATGAAACTCATGGCTAAGGTATTCTCCACCTCGATCTGATCGAAGTATCTTAATACTCTTGCCAAGCTGGTTCTGTACTTCATTCTTGAATTCTTTGAACTTTTCAAAAGATTCTGACTTATGTGTCATCAAGTACACATAACCATATCTACTGAAGTCATCAGTAAATGTAATGAAGTACCTATAACCGCCTCTAGCAACGACATTGAAAATGCCACATACATCACTATGTATAAGACCTAACAAGTCAGTCCCTCTCTCACTGTGTCCACTAAAGGGAGTATTGGTCATTTTGCCTAGTAGGCATGACTCGCATGTCTCATATGATTCAAAATCAAATGAGTCCAGCAAACCATCCTTATGGAGCTAGGATAAGCGCTTGTCATTTATATGACCTAAGCGACAGTGTCAGAGATAGGTTTGGTTCATGTCATTTGACTTGAACCTCTTGGTATTTATGTTATAGATAGAGCTTTTAAGGTCTAGAATGTAGAGTCCGTTCATCAGAGGTGCACTACAATAGAACATATTTTTTAAATAAACAGAACAACATTTGTCCTTTATTATAAAAGAGAAACCTTTCTTGTCCAAACAAGAAACAGAAATTATGTTCTTAGTTAAAGCAGGCACATAACAACAATCATCCAACTCTAGTACAAGCCCAGAGGGCAGAGATAGAAAATAAGTCCCTACAGCAACAGCAGCAACCCATGCTCCATTGCCTACGTGTAGGTCCACCTCGCCCTTTGCCAATGCCCTACTATTTCTCAGTGCCTGCACATTAGTACAAATGTGAGAAGCACATCCGGTATCTAATACCCATGATGAAGAAATAGATAGATTGACTTCTATAACATATATACCTGAAGTGGAAGTCTCACTTCGCTTCTTCTTAAGATCTTCCAAGTACACCTTGCAGTTCCTCTTCCAGTGCCCGGTCTGACCGCAGTGGAAGCAGGTAGCATCCTTGGTGACCCCTCCTTTAGGCTTCAGTGTCTTGCCTTTGCCCTTGGCTTGGGACTTTCCTTTGCCTTTGGGCTTGCCCTTGCCCTTGTGTTTCTGGACCATCAGAACAAAGTGGGGCTTTACCTTCTTAAGGTTCAGCTCACCAGTTCTTAACATGCTAAGCAGCTCGGGCAGTGGCTTGTCAATTTTGTTCATGTTGTAGTTTAGAACGAATTGACTATAGCTATCCGGCAAGGATTGCAAGATCAGGTCAGTGGCCAGCTCTTGGCCAAGCGGGAATCTCAACCTCTGTAGGTTTTCTATGTACCCAATCATTTTGAGTACATATGGGCCTACGAGAGCCCCATCTGACATCTTGCACTGAAATATTGCCCTTGAGATCTCAAATCTCTCGTGTCGTGCTTGTCCTTGATATAGTTGACGAAGATGTTCAACCATATCATAAGCACCCATTAACTCATGTTGCTTTTGAAGCTCAGAGTTCATGGTCGCGAGCATTAGACATGATACATCTAATGTGTCATCTTGATGTTTCTTGTAAGCATCTTTGTCTGCTCACGTGGCATTGGCAGGAGGAGCCTCTGGAATGGGCTACTCCATAACGTACAGTTTACGTTCCTGGGTGAGAACTATTCTCAAATTCCTGTACCAGTCCAGGAAATTTGCTCCGTTGAGCTTGTCCTTGTCAAGGACAAAACGCAGAGAGAAGGTGTTCGTGTTTGACGTCATGGTTATCTACAACAGAAAAATACAAAAAATAAATAAACATCATATTCTAGTAATCATTTAATTAGGCCTTTAATTAAATGATACTCCCACTGAATTCTATAACTTATGTGGGACAAGATCCACATCATACTAACCCTTGAGTTAACTTTGGCTAATATGCCCAAGATTTAGTATGATCGGTAGGTAACGATTTACCAATTACATCTCTATGCAACTCTTGTTTATATGATCATTATCCGCAGTTATATTAAAACTTAAATTAGCTTTGGCGAATACGCCCAAGAATTAATATAAATGTGATTTATACCCTATCTTTTCAACCGTTGAAAGAATGTCTATAGTTAAACTCGATTTAACTAGTTGTACTCAATCAAATTGAGTCTCTACTCACCCATGCGTTGATAGGCGGGACCAAGATTGTCCCTCCGTACCCTACCAAGATAATATGTATTGCTCTGCTTTGACAGATTCAACAACGCATGTGATCGAGGTAGTGATAGGTATCACGACATGGTAGGCATTTTAGAGTTGAAGCGATTGAGATCTAATCTAATCGTAGGGTGCATCTTGTACACGATTTATATCTAATCTAATCGTTAAGGCGCTAATTAACTACTTTACTAGCATGCATCAAATACACACACACAAGCAATTAATTATACTATTTGTGATTAGTCATGGCCCTATTACGATCTTCTCAAGCCAATGAGAAGATCGGATGGTCAACCTAGGGTCAACAGCTTCTCCAAGCTCCTCCCTTTGACCACCTCGTGTTGCTCGCGCCCTCCTCGTAACTCCGTCTCGAGTGGACCTTCCACCGCTCCAATTTTGTACATTATAATTTTGAAACTTGAGTTACATTCGAGTCTAAACTAATTTACAACAAGAATAAATGGAGAAAGGCACGGCGCGCAGGTCGCGAATCACATATACAACACGCGCAATCACATGACGGCACGCAGGCCGTATTATGAATTACAACACAAATATTCCAATCAAATTGGGTCTTTTGGGCCATGACCATCACAAATTATACATAATTCTAAATTATGTAATTTTCATAATTTTCTGTAATTTTAATACTATTTTTTTTTTGCAATTTTTATGAGTAAAAATTCCCGGCGGTCCCGATTAGCGGTTTTCGGGCGCAATCACGGAACAAATCCCCTTGCGGGGTCAGGGGCAGCGCCCCTACCCGCGATATAACCATCGTGAGTGTCCCTAAGCGATCCTACAGCACCTTAGTCTGTTGTCCCAAAAAGATTTGGGGTGAAACCTTGCCGTTTTGGAAAAATCTTCTCGGTAGTCGAAGCCTACAAGTGTCTAAACACTTGTGCTTCGCTTCTACGAGAAAAATACTCATAAAAACCATAAAAAACCTAAATTTACAGAAAGTTACAGAATCTACATTTTTCATAAAAATGCAAACTAAATTCGTACACGACTTCGCACGTGGCTCTGATACCACTGTTGGGATTTTCGGGCCGCAAAAATCACTTTTTCGCGTTGCGGATGTTGGTTGCTACTCGGAAAACCAAGAGGTTCTACTGTACAAAAATTTTGTACAAAGGTCTGAACCTTTTCCTAGCTACCATGTGTTCTTTTAAATTAAATTTTGGATCGTCTGCGGAACTTAACACGTTTGATCCAAAACTTAATTTATTCGTTCTTTTAGGTTTTGACTTGGGTCTCCTGCGGAACTTAACACGTTCGACCCAAATCACCTTAAGTTATTAATTCCATTAAATATTAATTTCCATAATTGGTTCCCAGTACTGACGTGGCGAGGCACATGGCCTTCTTGGATATGGGAGCAACCACCACCGACTAGACAAAACCTTTTATGGAAAGCTAATATTTAATTTCCTAAAATAACTTTAGGTTAACCGAAAAGAACAATCAAATCACAAGGAAAAAAAACAAAAGAACACAACATCAAAAAACATATTCGAAATACTAGAATCGCATGCTTCTTGTATTTGGTATTATTTCCAAAAATAACTAGTATGATGCGGAAAGAAAAATTACTAGTTATACCTTTTAGAAAGACCTCTTGATCTTCTACCGTATTCCTCTTCTAACCTTGGACGTTGTGTGGGCAACGATCTTCCGAGATGAGAAACCACCAAGCACCTTCTTCTCCTCCTAGCTAGGTTCGGCCAACACAAAGAAGCTTCACCAAGGACGAAGAACAAAACACCAACCAAGCTCCAAGGGATACAAGTTTTCTCTCCTTCTTCTTCTTCTTCTCCGAGTAGTATCCGGCCACCACAAGAGCTCCAAGCCAATAGAGAAGGTTCGGCCACCACCAAGAAGAAGAGAGGAAGAGAGGTTGGCCGGCCACAACACCAAGGAAAAGAGGGAGAGAAATAATAGAGGTTGTTCACCATGAAGGCACCCCTACCCCTTCTTTTATATTCCTTGGCTTTGGCAAATAAGGAAATATATTTATAATAAAATTTCCTTAACTTTCCTTGACAACAATTAATTAAGAAAAAATTAAATAAATTTTCCTAATTAATTGTATGTGGCCGGCCACCTCATGTAGAGCAAATAGGATAATTTTAATCAACAATTAAAACTTCCTTTTTTGTCTTTGGAAATTTTAAAAAATAAAATTTCCTTTTAAAATCCCTTCATGGTTGATAAAAAGAAATTTCTATAATTTTAATTTTCAACATGTGAATAATTTTTCAGAGAGAAAAAATAAAATATCTTTCCAATCTACAAATAAGGAAAGAGATCTAATCTCTTTCTTTTAATCTTTTGTAGATCTTTTAAAGAGAGATATTTTAATTTTAATTCTCTGTAATAAATTATATCTTTCACATAATAAAAATTAAAATTAAAATTCTTTTTTAATTTAATGTGGCCGGCCCCCTCTAGCTTGGGTTCAAGCTAGGGCCGGCCACCCTAAACCATGCTTAGGCCGGCCCTAGCTTGGTTCCCAAGCTAGCTTGGCAGGCCCCCTTTAGGTGGGTATAGAAGGTGGGTATAGGTGGGTATAGTACTCTATAAATAAGAGGCTACGATAGGGACCGAGAGGAGGAATTGGTTTTGGTCTCCCGATAAAATTAAGCATCCCGTGTTCGCCCCGAACACACAACTTAATTTTATCAATAATAATTCATTCCACTAGAGAACTATTATTGAACTACCGCACCAATCCCAAATTACATTTTTTGGGCTCTTTCTTATTATGAGTGTGTTAGTCTCCCTGTGTTTAAGATATCGAATGTCCACTAATTAAGTGAGTTACTGACAACTCATTTAATTAATATCTTAGTCCAAGAGTAGTACCACTCAACCTTATCGTCATGTCAAACTAAGTCCACCTGCAGGGTTTAACATGACAATCCTTATGAGCTCCTCTTGGGGACATTATCAACCTAGTATCTCTAGGACACAGTTTCCTTCTATAATCAACAACACACACTATAAGTGATACCATTTCCCAACTTATCGGGCTTATTGATTCATCGAACTAAATCTCACCCATTGATAAATTAAAGAAATAAATATCAAATATATGTGCTTGTTATTATATCAGGATTAAGAGCACACACTTCCATAATAACCGAGGTCTTTGTTTCTTTATAAAATCAGTATAAAAGAAACGACCTCAAATGGTCCTACTCAATACACTCTAAGTGTACTAGTGTAATTATACAGTTAAGATAAACTAATATCTAATTACACTACGACCTTCCAATGGTTTGTTCCTTTCCATCTTGGTCGTGAGCTACTGTTTATAATTTATAAGGTACTGATAACATGATCTTCTGTGTGTGACACCACACACCATGTTATCTATAATATAAATTAATTGAACAACTACATTTATCACAAATGTAGACATTTGACCAATGTGATTCTTATTTCTAGATAAATATTTTATACCAAAAGCTAGGCTTTTAGTATACATTCTAACAATCTCCCACTTATACTAAAAGACTAAGCTGACATATTTGCTGTCATACATCTGATTCCCATGCCTTTCAAAAAGCTCTTGCCTTAGGTTATCATCTGATGCAATCTAGGCGGCAACAACTTCTCCTCGTTTATACAATTTCTTGTATTGGGTGGTACTTGCGCTCTATTGTGTTTACTTGCCTTATAGACTTATGGTTTCTTCGAGTTTGCTACTGCACCAATATTATTACAATAAATTGTAATAATCTTTGGACAAACCAGAAATCATATCTAAGTCTATCTTGAGGTTATTGAGTCATTCAGCTTTTATGGCTACCTCAGAGGCTTGCCATATACTAAGCTTCTATGGTGGAGTCCAGAAAAACACCTATGCTTATCACTTTTCCATAGTTATGACTTTACCTCCTAAAGTAAACACAAAACCCCAAGGTTGACTTATTATTGTCCTTATCCGATTGGAAGTCAAAATCCGTGTAACCCACAGGGACCAAATTAACTGCCTTGTAAGCTAGCATATAATCTCTAGCCCCTCTAAGGTACTTTAATATATGCTTTACTGCAGTCCAATGTCCTTGTCTAGGGTTACTTTGATATCTGCTAACTATGCCCTTGGCAAAACAGATTTCTGATCTCGTGCATAGCATACATTAGGTTGTCTAACTGCCGAAGCATAAAGAACTGCCTACATGTCCTCAATCTCCTTTGATGTCATCGGAGACATCTCTTTAGATAAAGACACTCCATGCTTAAAAGGTAAGAAACCTGTCGAGGAGTTTTGCATGCTTAAAACGAGCAAGGATTTTCCGATGTATCAAGCTTGGGATAAGTAAAATATATTTTTTCTTTTGATCCCTTATTACTTTGATCTCAAAAATATATACATTCTCCCAAGTCCTTTATATCGAATTATTTGGACAACCATACCCTAACTTCTGACAACATTTTGATATTGTTTCCAACTACCAAAAATGTTATCTACGTATAGTACAAGAAATACCACCACGTTTCCATCACACCTTTTGTATACACAAAACTTATCCGTTTACTCAATAAATCCATAGGTCTGGATTACTTTGATAAACCGGATGTTCCAAGACCTTGAAGCTTTGCCTCAGTCCATAGACTGATTGAGCCTGCACACAAGATGCTCTTAGCCCTTTGCAATGAACCCTTCTGGTTGCTTTATATGGATGCTTTCATCAAGACTTCCATTAAGGAATGTTGTCTTGACATCCACTTGCCAAATAGATAAAAGAATCCGGATAGACTTAAGCATGGCTACCAGTGAAAAAGTTTCATTTTTCATCAAGCCTTGCTTTGAAAGTTACTACCTTCCTTTCTATCCCTCTTTTCCTATTATTGACCTTTTTACACCCAAAAGCTTTTACACCATTTGGTGGTTCTACAAGCTTTCAGATTTTATTAGAATACATATATTCTAATTCTATTATTCATTACTCTTTGCCAAGATGCTTGCATCTTTATCTTGGAGTACTTTATCATATGACCGGAGATCAGGTTCATGTCCTCCAGGGATCGAATCCAAAACCTCTCCCAAAACATGAACCTATTTAGGTTGCCTAACAACCCTCCCACTACGACAAGGCACTTTCTGCAATTGTGTATCATTTGTGATACGTGTTGCAGTTTTCTTGTGGTATCTCATCTTGTACAGTTGGTACTAGGTTAGACATGTCCTTTATTATTTCCTTAAGAACAAATTTACTTATGAGCACGTGGTTTATTACATAGTCCTTTTCTAAAAATCTATCATTGATGCTAAAAATGACCTTCTGATTTTTAAGACTATAAACCTACTTTCATTTCTTTAGGATAACCCACAAACAAGTGAATTCCTGTCCAACTTATCATTGTCTCTCTTTAGCATATGTGCTGGATTTCCCGAATCCGAATATGCTTCAAAATAGGCTTTCACCTATTCAGCAATTCTATATGAGTAGAGAGTTCTAACTTGGAAGGTACTATGTTCACTTTCGTTTTCAGAGTTTATCCTTAAAACAAATTTGGTAATTTTCTGAATAACTCATCATCTATCTAATTATTCCATAAGAGTCCTTTACCTTCTTTCTACTACACCATTCTGTTGGGGTGTACCAGATGCAGTTAGTTGGGATTGAAATCCAACTACTGATAAGTGACTCCTAAAATCTCTCAAGAGGTACTTGCCACTACGATCTTTCATAGTGACTTTTTACTTTAACATTTCTCCGCATCAACCTTGTATTCTTTGAACTAATCAAAGTACTTAGTCTTGCGGTACATTAAGTAAATTTATTTGTATCTTGAATAGTCGTCTATAAAATAGACAAAATATTCAATACTACCTCTTGTCTGGATAGTCATAGGATCACACAAATCAGAATGAACCGTTTTCAACATATCTTTGACTCCATACCCCTTGGACTTAAAAGCTTCTTGGTTATTTTCCTTCCAAGTAAGACTCGCAGGTTGAAAAGATTTCCACTACTAATGAACCCAAAAGTTCATCAGCTACCAATGAATCCTACTCAAGTATAACCTAGCTTTAGATGCCAAAGATATAATTGGTTCATTTCTAAAGGTTGCTTTCTCTTAAAATTAAAAGATGTGTTACTAATTTCCATTTGTTGCATCGTGGGAGTTATTGGATTATAAATTGTCAACCATCATACCAGAATAGATAACTTCCCTATTTTTCTTGATAACAACTTTGTTATCAAAATAGACACAATATCTATAATAGTTTAGAAACTGAAATCAGGTTCTTTCTAAACTTGGTACGTAAAGACAATTACTTAAAATCCATATTTTATTCTTATCAAAAGATAAACATCTCCCACTGCAACATCTACCACTTTTACAGTAGTGCCCATGTGGACGGTGTTTTAATTTTCATTTAGTTGTCGGGTTTCCTGGAACCCTGCAATGAATTGCGGACATGATTAATGGCATCTGTATCTACACTCCAGGTTCTGGTAGATAACACCACTAAACATATTTCAACTAATGAATTAAATACACCTATGTTATTCTTAGTTTTAAGAAGACAGTCTACCTTAATGTCCAAGTCCTATTTCCAATCATTACAATTGGGACTACTAAGCCTTTTCTATAGTATAACTACTAGGGGATTGACAAATATTTAAATCCTAAGAATCACAAAAATATTTGGTCAAGATCAACTCCTTAAAAATCCTCATGAATTTTGTATGCCACGATAGTGTGGACGTATACAAAATCGAAGAGGAGATTTTATTCATTAATTTTATTATCTCGTCAACTTTACTTTATGACGAATAAAATTAATAGTTGATCTGTCTTTGATCAAATATTTGGTCAAAAACTTTTGAATTTAAAAAAAATATTGATTCCTCAAACAATATTATTTAAATTCACCAACACCTCAAACACCGTGAATTTTGCATGCCACGTTAGTCTGGACGTATACAAATTCAACATTTGTAAAAGGAGGGTTTTAACCCATTAATTTTATTATCTTGTCAACCTAACTTTTTGACAAATAAAATTAATAGTTGGTATTATTTGGTCACACAAATAATAGCAGTGACTCCGATGGGGAGGATACTATTAGATGTGTCTAAGTGTATACCATTACTTGACACTAAGTCCATTAATAAGATTATGCCCCTTCCGTTGGGGAAGATCACACGCTCTTAATTAACTTCCTATAGTCATCCAAAAATGGAAGTCTATTCTAGTGATCCACAAACAAGCTCATCCGTTATGGAGGAAGGCACTCAGAGCCAACGCGCAAGCTTGTTTGCATCACTTACAAACCAGTAATGGAGACCATGGGATTTACTTAAAAATTCCTCTCCCACTTAGTTATTTATAAATGAGGAATTTTAACTATGCTAGCCTACTAAATATATAAACTAACATGCACACACAGCACAATATAAAAGCAATAAATAGAAAATCTAATTTTCAACTATTATGGCTTTTATCTCTAGTTGTCCTCCGTGTGTTGTCATCCCAAGCTGCTGCCATATTTGGCCACCGCCACCAGTCGCATCCATCTTGCTCCTAGTTCCGCTGCGCCTCTGGTCCTTAGAAGGTTCCACGCTTTGCAAGATTCGATCCGCGACATAAATAGAATTTTACATTTTGATCCTATATTCCATAAAAGGAATGTACATGTATCTAGATCAAAAATAAAATCCTAATAAAACTAAATACAGCTCCTGCTGTATTTTATAATACAATCATGCACACACAATAAAATGCCCTTGACATGTCCAAGGGTCCAATCACACACATAATAACTATAAGCCATAATAGTTGGATCCTGCATCCACAAAGTTAGCACATCCTACTATTATCCTGCCTAAATTATGTATGACATGTGCATAATTAAACTAATACCAAATACACAGAGGCAAAACCCTAGCTCTGATACCAATTGTTGGTTGCTACTCGGAAAGCCTAGAGGTTCCACTGTACAAAAATTTTGTACAAAGGTCTGAACCTTTTCCTAGCTACCATGTGTTCTTTTAAATTAAATTTTGGATCGCCTGCGGAACTTAACACGTTTGATCCAAAACTTAATTTATTCGTTCTTTTAAGTTTTGACTTGGGTCTCCTGCGGAACATAACACGTTCGACCCAAATCACCTTAAGTTATTAATTCCATTAAATATTAATTTCCATAATTGGTTCCCAGTACTGACGTGGCGAGGCACATGACCTTCTTGGATATGGGAGCAACCACCACCGACTAGACAAAACCTTTTATGGAAAGCTAATATTTAATTTCCTAAAATAACTTTAGGTTAACCGAAAAGAACAATCAAATCACAAGGAAAAAAAACAAAAGAACACAACATCGAAAAACATATTCGAAATACTAGAATCGCATGCCTCTTGTATTTGGTATTATTTCCAAAAATAACTAGTATGATGCGGAAAGAAAAATTACTAGTTATACCTTTTAGAAAGACCTCTTGATCTTCTACCGTATTCCTCTTCTAACCTTGGACGTTGTGTGGGCAACGATCTTCCGAGATGAGAAACCACCAAGCACCTTCTTCTCCTCCTAGCTAGGTTCGGCCAACACAAAGAAGCTTCACCAAGGACGAAGAACAAAACACCAACCAAGCTCCAAGGGATACAAGTTTTCTCTCCTTCTTCTTCTTCTTCTCCGAGTAGTATCCGGCCACCACAAGAGCTCCAAGCCAATAGAGAAGGTTCGGCCACCACCAAGAAGAAGAGAGGAAGAGAGGTTGGCCGGCCACAACACCAAGGAAAAGAGGGAGAGAAATAATAGAGGTTGTTCACCATGAAGGCACCCCTACCCCTTCTTTTATATTCCTTGGCTTTGACAAATAAGGAAATATATTTATAATAAAATTTCCTTAACTTTCCTTGACAACAATTAATTAAGAAAAAATTAAATAAATTTTCCTAATTAATTGTATGTGGCCGGCCACCTCATGTAGAGCAAATAGGATAATTTTAATCAACAATTAAAACTTCCTTTTTTGTCTTTGGAAATTTTAAAAAATAAAATTTCCTTTTAAAATCCCTTCATGGTTGATAAAAAGAAATTTCTATAATTTTAATTTTCAACATGTGAATAATTTTTCAGAGAGAGGAAAAATAAAATATCTTTCCAATCTACAAATAAGGAAAGAGATCTAATCTCTTTCTTTTAATCTTTTTGTAGATCTTTTTAAAGAGAGATATTTTAATTTTAATTCTCTGTAATAAATTATATCTTCCACATAATAAAAATTAAAATTAAAATTCTTTTTAATTTAATGGGGGCCGGCCACCTAAGCTTGGGTTCAAGCTAGGGCCGGCCACCCAATCTTATACCTAGGCCGGCCCTAGCTTGGTTCCCAAGCTAGCTTGGCCGGCCCTAGCTTGGTTCCCAAGCTAGCTTGGCCGGCCCCCTATTGGTGGGTATAGAAGGTGGGTATAGGTGGGTATAGTACTCTATAAATAAGAGGCTACGATAGGGACCGAGAGGAGGAATTGGTTTTGGTCTCCCGATAAAATTAAGCATCCCGTGTTCGCCCCGAACACATAACTTAATTTTATCAATAATAATTCATTCCACTAGAGAACTATTATTGAACTACCGCACCAATCCCAAATTACATTTTTTGGGCTCCTTCTTATTATGAGTGTGTTAGTCTCCCTGTGTTTAAGATATCGAATGTCCACTAATTAAGTGAGTTACTGACAACTCATTTAATTAATATCTTAGTCCAAGAGTAGTACCACTTAACCTTATCATCATGTCGGACTAAGTCCACCTGCAGGGTTTAACATGACAATCCTTATGAGCTCCTCTTGGGGACATTATCAACCTAGTATCTCTAGGACACAGTTTCCTTCTATAATCAACAACACACACTATAAGTGATACTATTTCCCAACTTATCGGGCTTATTGATTCATCGAACTAAATCTCACACATTGATAAATTAAAGAAATAAATATCAAATATATGTGCTTGTTATTATATCAGGATTAAGAGCACACACTTCCATAATAACCGAGGTCTTTGTTTCTTTATAAAATCAGTATAAAAGAAACGACCTCAAATGGTCCTACTCAATACACTCTAAGTGTACTAGTGTAATTATACAGTTAAGATAAACTAATATCTAATTACACTACAACCTTCCAATGGTTTGTTCCTTTCCATCTTGGTCGTGAGCTACTGTTTATAATTTATAAGGTACTGATAACATGATCTTCTGTGTGTGACACCACACACCATGTTATCTACAATATAAATTAATTGAACAACTACATTTATCACAAATGTAGACATTTGACCAATGTGATTCTTATTTCTAGATAAATGTTTTATACCAAAAGCTAGGCTTTTAGTATACATTCTAACAGCGGAAACCCCGAATCTCCCATGCCACCGGATCCGTGCGAAGTTTATAAACAAAATTTCGAGTACGAGTTTACTAAAGCCTAGATCTACACTAGAGAAGGAAGTTACCCTCGATGCGATTCCCTTCGCAATCCCGCTCGTCCAACGGTTCACCGGATCTCGAGATCGTCAAGCGTACGATCCTCTAGAAGTATCCACACGAACAAACTAGGTGGAGAGGCCAAACAAAAGGTGTGCTAGCACCTATGAAGTGTTCGGCCAAGAGAGGAGAGGGAGAAGAAAATTGAGAGCAAGAGGAAGAAGATGGAGTGAATGCCTTGAATGAAAAAATCAACTCTTTTCCTCACAATAAGTGGTCGGCCACAATGGAGTTGTAACCTCCATTCGCATTTAATGTGGTCATTAAAGAGAAGATTTGTAACCTCCATGAGGTGGTACACACATGTGCCAACTATGATGATGTGACACATCATCATTAGTCCTCCTAATGCCAACTCACAAATGAGGTGGCAAATAGTCAAGTCAAACTTGACTCTTCCTCTTACTCTCAAGTCAAGTCAAACTTGACATTATAACTCCCATGGTTGATCAAATCCAACCATTTGATTCAAGCCAATTTAATATAATGAATCTAATTCATTTAATTAAATTGATTCAATGAGTCATAATCTAAATTAGACTCATTGAACATATGAATCAAATTGAGTCCAACTCAATTAGCCCAATTAGGATTACTCTTAATCCAATTTGATTCATCACATAAATCTAATCCTCTTGGTTCATCATATGAACCTAATCTCCATCTAATTGTCCTTTGTGTGTGACCCTATAAGTTCTTATAACGTTGGCAATGCTCCTAAACCCATTTAGAAGCATAAGTAATGAGCGGTATCTAGCAACACATCATTACTACCCAAGTTATAAGAATGTTGAGATTCAACATCACCTTGTGACTACTAATTGTGACTCCTCACAATATATGACATTGTCCTTCTATCCTAGACATCTAGATTGATCAATATGAGGCATAGACCGTGGCATCCTCTAATCAATCTAAATCTTGAACTCCAAGTAGACTCACTCAATCAAATGAGCTCAATATCTCATATTGACTCATTTGGGCATGGCCATGCACTTCGTGGTCTCACTCTATCAAGAATATCGATGTCGCTCCCGTCATATAGGAGGGATAGATCACATCTATATTACTCGCATCCTTCTGCATAATTCATTACATACCTAGTAATCGCCTTTATAGTTCACCCAGTTATGGGTGACGTTTGACGAAGCCAAAGTACGTAACTCTTTATGTAGGGATCCATGGTGACTTCAGGTCCAAGGACTAGTAGTCATACTAATAGCCACATGAGAAAGTATATGACACTCATATAATGATCCATGATATTTTCTCATGGCGGGTCATTC
This sequence comes from Zingiber officinale, assembly GCF_018446385.1. Taxonomy (NCBI): domain Eukaryota; kingdom Viridiplantae; phylum Streptophyta; class Magnoliopsida; order Zingiberales; family Zingiberaceae; genus Zingiber; species Zingiber officinale. The sequence continues at coordinate 94,247,657 of NC_055988.1, read as the reverse complement.
AGTATACATTCTCCAATGCATACCCATGTGTCAACTTGATATCTCTATATCCATGACTTGTGAGATCAAGTCATCGAGTTGACCTACATGCTAGTCTTATTGCATTAACATTGTTCCTGAATGTTAATACTCGACTAGGAATGATTAAGAGTAGTGTTCCCTATATCATCTCACTATCGGTTCAACTAACCGATTGATATAGGTAAGAACCCTCTACTCAAGGACGCTATTATACTTAGTTTATTTGGCACCAATACTGTTAGGACCAAAAGTAGCTAGAGGGGGGGGGGGGGTGAATAGCTCGTCGCGTTCGCTCGGTGCTTGGTGTTGCTCGGCGTTGCTTGTTTCTTCAAGAATATGCAGCGGAAAATACAGAAACAAATACGACCACGCTAACACTAGGATTTTACTTGGTATCCACCTCCAAAGGAGGTGACTAATCCAAGGATCCACACCACGCACGCACCCTCCACTATGAAACACTCCTTTTCGGTAACTACCGAGGGCGGAGAAGCCCTACAAGACTCTCGGTACAAGAAGAAGGAAAGGGAAACAAAATACAAGCACAAAGCTTACAATGAATGCAGAAAACCCTAACCCTAGCTTCTCTTCTTGCCTTTGATCCGCCTCTTGACTCGGAGAGCTTCCAAGAACCTTCAAGAACTGGCGATCACGAGCTTTGAGAGTGCTGTGGAGGAGCTGGCGAAGATCTGAGATGAAACCGTGAAGAGATGCCGCAGCCATCACACGCCTGCAGCTATAAACGACGCCAACGGTCGGATCCCGATCGATTCGAATATTCCCAATCGATCGGGGAGGCTTTGGATCGATCCACGGATCGATCCAGCGCCTATCGCTCGAAGCAGCCGGGTCCCACGGATCGATCCAGCGCTTATCGCGCGAAGCAGCCGCGTCCCAATCGATCCACTGATCGATTGGGACCTCTGGATCGATCCACGGATCGATCCAGAGGCTCTCTGTTCGCTGGGACAGGTCTGGATCGATCCACTGATCGATCCAGAGCCTGGATCGATCCACTGATCGATCCAGCACTTGATTTTTGTCCAAAACCAAGTCCCAAACCTCCCAAACCAACATCCGGTCAACCTTGACCTATTGGTATGTCATGCCTAGCATCTAGTCACTCCCTTGACCTGCTAGGACTCCCTTACCAAGTGTCCGATCAATCCCTTTGACCCACTTGGACTTTTCTCTGTGCCAAGTATCCGGTCAATCCCTTTGACCTACTTGGACTTTTCTTTCATGCCAAGTATCCAGTCAATCCTTTGACCTACTTGGACTTCCCAACACCAGATGTCCAATCATCCTTGATCCATCTGGATTTTCCCTTGCCTGGCTTCACTCACTAGGACTTTCACCTAGCTTCACTCACTAGGGTTTTCCATCTGCCTAGCTTCACTCACTAGGACTTTCACCTGGCTTCACTCACCAGGATTTCCATCTGCCTAGCTTCACTCACTAGGACTTCCTTCTGCCTGGCTTCACTCACCAGGACTTTCCATCTGCCTAGCTTCACTCACTAGGACTTTCACCTGGCTTCACTCACTGGACTTCTGCCTGGCTTCACTTACCAGGACTTTCCTTCTGCCTGGCTTCACTCACCAGGACTTTCATACTGCCTAGCTTCACTCACTAGGTCTTCCTTCTGCCTGGCTTCACTCACCAGGACTTTTCTTCTGCCTGGCTTCACTTACCAGGACTTTCCTTCTGCCTGGCTTCACTCACCAGGACTTTCATACTGCCTAGCTTCACTCACTAGGTCTTTCATTTTGCCTAACATCCCAGTTAGGACTTCCCAGTCAAGTATCCGGTCAACCTTGACCTACTTGACTCTTCTTCAATCAATATCTTATTGTCAAACATCTAAACCCAAACCAAGACTCAGCTTGGTTACCCAGGTCAACCTTGACCTGAGGGATATTGCACCAACAAATACAAGTAAGTATAATAACCAAAACAAATGTCTTTATTAATATACAAGAATATGATACAATGAGTCCATACAAAAATCATCAAATGATTGGCTCTAGGGCTCTAACTAATACGAACCTCATACCTCATGGTGGCAACACCATGCGCTAGCCACTAGACCCATCCGAGGGGACCCATTATTACACTCTAATGATATTGGCTCAAGTTGTTCATTTTTTAGTTGATTTATCATATTTAGACTATTGATATACATATTGATACTTATATGATTTATTATATTTACACATGTTATATTATACTATTTATTATATTTACACATGTTATATTATACTAGGGATGATCTGTATTATATATATATATGTGGAGAATTTTAAGAAGAATTTAAAGTTGTAATAAAAAATAATGATTTACTTTACTTATTGACTTCTTAAATAAGATTAAATTTATGTACATCTCTTTTGATTACCCATTAATCTTGTTCTAAGATCTTTGAGGTTGACTCACTGGTATGCTAGCAAGAAAGTTGACCATTGTTGAAAAGATTATTGCTAGAGACAAGTCGAAAATTGATTTAAGAAGAAGAACCGTAGGATATTCCTCCTCTTTTCATTTAGTGTTATCCTTTTATACTTTTTTAGTGGACCTTTCGTCTGCCCCTATTTAATGATGTTATATCTATTGTAGAGGATCTTTATTTTTTTTCTTCTTCCATGTATTTAATGAAGCTATAATACTTACATAATTAATGAAATCACATCAAATTAGGGAGACTACTGTTTTGCTCTAGAAATTGTTCCCCTTTCCCACGTATTCGTGGACTAATAATAGATATTTAATGTAGGCGACATCAATTCAACGAGACATAAATAAATAAATAGTGTCATGACGACATTTTCCCTCACCAGTGACTCAGTTGCATGAAATGTTAAAATAGGATAGGAGATTAGTTATACCAACGTCCCAAGGATATACCTTGTCTTGTCATGTCTATGCCTGATCGACTTGATTAACGCCCTTTCAGGAGGGCATATAGTCAATCAGTTAGAACATGGGTTATATCTGTTATGCGTTAACCTTGACTCTGACTACCACATCATCCCTTATGTTGACTTCTTAATGCCACATGGTGCCCCCTTTGAACCGTCACATCACAAGACACCCCCTCTAGTCCAATCGAAAGAGGTGTCAGTCTAATTGACTGGAGACATTGACTTAGTCAAAAAATCTAATTATCCCCACCACTTGGAGAGAGAGAGGAAATCTTCTGTATTTATTGAAGCACATATCGAGAGATTGTGCATTTATGAGGCATGACGCTTATTAATGAAACATGACATGCTTGTAATTGATTTGTGACGTCAAAATCTCGTTGGGTCAATAACTTTACAAGTGTTATGTACTTGATTAAGATTACATCAAGGGATATGACAGATTGAGGTTTGATTTACGAATGAGCATAATGATTTGGGCAAGGTTCCTTAATAGTTGTGCCTGATTAGAGGGGTCAAAATTAATCCCGCCCACCTTTGAACTCTCAATCCTATAATTATCGTTGAAGAATCGAAGGGATATTAGGTTTTTAGGACATTCTCTCCTCCCCTGTTATTTTTCTATGCACCAATCTTCAGCGGCGACTTCAACGATTCTTTCCACTCCTTCCTATTTTTGTTTTTAATTCTCCATGTAAGTCATCCCCTTCATCTCTTGATTTTCTAACTTTTGTTGCTTAGTTTTCATTCAATACTTGTGACTTTTCGAATGGCCTTCGCTCCATGGTATGAATCTACCCATTTGTCCCTAACTAGAGAGCTGAGAGGGGAACTTAGGCTAGGTTATAATATTTCCACTAATTATATAATCTGAATACCAAGTGGACTCCACTTCCCCCGCCCCTAATTTTTCAGGGGCATTTATACATACTTTGGCATCTCGTTGCACCAATTGGCGCCAAATGCCATTAGGATCTCATGCGGAGTTGCTATTATTTTCCGATTGTATGACATTTCTCTAACCCCTACTTTTTTCATTACTTTTTTTATCCAAAAAGGGTAGAATTAGGAGTTTTCCACTTTATCTCTCGAGCGGAGTGCAAGTTCTTGGACGGTAACCCGTCATCATATAAAGGTTGGAAAAATAAATTCTTTTATCTAAAATATCCAACTCCCTTTACTTTCCTGACCAGCTAGCGAGGAGAACTTCCTGATCCATTACCGCTTGGGAAATATAAAAAGAATCCAGAATATTTACAGGCTTTAGAGATACTGATTGGTATGTGTTTCAATTGCACAACCATTATCTAGAAGGAAGGTCTTCTTTGCTGGGCTCGCTTAAGCTCTAATGTGGTTGACCTAGAGAAATTGCTCGGTAAGTCTTTCCTCCCTAGCCCACATATGACGTCAATTTGATCCTGTTCCATGATCCTCAAGGTTGGCTCGCTGGTGTACTAGTAGAAAAGTTGACCACTGTTGAAAAGATTGCTAGAGACAAATCTAAAGTTGATTTAGGAAGAAGAACCATAGGGTGATCCCCCCTTCCTTTCCCTTAGCACTATCTTTTTATACTTTTTTTGGTGGACTCTTCATCTTCCCCCATTTAATGATGTTGCATCTATTATAGAGGATCTTTATTTTTCCTTCTTCTATTATTTAATGAAGTTATAATACTTACATAATTAATGAATCAAATCAAATGAGGGATACTACCGTTTTACTGTTAGAGTGTATACTAAAAGTCTAAGCTTTTGTAAACATTTATTTTGAATAAAGAATCACATTTGGTCAAATTATCTACATTTGTTTGTAGTTGTTCAATTAATTTATATTGTAGATAACATAGTATGTGGTGTCATATACAGAAGATGATGTTATCAGTACCTTATAAATTATAAACAGCAACTCACGACTAAAATGGAAAGGAACAAACTATTGGAAGGTCGTAGTGTAATTAGGAATTAGTTTATCTTAACTATATAATTACACTAGTACACTTAGAGTGTATTGAGTAGGACCATTAGAGGTCGTTTCTTTTATACTGACTTTATAAAGAAACAAAGACCTCAGTTCTTATGGAAGTGTGTGCTCTTAATCCTAATATAATAACAAACACATATATTTGATATTTATTTCTTTAATTTATCAATGAGTGAGATTTAGTTCGATAAATCAATAAGCCCGATAAGTTGGGAAATGATATCACTTATAGTGTGTGTTGTTGATTATAGAAGGAAACTGTGTCCTAGTGATCTAGGTTGATAATGTCCCCAAGAAGAGCTCATAAGGATTGTCATGTTAAAACCCTGTAGGTGGACTTAGTCCGACATGACGATAAGGTTGAGTGGTACTATTCTTGGACTAAGATATTAATTAAATGAGTTGTCAGTAACTCACTTAATTAGTGGACATTCGACATCTTAAACACAGGGAGACTAACACACTCATAATAAGAAGGAGCCCAAAAATGTAATTTGGGATTGGTGCGGTAGTTCAATATATAATAGTTCTCTAGTGGAATGAATTATTATTGATAAAATTAAGTTGTGTGTTCGGGGCGAACACGGGATGCTTAATTTTATCGGGAGACCAAAACCAATTCCACCTCTCGGTCCCTATCGTAGCCTCTTATTTATAGAGTACTATACCCACCTATACCCACCTTCATACCCATGATGTAGGGGCCGACCAAGCTAGCTTGAGGATCAAGCTAGGGCTGGCCAAGCCTTGGTTGATGAGTGGCCGGCCCTAGTTTGAACCCAAGCTTAGGTGGCCGGCCCCATTAAATTAGAAAATAATTTTAAATTTAAATTTTTCTTATGTGGAAGATATAATTTATTGGAGAGAATTAAAATTAAAATATCTCTTCTACAAAAGATTAAGAAAAGAGATTAGATCTCTTTCCTTATTTGTAGATTGGAAAGATATTTTATTTTTCTTCTTTGTAAATTATTCACATGTTGAAAAATTAAAATTATAGAAATTTCTTTTTATCAACCATGAAGGGATTTTAAAGGAAAATTTTATTTTTTTAAAATTTCCAAAGACAAATAAGGAATTTTAATTGTTGATTGAAATAGCCTTGTTTGCTCTTAATGATGTGGTCGGCCATGACATGAAGGTTTAGGAAATTTTTGTTTAATTTTTCTTAATTAATTCATGTCAAGGAAAGTTAAGGAAATTTTATTGTAATTAAATTTCCTTATTTACCAAAGCTAAGGATTATAAAAGAGGGGGTTGGGGTGCCTTCATGACACACAACTTTTATTATTCTTCTCCCTCTTTTCTTCCTTGGTGTGGCCGGCCTCATCCTTTCTCTTCTCTCCATCTTTGTGGCCGAAATTCCCCTTGCTCTTGGAGATTAAGTGGTGGCCGGTTTCTAGCTTAGAGAAGAATGAGAGAAAGCTTTCATCCCTTGGAGCTTGGTTGGTTGTTTCTCTTCTTCCTTGGAGGTGCACTTGATTTGGCCAAACCTTGCAAGGAGGAGAAGAAGGTGCTTTGGTAGTTTCTCATCTCGGAAGACCGTTGCCCACACAACGTCCGAGGTTAGAAGAGGAATACGGTAGAAGACCTAGAGGTTTTTGCTTGCAAAAGAAAATGTATACTAGTATTTTCACTACAACAAAAACTGCAAACGACAACAGATATTATCCGTTGTCGTAGGGTCAAAAAACCGTTGTAACTGAGGGTGTTGTAGAATGTATTGTCCTACGACAACGGTTTTGAATCCGTTGTCTTTGTAGACATTCGACAACGGTTTTTATCCGTTGTTGTTTATATGCTCAAAATTTATTTACGAATGATACGACAACGTTTTAAAACCGTTGTGGTAGATAATTTCGACAACAGATATAAACCGTTGTGGTAGACTCTTTTTACAACAGATATAAACGTTGTGGTATAATTTTAATATGTTTTACAATGGATAAAACCGTTGTCTTTTATCACTTTTTACAAAAAAAATCCGTTGTGGTTACGTACTTTTTACAACATTTTTAATCGTTGTCTTTAATGTTCATGATGTAACATGATAATACCGAACAACCAATCTTTATTTAATATAAACAACCACCAATACAAAACTAAATCCAAAATATGACAGCTAAAATATACAAAATGAGTTGTACTCATCAAACTTAGTAGTATCAAACCATAAATCACATGTTTTCCATTATTGTTCTCCATATGGCTTTTACACATTAGCAAGGCAAGATAGAACCTAACAAAGCTCACTCCTTGCATCAAAAATCTCAAGCCTCATGAATTGCCCGAGTTACGTACCTACAAGAGAAAAATTAAACAAAAATTATCAAAAAAAATATAAAATATAAGAAAAAAGAGAATTGTAGTAAGTACTGCATGAACTGTAACCAGAGAATAAATATTTCGCGTAGCTCTAATATCTGGACATGAGAGAAGGATTTCCAGAATTCCAGGACAACACTCAATGTCTGTAAAACGGAAGAGAAAAACTTATTCAATACAAACTTATGCAATACAAACTTATAATCTCTAAGAAATAAAACGTATGCAATACAAGCAATTTAACCAACTTAGAGTTGTCTTGGTAACTTCCATGTGCACCATATCAATCACCTTTAAACCTTTTATAGAAAATGACATAAGAAACTACCATGTGCACCTGCATTCATACTTCAATAGTGAGGGAGTTAGGCTTAATGGTCTAAAAATAGGAACTAATGTAATAAAAACTAACAGCATATACAGGAACTAAAGAAAAGCAGAATTTAGAACTGATTTTAAAATGAAACGGATAAAATGAAAGATATTTTCAGGTGACTAATGCATATCATCCAGTTCAGAGTTCTGGTATGACTTGAAATTACAAAGATCTAAAAATAATTTATCTAAGAAAAGTGTAAAACTAACAAATGACTGACGATTTCAGGATTTAGTATTTGTATGATTTGTCAAAAGGTTTCTTTCAAGTTCTTGTTTTATGTTACCTTTATGACAAGGTTATCCAGCAGTTTTTGGATGAACATAAGATCCACTCTTTGCATATTACGTTCTTTTGCTAAAATAGAAAGTAGTTGCCAAGCTACCTCAGAGGAAATAAATTCTCTCCCATGTTGTCCAAAGCTCTGAAATACAAGGAATGTTCTGTCACAAATATGAACCATTAAAATCTGACAAAATTACATTAAACATCATGCAAAGGATATCATACAACTTGAATGACTTTAAGTTTTTTTCACTTTTAGAATATTTAAATTTTAGATAAACTCTTCACTGTGAAAATGAGTTAGATGCAAAAAAAAATACCATAATTACTTTTGATATCCAAGTTTAGTACCTCTTATTTAGCACAACTTGATGCTATTATTACTTCACCATGTAAATATCTGCCAGATGTAAATTCATACTACTTACCAGAAGTATCCTAAACTTTGATTGGTCATCTACATCCTCCGTATGTCGATTGTACGTGACAACCAAAATCTCTGCAGCATAGCCCTTATTGCTTGCTTTTATAGTTTCCATTGTATACCAATGATTTTACTCGGCTCAGAAATCATCAAGAAACTAAGTGTTTGATAAAGGACAATAAGCTGAGCCACTTACAGTCAAAGTATCTGGATGTCGAACTACCGTCGCCTTAATTTCTTTCAATAAAGCATCACTGAAGAGTTTCATAAGACAACATTTCGGTAAGGAAACTAGAGAAACTTTTTTTAAGATAACTCTTATAACTGGAAACATGAATAGCACAACATTCATCAAAATTATCGATTGTCTAAAGAAGAACATGCCTCCACGCGTCAAAATAGAGCAATCACAAGATGAAAATTTTCAAACCCTTAAAAAAACTTATTCAATACAAACTTATAGTCTGTAAGAAATAAAACTTATGCAATACAAACTTATGCAATACAAGCAATTTAACCAACTTAGAGTTGTCTTGGTAACTTCTATGTGCACCATATCAATCACCTTTAAACCTTTTATAGAAAGTGACATAAGAAAATACCATGTGCACCTGCATTTATACTTAAATAGTGAGGGAGTTAGGCTTAATGGTCTAAAAATAGGAACTAATGTAATAAAAACTAGCAGTAGATACAGGAACTAAAGAAAAGAAGAATTCAGAATTGATTTTAAAATGAGAGAGGGATAAAAAGAAAATCATCAACCATAGAATTTACAAAATGATTCAAAATGATCCCAAATGAAGTTCAGTCATCTTTTGAAGTGTTATTTAAAGGCAGAGGAAATTTATTTGCATTCTAATAGAATGGGAACACCAAGAAGGTAAATAAAATATGCAGGAACATAGATATCAAACCCTTAGTTAATTCAATTTGTCAAATTGTATAATACTTTTCCTTACCAATGGTATAATTTTCGACACCAAACTTAATTGCTTGAACTGTCAAACATTATCTACAATATTGTTTGCATTTGATTAAGGAGCACACAACAGTTAAAACACTAATATTAAATACTATATTCAAGGATATTTTGGTATTGCTAACATTAACTTTCATATGTATGTTTTTAGTGATAATAAACTGAAATCCTTAAATTCAATCCTTGTATCAGAAATCAAAATCAAAATTAGTTGATTATTCAAACTAACCCTTACTAAAAAAGTACACAAAATCAAATTATTCTACAAAAGAGCAACGAATTATAACAACTTATAATACAATGAGAAAGAAGGCTTATGCAATGCTTCTTTGATGATTGAAAAACTGTCAAAAATTTGTTTAAAATGTATGTACATATGAAAGTCAGTAGATTATGCTAGAATACCGCATATTGGTCCGAGTCAAACTGGGTGACAGTAATGCTGAATATTAAAGGTGCAAAGGACAACACTCTAAATAATACTGAATAGGAAATAAAGTAATAGTTAAGAACAATTTGATCCAGGAAGGAAAAAAACTGCAGAAATAAGAATCAGTTAGGAATGTGTTAAATAATTGTCAAACTAAAGTTCCTTGATATAGGAAGAAAAAAACAACGAAAGCATGAATTGGGCACGGAGTGATAATATCAATTTCGAACCGATCCAACATATTGGAGATTCGTCTTCAGTGCAAACCAGATTTTAATAATAATCAACAGGGCAAGAGTCAGCAATCGAAGAGAATAAAAAGCTAAAATTAACTCAAATATGGGCCTCCAAAAGAGTAAAAATCAGATTTCGATCAAAAGCTTAAACTCCAGTTTTTAAGGAATCGGTGACGAAGAAGATGACAGAAGAAGGATTATTAATTACCCGTAACTGTCGACGAATCACTGCTGCTCTCAGATTACAAAACTGGCCGATCCACACCTCTCTGTAGTGTTCGCCAATCGCTCCTGCAGTCTAGAGAGAGAGAGAGAGAGAGAGGACTTGCCGAAGCCCCATCTGCGCTTCTCCTTGTGGTCCGCCGGGAGCTCGCCGACGCCTGTCTTCTTCCCGCCGAGAAGTCCCCTCAACCACCTGACGGCGGGCCTGTAACGACCCACCTTCTGGGTACTGGCTGTAAGGCCGGTCGCTACAGTTTCTGCTGTCTATATGCTGTGCGGAAAACTGGGTTTATTAAAATTTTGCTAATCTAATTGCTGGGAACGCTGTAACTGGATGTTCTACATGTACCTAATAATTGTACACATGCTAGGGGAGGTATTTACCACTGATACCGGACTTCTGATCGGTCCACGGACCGGTCCACTGACACTGGCACGGGGAAGAACCTTTGGATCGGTCGACTGACCGATCCATGATTCACTAGAGTTTCTGTACGCACCTGGATCGGTCTGCCGACCGATCCAGGACCTCACCGATCGGTCGGACTGACCGATCCAGTGGCTCACTGATCGGTCAGCTGACCGATCAGTGGTGTGCTGTTCGCGATCCAACTATCGGGATTCTTTCTGTTCGCGGCTGGATCGATCTGCCGAACGACCCAGCTGCGAACAGAGAGTTAGAACTGTCGAAACCAGCTCCCTGATCGGTCTACCGACCGATCCGAGACCCCCTGATCGATCTGCTGACCGATCAGGGGTTTCTGATTTCGTATCAGAAACTCTGATATCAGCACTGATGAGTGCCAAAATCATTATACAACACTATAAAAGCTAAATGAACATTCTACTAAGTAATGGCTAATGTACTAAACATGATGTGAGATATGATTCATTACTTCATGACAAGTAACCACGCTAAGTGCAGAAAAACAACTAACAATGTTCTGATAGATAACTCTCTAAAGTTGTAAGGCAGTTAACTTGCTAAATATTCTAAAGCATAAGATAAACTTGCTAGATCCCTCAGATCTTTATTCCAGGTTCCTCCCACACACATCTTGATCTGCATTGCCCTCCAACCTCCACTAGTCCACTTTTCTTTTACATGTATCTGCAGTATAAGAAAAGTAGCATCTGTAAGCTAAAAAGCTTAGTAAGAAACCATCTACCTCACAAAAACATGCATACGATGCAGATATGATTTTCAAAGCATACTATTTGAAATATACTGACTAGGCTAAACATGGCATGGCATGTGATCATACAAGCATAGCAATCAAGAACTGAACACAAGCTATCATACTTGCGAAAATAGAGCTGAGCATGAAAACTGAAACTGAAAACAAATCATGGAACTGAACTAAACTGATCATGATCTGTACTAAACTAACTGAGCTGGTACTGAAACTAAGCTGAACTCACATAACTGATTGCGAATTTGAAAAGCTATACATATAATAAGTGAAAATACTAAACATGCTGCTGATGGGCCCTGGCAACTGTACTTACTATGTGCGCATCCCTATCCAAACCCGGGATTGCAAGTTCTGAATCTAGTAGGGTTTACTAGGTTAGCTAAACCTAGGGACGACTATGGGAGTCCAGCCCAGTGGATATCTAATCCAGTACAGTGCCACTGCTATATACTTATTTTGCTGAATCTAGGTTATCTGAACCTAGAACTAGGTTGTCTGAACCTAGAGGCGACTGTGGGAGCCTACCCATTGGACTGTAGTCCTACATAAGTTGAAATAAACTAACTTGCTGTTTTAAATGCTTCTAGTGCATTTAATAAGTTCTTTAAACTGTCTATTACTGAGCTAGACATTTAATCGAGCCCCTAGGATGCTCTAACTCTTCTCCCCCATTAGGGAGACCACCTCTAGGCACCCGACAACGTCTAACCTCCTATCTGAAGAGGGAAGACGTGCCCGGCCCATCTAGAGGTGCTCAACTAAATCCCTAATCTGCGAAGAGAGTTAAATACACCCTAGATATCGATAAAAATCCGCATACATCCTAACTAAAGCATAAAAACTCAAACGGAAGCTATTATACTGCAGGTGAGGGGTTTCTTACCTTGTGTGCTAGATTCCTTACAGATCTAATCGCTAGAAATTTCGGTGGAGACGACTTCTCGACGATTCGCTCGCGTCCACGTGCTCTACTCGCGGAGGGGAACGTCCTTGTGCTGAAATCGTCGCCGAAAAGTGACCTTGGGGCCCTAGGGAGAGAACCCTAGGTCTTCTTGGTGTGGCGCCGAGAGAAGGAGGAAGAGAAGAGAGGTGTTCGGCGTGAGGGTTTGGAGAAAGAAAGTGGCATGAGGTTTTGTGAGGAGAGGGTTGCCGAACCAAATTAAACCAAACCCAACTTAAGTTCTTAATTTATATTAAGTGGATTATTGAACCCAACTCTAATATAAATATAATTGGTTCCTCTTTCTTTCAGCACGACCCTGCTGGGTTCACCGGTTACTAAGGCTAACTAAAGGTTTAGCGGACCCGAGAGGTCCCGGGTTCGATTCCCGCTTAAACCATTTTGCTTATCTAATTACTTTTGCTACTTCCGCTACTCGAAAAATTTCGGAAAAATATCTAAAAATTCCAGAAAAATCATAGAATAATTCTAATGCAAGTTTGAGAATTTTCGGGCGTTACAGGGCCCTATCCGCTCACTGCTCCGTCGCTCGCGATGACTCCCCATTCCTCACTCAAATCCGCAGCTAAGGCCACCAAAGAGCGGGAAACCAACCCTAAAGCCACAACAGCAAGGAAAAGGAAGAAAGCTAGCAAAGAGAAGATCAGAATAGATTGGAAGAGAAAACGTGTGCGAAATACGGAGTCAAAGAGCCAAAGAAGCAGCAGTGGAAGGTACTCGTCGAGCTTAGAAAACCATCACCAAGAAACGAGAAGAGAGCACACCGTCGTGGAGGAAGATCCAGCGGAGACGACACCCCTTACTGTCGCGTGGTTGACAGGATGGCGTGAAGAGATGGTATGGGGAGAGGGAAAGAAAAATGGCTTAGGGTTCAAGAATGCGAAGGGGAAAATAAGGTGCCGAAAAGATTTGTGGAGAGAGGGAAATGACGAAACGAATAAAGTTAAAGACAATGGGTTTTTCAAAACTGTTGTCGTAGCCGCTAAAAACACGGATAAAGACAACGGTTTATAAAACCGTTGTAAAAAGTGTTGTCGTTTTTAAAAAAATCGCTCAATGACAATAGTTTTGCCAAAACTGTTGTCTTTTATATTTAATGGGGAGTTCAAAGACAACTGTTTTGGCAAAAACCGTTGTCTTTGAGCAAATACGCAACGTTTTCTCTTAAAACCGTTGTTGTAGGGGTGTTGTCGTTTGCAGTTTTTGTTGTAGTGTTTATTTCCGCATCATACTAGTTTTATCTTCATGTAAAAAATACCAAATACAAGATGCATGCGATTCTAGTATTTCGAATTTGTTTTCGATGTTGTGTTCTTTGTTTTTTTTTCCTTGTGATTTGATTGCTCTTTTCGGTTGACCTAAAGTTATTTAAGGAAATTAAATATTAGCTTTCCTTAAAAGGCTTTGTCTAGGCGGTGGTGGTTGTTTCCATATCCAAGAAGGTCATGTGCCTCGCCATGCAGTACTGGAAGTCAATTTTGGAAATTAATATTTAATGGAATTAATAACCTAGGTGATTTGGATCGAACGTGTTAAGTTCCGCAGGAGATCCAAGTCTAAACCTAAAAGAACAAATAGATTAAATTTTGGATCAAACGTGTTAAGTTCCGCAGGCGATCCAAGTTTAATTTAAAAGAACACGTGGTAGCTAGGAAAAGGTTCAGACCTTTGTACAAAATTTTTGTACAGTGGAACCATTAGGTTTTCCGAGTAGCAACCAACATTTACTCCTTCTTATTGTTCCCCTTTTTGATGTACTCATGGACTAATAATAAAAAATAAAAAAATATTTAACAATTACCCTTTTTTTCATGGACAAATAATAGATATTTAATATAGGTGACATCAATTCAATGAGACATAAATAAATAAATAAATAAATAAATAAATAAATAAATAGTGCCAAAACTATATTTTCTTGAGTCAAAGAGGGTTTTAGAATAGGAGTTATATTTATTATGCATTGACCTTGACTCTGACTACCACATCATCTCTTATATTGACTTCTTGACGTCATGTGATGCCCCCTTTGGATTGCCCACATCACCCACTTAGCCATTTGTCTCACTGTCTGTATTCTTTAATCTCTAGTTTTGCAGGCATAGGGATATTTTTGATATTATAGTTGGTCTCGATTTATATAGAGTTATTTAGAGATCTCGACATGTTGATTCCTAGTTTATTTACTTTTATTTCGTTGTATTTATGTTTTGCTTTATATGCCATGTGACTTATATAGTTTTGTTATATATGAAAAATACGAGTACGAGATATATATATATATATATATAATTGATAAATTCTCTAATTATTTTGTTTATATGGTTCTTAGGATTTTTTTTATTATATTGTTATCGAATGGGGTATCGAGAACTATATTCCGAGGCGTGACATTTTCTGTTCATGTCGGCGAAGAAAGTCTGGAGCTTGACATTTACAATCTACAATAATTTCTTCTTGCATTACTTGTTCAGGTTTTAATCATAACTCTTTTGATCTCAATGCAACTCTCTAGAAGTAGAAATTAGACCTACAGAACATTTAATTTTCTATTCAAATTTGTACTACCGAATTCAAAGCAAATCCACTACCTTAACGATCCCTTAGTATCTGTCTCACAGATATGAAAGAAGGTATATATAGGTACATATGTATTATGTGCATGGTGGGATAAACTCCAATTCGTCAGTTTTTTAGAATTGATCTCTGATCAATACATAGAGATGTTATGTGCTTACTGTCTATGCTACACCCTGGGAACTTGCGCTACCGAGTTTAAGTTGGCAAAAGGTGACTGCGCTCACCCCTAGCGCCCCCGTCAACAGGTTCCAAGGTCAACACGGAGGAGGTAAATTACATATGACTACTAACCCTTGGAATAATGACTAGCGTATGAGGGAGATATTTACCTTTACTATCCTAAAATTTGAATCTCAGACCTAAGTTGATAACACTTCATGCGCTAGTTACTAAATCATCTTGAGGGGCATTAACATCTTAAACCTTGTTGAAACTAATAAATGAATAAAAGAAATAGAATAGAAAATAATTCTTTGATCTATTAGTTTCAACATGATATCAGAGTCATTGTCATCTAAAGCATTCATCTCCTTTATCATTGCTTCTTTCCAACGAGGATTAGATATGGCCTCACGCACATTCTTAGGAATAGAGACAGAATCAAGTAAAGCAATAAAAGAACAAGAGGAAGATGAGAAAGCTATTATAAGAAACAAAAGACGAGATAGGATAAGTACACTGTCGTTTACCTTTGCGTAAGGCAATAGGAAGATCATCACTCGGGACTAGATGTGATGACGAAGTCGTAGGTGCAGACATAAATCTAGAGGGTGACGCCTGAGTATACTTGAATAATAGGAGGCTTGGCAGGAGATGATTCCGGGATAGGTGTGGAGGGTGTGATAGAATATGCCAAAAAATCATCCTCCTCCTTTTGATGAGTTGGAATCAGTGAGGATGGAAAATAAGGTGTGTCTTCCATGAAAGTAACATCAATTGAGGTAAGATATTTATTAATACTGGGACAATAACACCTATAACCTTTCTAAAGATGAGAATAACCAAGAAAAATATACTTCAAAGACTTAGGATCTAATTTAGTAACATGTGGATGAACATCCCAAATAAAACAAGTGCTACCAAATATCCTAGGGTTAATAGAAAATAATGACTTATTAGGAAAAAAGACTTTGTAAGGGATCTCACCATGAAGAACAGAGGATGACATACGGTTAATGAGAAAACATGCTATAGAAACTACATTAGCCCAAAAAAGTTTAGAAACATTCATTTGAAATAAAAATGCTCGTGCAATTTCAAGAAGATATCTATTTTTACGTCCAGCTACATCATTTTGGACGGAGTGTCAACACCAGAGGTTTCATGAAGCATGTCATTTTGACCCATATACGATTGGAATAAACTAGATATATACTCCTTAGTATTATCACTTCGTAACGTACGAATAGATGTATTGAACTAAGTTTTAATCTCAACACAAAAGACACAAAACAAAGAAAATAACTCAGAACGATTTTTCATTAAATACAACCAAGTTCCACGAGAGTAATCATCGACAAAAGTAACAAAATACCTAAAACTAGGTTTAGATAGAATAGGACAAGGGCCTCAAATATCGGAATGAACTAATTCAAAAGGAGTAGTAGCATGTTTATTTACTCTAGGACTATCACTGAGACGATGATGTTTTACAAATTGACATGACTCACAATCTAATGAAGACACGTTATCATATTGTGGACAAAGCTTCTTGAGAGAAGGTAGAGATGGATGTCCCAACCTACAATGAGCCTTGAATGGAGAAGTGATACATGAGCTAGCAAAAGAATATGGGAGTGATGTGTCAAAAATGTAAAGGCCTCCAAACTCATGTCCTTTACCAATAATCTTCTTCATTAAAAGATCCTGAAATAAACAATGATTAGAAAAAAATGAGATGCAACAATTAAAATTACAAGTTAGTTGACTGACAAAATGTAAATTAAAGGATAAATTAGGTAAATGTAAGACATAGGACAGAGAAAGCAAAGGAGTAGGATTGATAGTGCCAGACTCACGAACACAAGATAGAGATCCATCAGCTAAAGTAACAATAGGAGTGTTAGCTTTGGACTAAAAAGTAGAAAAAAGACTAGAATTACCTGTTATATGTTCCGTGACACTGAAATCAATGACCCATTTAGAAAAAAAAGAAAGAAGACATGTGTTTTGTTTACCTGAATCAGTAATAACAGTGACAGAGAAAGATGAAGACTTGAGTGATTCCTGGTGCTTTGAAAATTTGATAAATTCATCTACAGAGATAAGGACCAATTTATCATAGACATTATTAGATGCAATATAAGTGTTTTGCTGATTTTTATACTGTAATTTTCTATATTCAAATTTTGTATGTCCTGGTTTACGACAGTAGTTGCATATAACATGAATTCGACATTCGTGTCTCAAAGTCATGTGAACCACCTGTTTATTTCCACTGTGACTAGTTGGTCTTCCAGGTACATATTTAGTATTGCGACTCTCTAAAACACCACTAAGAGAAACGGGTGCAGTATTTTCTATA
Source organism: Zingiber officinale (assembly GCF_018446385.1). Classification (NCBI taxonomy): domain Eukaryota; kingdom Viridiplantae; phylum Streptophyta; class Magnoliopsida; order Zingiberales; family Zingiberaceae; genus Zingiber; species Zingiber officinale. The sequence continues at coordinate 94,230,194 of NC_055988.1, read as the reverse complement.
CGAAAAGCATGACTAAATACATCTTGTAAAAAAGTGACATCAGAACTAGAGAGAATTTGTGACTTAGCAAACTCAAAGTCAAGAGATAGATCAGCAAGGAAGCTCATAATAGTCATTTGCTCTCGTTGTCGTTGTTGAACCTTCACATCAGGACTAAAGGGCAAAAGCATATTAAGCTTTTCATATGCCTTTTTGAATGCCATAAAATAATTAATGAGAGGTTGATCTTGTTTTTTCATATGATAAAATGCTTTACAAATGTCATACATGCGTCAGAGATTCTCTTTCTTAGAATACAGAAATTTCAAGTAATCCATTAGTTCTTTAATAAATTCACAATGATTGATCAAACCTATTACCTCACCATCAATACAATTCCGAATATGAAGGAACAAGTGAGCATCTTCTCTAACCCATGTTTGCTTTGAATCATCTTGAGGAGGGTCATCAGTCAAATAACCATCTTTGCCAATACTTCATAGATAAAGACGAATCGTCTTACTCCAATCCATATAGTTTAGACCATTTAGCTTATAGTCCATGATTTTAGACATCATTGGTGCCATATCTGTCATAAAAGAAGACTTATTTTTAGCCATGAGGCTTTATCCCATAGAAAATCAAATAAAAGATGAAGGAAGAAAGGGTTTTCTGATTTATGCCGATGCATGATTTTTGCTGAGAGGAACAACAGTTGTGAGGAGTGTGAGGCGACACAACAGCTGTTGCTTGGAGAGGGAACAACAACAGAAAGTTTGGAGGCGACGGTGTGAGGCAGCTGCAAAGGAAGACTTCAGAGAGCAATCGAGAGGAAGAAGCAGCTAATAGAGGTTGCTGTCCGATGAAATAGGTTACTGTTCAGTGAAATAGGTTATTGTCCGATAACTTTTCCTACTGCCGATCCATTGGAAGACCAATAGGTGAGGCTATGATGGCCAAAAACTCTCCGGCAAACCAACAGTTGGTCGGTGATAAGAGGAAGAGGGTGGCAGCGACAAAAACCTAGTTGGGCAGCAGCGAACAAAATCTGTCTGCTGATTCCTTTACTACGAAAGGCGGTGACTGACCGAAGGGATGCCCTCCGGGGTCCTGGCCAACAAAGAGGCGCTATTTGGGGCTTGATGGTGGAAGCGACGAAGCCCTTTTGTTGGTGCCGGTGAAAGAGGAAGAAGGACACGTGCCTGATGCGTCAGCGACAGAGGAAGAAGCGTGATGCGTTGGCTTTGTCATATGTGAATTTCGAAAAAAATAGCAACTTCCCAAACAAACCCTAATTTCAAATTGATGGCTCTGATACTATGAAAAGAAGAGACCTCAAAACCAGAGAGAATTTATGACTTAGCAGACTCAAAATCAGGAGCTAGATCTGCAAGGAAGCTCATAATAGCCATTTGCTCTCGTTGTCGTTGTTGAACCTTCACATCAAGACTAAAGGACAAAAACATATTTAGCTCCTCATATGTCTTCTTGAATGCCATAAAATAATTGATGAGAGGTTGATATTGTTTTTCCCCACAATAAAATGCTTTACAAATGTCATACATGTTAGAAAGATTCCCTTTCCTAGAATACAGAAATTCCAAGTAATTCATTAGTTCTTTAACAAATTCATAATGATTGATCAAACCTATTACCTCACCATCAATACAATTCTGAATCCGAAGGAACAAACAAGCATCTTCTCTAAGCCATGTTTACTTTGAATCATCTCGAGGAGGGTTATCAGTCAAATGACAATCTTTGTCAATACTTCATTGATAAAGACAAACCGTCTTACTCCAATCCAAATAGTTCAGATCATTTAACTTATACTCCGTGATTTTAGATATCACTGGTACTTTTTCCGTCACAAAAGAAGACTTTAGACTTACCTTAGTCAAATGACCATCTTTGATTTTAGACTAGCGTATAAGAGAGACATTATCTCGGCTATCTCAAAATTCGAATCTTAGACGTAAATTAATAACACCTCATGCGCTAGTCACTAAATCGTCCTGAACGACTTTCAACACCTTAAACCTTAAGTGCTACCGAGTTCAAGCAGTTGATTGTTCTACTCTTCGTCTTCGTCTTCGTCTTCGTCTCCGTCTTCGGAGACGGATCATGAACTACCAAAAAATGTATCTTCAGTCAGATGAAATCTGAGAGGAATTAGTTCCTCCTCAGATTGTGGCAGGTGGAGATTAGAATACTCCCGTAAAATTCGGAGGTTCCACCTTAAATTAGTTAATCTAGGTTGACCACACCTTCTCTTCTTAAATTAAACCAAGCAAATTCCTCACAAGCAGATAACGCATTGCATGGAAGATTCAACACCTCCTCTCCCATCGCTTCCTTCTCCAGCATTCAATCCCTCCATCTTTTTCCATGGCCGCGTCTCCTTTTCCTCGATCTTGAGCGGGGAAGAGGGAACCGATGAGCAATGAAGCTAGAGAACATCTATAAAGTTATTCGATGGTAGAAAAGCTAGCGCCTTGCCTGGAAATGGAGGAAGACAGGTGCGAGAGGCACCCAGAATGGAGGCGCTCCCTAGGCGTGTGCCCTCTCTGCCTCACTGAGAAGCTTTCCAACCTCTCTTCCGCGAATTCTTCTTCTCCTTTGCCGTCGAATTCCAACAACTTATCTTCGTCCTTTTCTCCTCCTCCTCCTCCTCCTCAGCATGGGTTCGCCAGAACAAGGATTTCAGAGTTTCAACAGAAGCTTCTAAACCAGAGCCCGATGCTTTCGTCCGTGTTCGGGAAGCAGAAGCAGAGAAAAGGGGAGGAGAAGAAGGCAAACAGATGGTGGTGCTTCTGGTTCAGAATCAAGCATTCAGAGAACATGACGGAGGTGCAGGGTTACTCCTTTAAGGAACGAGTTCTTCTTTAATGTCTGACGATCGAATTCTGTAGATCAAATAACTCTCCGAATGAACAATTTTTGTTCCTTTCATATCAAGTTCTTTCTTCATGTAGTCCATCGGAGAGGATCAAGTTCTTCAATCCTACCACAGTTTTTTTTTTTTTTGAAGTTTTTATGATTTGTATATATTCTCTGCTAAATAATTCATTATAAATAACTGTTAAAATTACGATTATAATTTTATCAAATTTTAAAATTCCATGAAATAATTCATGAACGGTGATCCCTCCAACTCCAACAAAATCACTTCCCGCATTACAAATGTTATTGTTTTTATTACTTGCATAAGGAGAAAAGCATTTATAAAGTTAGGAAATATATTTTTACATAACTTATAAGAATAAAATATATTATATTTTACTAACAAAATTTGAACTGTCGGCCCCATGAGACGGTCCCATACCGATAAAAAAAGATTAAGGGGCTGTTTGTTTGGAGGGTTTAGAATGGGAATGGAATGAAATTTGATGTTTGGTTTGGGGAAATGATGGTGGGACCCATGGATTCATTCCTCTAAATATAGGAATAGACCATTACTGAATAATATGAAGGGTATGAAAATCATTTTCATTTCATTAATATTTACAATCATTCCTATTCTCATTCTCATTCTCTTATCCAAACCAAGCACCTCCTAAAGCATTAAGTGCATGACGACACAAACACATACGTATTCCTCACTATAAATAAACTGTCATATTTACTGTTGACGAGTGGCTCATATTTGGATGAAGGGATGTCATGGAAGAAAAATCTGTTAAGATTTTTCGTAATAAAATTCTGTTAAGATTTTATATAACAGAATTTTATTATGTTTTTCATAACAAATTCTGTTATGTTTTTACCGGGTCTGGGGGTTTAGCAGTATTTATAGGGATCATTGTAAACCCATTGAAGATCAGACAACACAAGAATAATTAGATGTGATTCTCTTGTGTAGAAGAGAATTCTAATAAAGGTTCGGCCGTTTTGTGGAGTAGGCAAGTCGCCGAACCACGGTAACTCTTTTTCTTTCTCTTCTTCTTCTCCTTCCTGGTGTTTGCTCTCTTTTGTGCGTCTTTGTCTTGTTGTTCCGCGCGATCTCTTTCTCTCTCTTCCTCTTCTTCCGCGGTTCAGAAAGGTTGAGAGGTATTGCCCTCTCTTTGCACAACAATTGGTATCAGAGCTCCAGGTTTTTGGCAGATTTCTTCAACATGTCGGGGACGACTTCTGCGAAGTTTGATATGGTGAAGTTTGACGGAACCGGAAACTTTGGATTATGGCAGAGAAGGGTCAAGGACTTGTTGGTGCAACAAGGCATGGTGAAGGCGCTAGGAGAAAGAAAACCGGAAAGCATGGAGAAATCAGATTGGGAAGAACTTCAGGCGAAGGCAGTAGCAACAATCAAGCTTTGTCTTACGGATGACGTGATGTACCATGTCATGGACGAGTAGTCGCAAAAGCTGGAAAGCCGGTACATGTCAAAATCATTGACAAACAAGTCATATCTCAGCGAAATTATTATTTGAAGATGACGGAAGGAACCGATCCGAGCCGACATCAACGTATTCAACCGGATTGTAAGTGATCCGGCGGATTGATGTGAAGATCGAAGACGAAGACAAGGCGATGTTGTTGAATTCTCTACCTTCATCTCCTACGTACGAGAATTTGGTTACTACTTTGATGTGGGGTAAGGAAACTCTCAAATTGGAGGAGATCACAAGTGCGTTGCTAGGTTTTCACCAAAGGAAGAAAACAAGCGATGAAATTTCTCAAGGAGAAGGACTTGTGGTAAATAGCAACCAAGAGCGTGGTAGGAGCAAATCTCGACATGGATATGACAACAACAACAAGACTCGTTCTAAGTCGAGAAGGAAGAAGGTGATCACGTGCTACAAATGTGGAGGTAAAGGTCATATCAAGAGAAATTGTCCAGAGATAAAGAAATATGTTGCAGAGAACAAAAGTAGTTCGGCAAAGTCTGCAAACATAGTTGAAGAAGAAAATTGAAGCGGTGATGGAGATATGCTATCAGTTATGTCAAGTTCGGAGCAGCTGACGGATGCATGGATTTTAGACTCGCATGTTCATATCACATGACTCCAAACAAGGATTGGTTTGACACCTATAGGGCGGTGGATTACGGTTCAGTGTTGATGGGAAACGATGCATCAGGCAAGGTTATCGGCATAGGGAATGTCAGAATCAAGATGTTTGATGGTGTGATCAGAACTTTATGTGATGTCAGATATATACCAGAGCTAAGGAAGAACTTGATCTTACTAGGCACACTGGATGGTCATGGTTGTAATTACAAATCGGTGAGCGGGGTGATGAAAGTCAGCAAGGGAGCTCGACGGTAATGAAAGGACAAAAGGTGGCAGGAAACATCTACAAGTTGATAGGGACTACAGTTGTAGGTGGAGTCGCCTCGGTGGAGTCTGAATCAGACTGTCTTGTGGCATATCGGCTAGGGCATATGGGTGAACGTGGGATGCTAGAACTTCACAAGAGAGATTTGTTGAAGGGTGTCGTGCAAGCTTGAATTCCGCAAATTACGTGTTCTTGGGAAACAGAGCAAAGTGCAATTTAAGACGGCAACAAACAAGATGGAGGATTCTGGACTACGTACATACGGATCTCTGGGGACCGCCAGTGTAGCATCACGTGGAGGGCACTTATATTTTGTGAGTTTTCTGATGATTTCTCACGAAAGGTATGGGTATACTTTATGCGTCACAAGTTAGAAACTTTTCAAAGTTTAAATTGTGGAAGTAGAGAACCAGACCGGAAGGAAGATCAAATGTCTTAGGTCGATAATGGGACTGAGTACACAGATTCAAAGTTTCAGGAATTATGTGAGCAGCATGGGATAATGAGGCACTTCTCGGTTCGCAGGACACCTCAGCAGAATGGGGTAGCGGAAAGGTTGAACAGGACAATCATTGAGAAGGCAAGATGTCTCAGGCTGAATGCAGGGCTTGCAAAGAATTTCTGGGCGGAAGCGATTAACATGACATGTTATCTCATTAATAGATCACCAAGGGCAGCACTAGAAGGCAAAGTATCAAAGGAAGTATGGACAGGGAATCAAGTAGAATACTCTCATCTTCGAGTTTTTGGATGTCCAGCCTATATGCACATATCTAGTGAGGAAAGATCAAAGTTGGATGCAAAGTCAAAGCAATGCATTTTTCTGGGCTATCAGAAAGGAGTTAAAGGCTTCAAGCTTTGGGATCCTAAGGCAAACAAGGTGGTGATCAGCAGAGATGTGGTGTTTGACGAGAAAGCTATGTTACAACGTACTCAGGAAGAAGGAAAGGAAACACCACAAAGCAACAAAGAGAAAGATATTGTGCGGTGGAGCTAGAGACTCATGACTGATGATTCTAGCTCGAGCACATGGAGCATCGCACTATAGCTAGTGGTAGAACGAGACGAGTCGTAAAACCACCCACTAGATACGGATTCGAAGACTTGGTATCTTATGCACTTACCACTAGTAGCGGAGACCCTACATCTTTTCAGGAGGCAATACATAGCTCTGAGAAGGACAGGTGGACGGGTGTTATGGCAGAGGAGATGGAGTCGTTGCATAAGAACCAAACGTGAGATCTAGTGGAACTTCCTGAAGGAGAGAAAGCTATAGGGTGCAAGTGGATATTCAAGAAGAAAGAAGCAATGTCAGAGGGAGAAGAAGTGAAGTTTAAGGCTCGGTTGATAGCAAAGGGGTATTCACAAAGAAAGGGGATTGACTATGAATAAATTTTCTCTCCAGTGGTAAGACATACGTCAATTAGAGCGGTATTGGCTTTGGTGGCACATCACGATTTGTATTTGGAGCAAATGGATGTGAAGATGGCATTTCTTCATGGAAATTTGGAGGAGCAGATTTTTATGTCACAACCTGAGGGATTTAGTCAGTCCGGACAAGAGCAGTTGGTTTGTAAGTTGAAGAAATCGCTCTATGGACTGAAACAATCTCCTAGGCAATGGTACAAACGTTTTGATTCATACATGATTCAAAACGGATATAGGAGATGCGAGTATGACTGCTGCATATATGTGAAGGGCCTTGAAGATGAATCACTGATTTTCTTACTACTATACGTAGATGACATGCTCATTGTTGCGAAGAAGATGAGAGAGGTTGACAAATTGAAGAGGCTATTGAGCAAGGAATTTGACATGAAAGATTTGGGAGAGGCCAAGAAGATTCTTGGGATGGAGATTCACAGAATAGAGTTGCAGGGAGATTATGGTTGTCTCAACGTAGCTATGTGGAGAAGGTGTTGGATAGGTTCAACATGAAGAATGCAAAGTCGGTGAGCACACCCCTGGCGCATCACTTCAAGTTATCCAGTACACAGTGTCCAAAGACGGATGACGAGATCCAAGAGATGTCAAAGGTTCCTTATGCCAGTGCAGTTGGTTGTCTGATGTATGCCATGGTTTGCACGAGACCAGATTTGGCGCAAGCAGTTAGTATGGTAAGCAAGTTTCTCTCAAATCCTGGTCGACCACATTGGGATGCAGTGAAATGGATTTTCAGATACTTGAGAAATACAACTAATTATGGCATCATATTCAGTAGACAACCGGAAGATCCTTTAGTTCTGGGTGCGTAGATGCAGACTATGCAGGAGATTTAGATAACAGGAGGTCTACTACAAGATACGTATTCACTGTGACAGGAGGACCTATTTGTTGGAAATCTATGATACAATCTATTGTTGCATTGTCTACTACGGAATCCGAGTGGCAGCAGCTGAAGCGGCGAAGGAAGCTTTATGGCTTACAGGGTTGGTCAGAGAACTGGGTGTTCAGCAAGGTGGAGTCAAGTTGTTATGCGATAGTCAGAGTGCTATCTATTTGGCGAAGAATCAGGTGTATCATGCGAGAACCAAACACATTGATGTGAGGTTTCACAAGATCAGAGAGTTGATTGCTTCCGGGGAAATTCAACTTGAGAAGGTTCACACTGCAGACAATGCTGCAAATATGCTGACAAAGCCAGTGACCACAAAGAAGTTTAAGCATTGCTTGAACTTGATCCATATCTCTAGATGCTAGAGGAAGGAAGCCCAGACCCAGAGATCCAGATGGAGTTTTGTCCAGATATTCGTATTCTTCGAAGGGGTGAATATTCGCTAAGGTGGAGATTGTTGACGAGTGGCTCATATTTGGATGAAGGGATGTCATGGAAGAAAAATCTGTTAAGATTTTTCGTAATAAAATTCTGTTAAGATTTTATATAACAGAATTTTGTTATGTTTTTCATAACAAATTTTGTTACGTTTTTACCGGGTCTGGGGGTTTAGCAGTATTTATAGGGATCATTGTAAACCCATTGAAGATCAGACAACACAAGAATAATTAGATGTGATTCTCTTGTGTAGAAGAGAATTATAATAAAGGTTCGGCCGTTTTGTGGAGTAGGCAAGTCGCCGAACCACGGTAACTCTTTTTCTTTCTCTTCTTATTCTCCTTCCTAGTGTTTGCTCTCTTTTGTGCGTCTTTGTCTTGTTGTTCCGCGCGATCTCTTTCTCTCTCTTCCTCTTCTTCCGCGGTTCAGAAAGGTTGAGAGATATTGCCCTCTCTTTGCACAACATTTACCATCTGTACTAAGTCCTGAGGATAAAATAGTATGAATAATTCGATAATTTTTGTTATGTCCCTCTCAATTTTTCACATTTAAAATTTGGTTATATCTATTTAAAAATTCATTGTTTTTAGAATATCGAATAGATAAAACGTAATTTAAAATTTTCTAAATCCATTAATTAGTTTCAGAGAGATTAAGTATTATTTACATATTTAAAAGTTTTATATTTTTGAAATACTAAAAATATATTGATGATTTCGATCAAAAAAAAAGTATACTTTATAATGGATCTATGATGCTGAATTTCTGAGTTAGGTCGTCACGTGCGCTTTCTGATTTACCTGATAATTGGTGAAAAATTTTCTTTGGATTGAATTGATCATCCCATATTCGATGTTACCCAACTTGATTAATTATTTTTTTATGATAAATTTTATTAAATAAGAGTATATTTATTTTGATACGTAGAGATTGAGAATTTTTCTCATCCATCAGTAAATTTCAAACTCTTAATTCGATAATATAAATTGAGATCAATAAAATTAAAAAATTGAAAAGAATTTAAGAGAAAAGAAGGGAATGATATAATGGAATGTGAAATGAGTAATACTCGCATGTTTTTAAGCGGTTCAGTAAATGCTGTAAAATATAATATTTTAAGAATAAAATAAAAAATAAATGACGTCAAAAGTTCTTTTCTGTCTTCGTCCGTACGGACAAAATGAGAATAAATAGGCCCACGGATTGTAGTCGGCCCAACCCATATAAATGGACGGCTGAGATCGTTCTCAGGAAGCGGCGTCGATGGATCCTAAGAACTCTCTAGGTTTCCACCGAAGCTTCTGTTTCCCACGCCTTCTCTCTGTCTGTGTCTCGACGCGCTATTCAACATTGGATTTTACGCTTTACTCTTCGAAAAATTCCTCATCGATTCTCGCGTCCGCTTCTAATTTCCATGTCGAAGATGAGGTAAGCCGTCGGGTCCTTATTTTTCTAGTTTAGCGGCGTTTCTTTGCTCAATTTTTTTTTAGTTGTTGTTGTTTTGGGGTTTTTGAGCATCGTGTTTGAGCTAGGGTTTTAGATTTTGATAATTGAACGCGCTAGGTTAGCATAGTTGTCCTTATGAGAATGACCTAAGTTCCCTCTTCGATCTATGTTTTTCTTTTTGCATGTTCAACTCCTGGATTTAAAAAATGTGCTTTTTTTCCCCGTGGAATTTAGTTACGAGAGTCATTCGCAGTAACCATATGAAGCACAGGTTTGAGTGTCCTCAATCTTTTAGTATGAAATCTGCCAATTTCTTTGTACGCCTCTTGAAGTCTAGCTATTGGGAGAAAAAACTCGGATTATATTCAACAAATTACAATTTAATTCTCATGATCTTAGAGTATGTGTTGTTTTTTCATGTCGCCGTTTGCCTATACTCGTGTAAGTGAGTTTGTTTCATAGCTAGCAATAACAAAATTTGTTTTTTATATATAAGAAACGATTACCTTGTTGTTTCCATTTTGAATGATTACGTTGTTGGTTTCCTGCGTCTGTAGCCGACATCCATCGACAACCATATGAAGCATAGATTTGAGTGTCTTCTAATCTTTTGGTATAGAATTTGCCAATTTCTTTGTACGTCTCTTGAAGTCTAGCTATCGGGAGGGGAAAAAAAAAAGAAACTTGAATTATATTCAGCAAATTACAATTTAATTATCATGATCTTAGAGTATGTCTTGTTTTTTCAGGTCGCCATTTGCCTATACTTGTTTAAGTCCAGAGTTTGTTTCATAGCTAGCAATAACAATTTTTTTTTTTTTATAAGAAACGATTACCTTGTTGTTTCCATTTTGAATGATTACCTTGTTGGTTTCCTGCGCCTGTAGCCGACATCCATCTGCAACCATATGAAGCACAGATTTGAGTGTCTGCAATCTTTTGGTATAGAATTTCCCAATTTCTTTGTACGTCTCTTGAAGTCTAGCTATTGGGAGAAAAAAAAAAAGAAACTTGAATTATATTCAGCAAATTACAATTTAATTCTCATGATCTTAGAGTATGTCTTGTTTTTTTCAGGTCTCCATTTGCTTTTAAGTCCAGAGTTTGTTTCATATCTAGCAATAACAAAATTTGTTTTTCATATGTTAGAAATGATTACCTTGTTGGTTTCTTGCGTCTGCAGCCGACATCCATCTACAAAATGGGCACAAAGTTCTGACACAATTTATATTACAATTGAACTGCCGGATGCAAAGGATGTTAAGCTCACATTGCAGCCAGAAGGTCGTTTCTACTTCTCTGCAACTAGTGGAGCAGAGAACATTCCGTATGAGCTTGATTTCGAGTTGTTCGACAAGGTTAATGTCGATGTAAGTTCCAAAAGAATCTGTTTGACTACAAATGTAACACCTTGAATTCACTATTCAAGCCCCTGGATTGACATGAACATTGCAGGAGAGTAAAACAGCTGTTGGCTTGAGGACCATATACTACCTCATCAAGAAAGCTGATAAGAAATGGTGGAGCAGGCTGTTAAAGCAGGGAGGGAAGCCTCCTGTCTATTTGAAAGTCGATTGGGACAAGTGGATTGATGAGGAAGATGAGAAGGAAAATAAATGTGATTACTTTCTCCTTTTGATATTTTGCTACTATATTTTGCAGGAGCAATAATTGAAACTCCATTTCTTGATTTGTTAATGTTTGTGTGTGTGCAGCCGAGGGCATGAATTTTGATGGCATGGACTTCTCGGTGGGTCATCTCGCCTAAATACGAAAGGAATACCCTCGATCAATACTCATTGTAGATCTTCATATTTGTTTTAATGTGCAGAACTTGAATATGGGTGGGGTTGACGATGAGCTTGATGGTGATGAAGATGATGATGATGAGTTCGCACATCCTGCCGACGAGGATGGGGGTTAGTTTTTTCTATTGCTTCGCACCCAAATAGCAACCATTTAGTTATCATCCTTGCTATGTTGTTTATATTCTCATTGAATGCCATCGAATAACACCCGTGCCTTGTTTATACTTGTGCTCGCAATATTCATTCGATTGCGATTGAGTTGTAGATTGCTGTTAATTCGATGTTGTTTCTTCAGAGGATGATGTTGATGATGCCGAGGAAGCCAAGCCAAATGGAGAACAAACTGCAGCTACCAGTGAACCTGAAAGCAAAGCATGACTAACATATCTAGCAGCCTTGTGATTTTATTTAGACCTCTTCGCTTATCGTCTTCGTTTCTAAGTATGTCTTTCGCTAAACTCCTGCGGTCGAGGATAATCATGTCTTTCGCTAAACTCATGTAGTTGAGGATGTGCAAATGTGGTATCTTGAATTGAGGATGGCCTGTTTAAATAAACTAAATACCAAATGCTAGTAGTAGTTACATTCTCTTCAAACTTGGAGGAGTAAGGATCAGTTCCAACCGGCACAATCGAGTTGAAGGCAATGCCATAGGATCAAGGGAATCGACATCGTCATCGATATGTATTTGGAATTTTTTTTCAGCTCTTATCCACATGTTCTTGCATTCCGTATTTTCACTACTAAACTTGTTAATTATGAAACATGGATGTCGAAATTATCCGAGTGTGCTATTCTAGCATTAGTGTTTTGATATTTTTACTATTTATATAAACTTAAATTATTAAACACTTCCTCCCTCCATATCCGTGGAGCTGACACTAGGGGGATCGCTAAGGTAGCGGATCTACCTTTAAATCATTAAACACTTTAACTTTTCGGCCGTAATTGGATTCGGAAAGAATCCGCTAACCCGAACGAGAGATTGATTCTCGTATTTTATTCATCACAGCGGACAGGATTTCCAACGCTATGACTAGTCGATGATGTGGGGCCCACTGTTTTCGGGCTAAACTCCGGGAACAGCCGGTAATAGATCTTCGTGTATAAATATGCGAGCCCGGGGCCAATTTTAGGATCGTTTGCTATCGCGCTAGGGTTTCTGCAGAGTACGAGGATTCCCTCAGAATCAACCAAGATCTCGAGGTATGCGATTTCTATCAAATTGGCTCCTTCGTATCTGCAGATCTCTTTCTTTCCATTCTCTGGCGCGAACTTCAATCGCTTCTGGCTTTCGAAGGTTCTCATTTGCATGCGGAGTGAGGATCATCTTGCCCGATCAAGTGAAGTGAAAATGAATATTTGTTTTATGATAGCGGTATACGTTGGTTATGACTTAGAGGTTGAGTTTTGGTATTCATGCAGTTTATGTGTATCTTCGCATGAATTAAATCAATCCCTGTGCTGCAGATACTTCTATAGTCTGTTAATTTTGCAAAATTAGATCGAATTGCTTCTGTTCATTCGCACTTTTTATGCAAAGAAATTCTCTTTTTAGAAAAGGAAATTGTTTTCCATTAGATTTGTCATAACTTTCATGTTGTTTGATCCAAATGCGAATATTGTTCTATAGTGGATATTTGTTCTAGAAGATAAAACCCTGACATTTAAAGCAATGGCTGGACGTCGAAACAACAATGGAAAAAGATCTTATTCTCACTCTGATCATTCTGAAAATGAACGAAGCAAGAGAAGAAATCCTGGTGAAGAAAGAGACACCTACATTCCTGGGCCTGAGGACTGTGTTTTCCGTTATTTGTGTCCAGGAAAGAAGATAGGAAGCATCATTGGGAGGGGTGGTGAGATTGTGAAGCAATTGAGATCTGAAACACAAGCTAGAATTAGAATTGGGGACACTGTACGTGGTTGTGATGAGCGTGCCATAACCATTTTTAGCACAGGGGAAGAAACAAATACCCTTGAAGATATTGATGAGAAAGTCTGTCCTGCACAAGATGCTCTATTCAAGGTCCATGATCGACTTGTTACTGATGATGTAGTGGGTGATGAAGATAATGATGGTGACAGTCCTCAAGTTACTGCTCGACTACTTGTGCCATCTGATCAGATTGGGAGTATCATTGGGAAGGGAGGACAAATCATTCAAGGTATTCGTAGTGAGACTGGTGCTCAAGTACGGATTCTTAAGAATGATCGTCTCCCAGCTTGTGCCATTAGTGGTGATGAACTACTCCAGGTATTCCAATCATCTCATCTTTTGTAGTATGCCATCTGTTTGAAAGCATTTAGTCATGGCATTGGCGTTGTTGCCTAACATGTAGTATACTACTTTAACTAAGAATGATAACTTGGACTATTTTTTGTTACTCTATCATAGAACTTTTCTATGTGTGATACAGGTAGATGTTGGCTTGTCAAATGTGTACTAAGTTGTAAACACTCGTTGTCTTCTTTTTCTGCATTGGCCAACTACCATAGAAATGTCTTCTCCTGTGCCAATGTGATGAGATGTTTTTGTTTTAATGATCTGTTAGTTTATATGAGGTGAATTTTAGTTAGAGATTAAGCTCATTATACTTCTATCTTGTTGGGAAACAGATTAATGGAGAAGCATCAGTTGTGAAGAAGGCTCTTTTTCAAATTTCATCTCGTCTCCATGGTAATCCATCCCGGTCACACCACCTTCTTTTTGCCACTTCACCCTCAGCGTTCCCTGGCACAAATCAGTTTGGAGTCTCAAGCACTGCGGGTCCAGTAATTGGTATTGGCCCTTTGGTAGGTTCTTATAGAGGTTATAAAGGAGAAGCAACAGTAGACTGGCTTTACCCACCTGCTAGAGATGAAGGTGCTGCCAAGGAGTTCAGCTTACGTCTCCTCTGTCCTTCTGCAAATATTGGAGGTGTAATAGGAAAAAATGGTGTTATCATTAACCAGATAAGGCAGGAATCCGGAGCATCTGTTAAAGTAGATAGTAACTCTGCTGAAGATGACTGCATAATCACAATTTCTGCTAAAGAGGTTGAACAACTTCAGCCCTTTGCATGCATGCATGCAGTAACTTGTTTGCAAATACTCATATAGTTTTCTTTTGCTGCCCTTATGCTTATTACTTTCTCCTGATATTTATATTTTAGTTCTTCGATGATCCAATCTCTCCTGCAATAGATGCTGCAGTCCGCTTGCAGCCCCGGTGTAGTGAAAAAGAATCTGCTGAACCTTCATATACCACCCGCCTTCTAGTATCCACATCGCAGATTGGTTGCTTGATTGGTAAAGCAGGATCAATCATCTCTGAGATGAGGAGGACCACACGAGCAAATATACGGGTGCTTTCAAAAGAAAATGTTCCAAAAGTTGCTTCTGATGACGATGAGATGGTTCAGGTAAGTCATACTACCTGCTGGCTATATTTTATTTGATTAAGCTAGTCTTGACACCAAATATGGTTTACTATTCTTCATTTATTATTTTGTACAGATTAGTGGAGAGATTGACATTGCAAGAAATGCTCTTGTTTGTGTGACAACTCGTCTGAAAGCCAATTTGTTTGAAAGAAGAGAGAACACATTATCTACACATGCCTCTTCTGCTCCTCACCATCGTTTCCCTGCTGATGCTTATGATGGGTCAAAATATTATGGAGGTAGGGATAGTAAGGTGCATGGCCGTGGGTTTTCAGATTCCAAAGGATATGGTACTTCCCGTGATTTGCTGCCCTCCGATGCTTTTGGAGATTATGGTGGTTCTCAGGTATGCCCACCCCCCTCCTGAAATATCTAAATATCTGAAGTTTGAATAGTTATCTCTATCTATTTTCTCTTAGTCTTTTGGTTAGTCTGCATTTGCATGTTAGCAGGTTGAAATTCCATTAATTATTTGTAACTACCTTTAGGGTGGTGGTAGCAGCTACAGTTCATATGATGGATACTCGCGTTATGGTAGCACTGGGTAATGTTTTTTATTTTCCTTCAGAACATATGGTTTGTTTTCTAAATTTATTTGCAATCTTTAAATGTTACTGGTAATGCTTTGCAAGGAATCGTACGTTGGGAGGGGCATATAAATTAGAATACTAATTTAGCCATTGATAGGATTGTTGAAAATTTGAACAATATTTTTTTAGCATCACTCCATCTAATTGTCTTTGGACTGCAGCAATTAATAATTTTGAAGTTATAATTTAGATGAGTAAAAAGTTGATGATCTATTGAAACTTCGAAAAGAAATAAATTTTCTAGTTTCTCTTTTTGTGCCCTATTGTAATAAAATAAGGCATATTGCTTATTATTCTTGATATATACTGGTAGTTCAGTGAAAAAAATAGAAAGGAAATTTCAGTAACAAATGCACTATTAATTCTTATGTCGGATCATATGGTTCGTATTTGGGGTTTGCTGTTTCAATCTGGCGTAGTAAGCAACATCAGAAACCTAGCATTTAAATCTCAAATGTAGATTGTGAACATAAAAAGATAAAATGCAAAAGCTAACACAATTTCCTTGTCAAACTTGAATCCTTTCTGGATTTCTTATAATGGCCTACCCAGTATAATAGAATATGGTAGGTTTTGCACTCTGTCGTTGCACTTTCAGTATCTTAGAATATGGTAAGATAAAATGCAAATGGCTAGAGTTTTCTGGACTATGTAGGTTTCAGAAATTAACAGTTTAATGTTACATTATTTGGTGGTCAACAACATTGATTATATCTATTTATAGTTTGAGTTTCTTTAAAGCTTGCAGATTGCTGTAGACATAGGCTACATGTCAAAGATTTTCAATACATTTTTTCTGCCAGTTAGAATTCTGTTTCCATATGATTTGGAGACCCAAATCAAAGCTTTATCTTGTTTCTTTTTTCTTCTTTCTTCTTAGAAAATCAAGGTATAGCACATGAAAGTAATCACCTTCCATGGACCAATGGATGTGCATGTTATATTTACACTTTATTGCAAAACCTTATGTGTTACTAAACTTGAGAATCAATTCCTAGTTATGCAATACTGTTGTGACTATGACTTACGCATCAGTTACCAATGATTTCTTGACAGTTGCATTGATATTTGATAGGTTCTAGACCTTTCTGTGGCCATGCTTTTACCTCCATTCCGAGGATGCTTTAGATAGCCTATTTTTTTAGCATGCTTATTACCAACAAATTGCAACTGATCAGTGTCTTTGCAGCTTTTAATATTCTTCGACGGAAAATTACTCTCATTGCCTTAACATTAGCTTGTTTTACCAGGTTATCGGGTCCTAACAGATATTCCCATGGGAAACATCATGATTATTAAAACTTCAGTGAGTAGGACAGACAGGTAGAACATCTTTTTTATTTTTATTTTTAATTCTGGAATGCACGAGGTGATTTCCAACATACTTTGGGAGCTTTGTTACTCTTTGATGGCCCTAAAAACCTATAATAGACTTGTAATGCAGCTAACCTTTTTCACCTTGGTTGCCTTGCTGTCCTATTAAAACAGTTTAGGTCTGAGAAGCCTGGAGCCAGCCTATAAATGAAGCCTCGAGCCTAGACCAGATGACCAGATGTACAAGTCTGTCTCCTCCTACCTGCCCCTTTCTTTGCATAACCATTGGCCTAAGCTTGAAGCCCCCCTCCTATCGAGCATTGTTTTAGGGATTACTTTGACTGTGTGTATATTGAAACTCCACTCTCCTCTGTTGGTGATCACCGAGTAGTATGCCAAAATTTTAGATGTTATTTCTGAGAATGGATACCTTTTCTCGAAGGTGGCTACTGAACTGTATATTATTGATGTCCTATGTCAACATATAGTTTTGCTTCCACTACTACCATATTGTCTGAGCATTTATTCTGTGTGATTAGATTATTAGCTTACCTTTCTCCATGTACCATATCTAGGAGATTTATAGAGAGAGCTGCATAAAGTTGTGTTAATTGCATATCATGCTAGATATCCATTATTGCCTATCCTGGTATTTTAAATCACACCAATCAACCAGGTGAATTACTTGTTTTGTTGGTGCAATTTCTAGATTATAGTCGATGCATTTGTGACTCATCTTAAGGCTCAGGCTATTTAGTCAATTCGCTTATTGTTTGTCTTGTATCTGACTGGTTTTACTTATCTTGTACTGTAATTTATACTTTGATCTGTTGTAAGTAATTTGTACTGTTGAAATTGATGTAATCTCTCTTGTTTGTTCCTTAATTTATTATTGTGTTGTTTTATTAAAAAAAATTATATTGAATCTCACGTGGCATCCACGGTTTTTGTCCATAGATTTTGATTCCTTTTACAAGTGGCTTGTCAAACAAAAAACCACTTGCCGCCCACAATAATGTTAATGCATGCAAAATACCCCACACCAAAAATAAACAAATTAAGTACTCTGTAAATCTAACTATAAATAACACTTCGATGTCTCTCCATTATTATCACTGATTCCAAAATCCTTCACCGAAAGAAAGCTCCTCATGTTGTCACTGGGAGCCAGCTACGGCCACCTACACGTCCAACAAGAGCTTTTGAAGCAGAAGATGAAGAGGAAGAAAAAGGAAAAGGAAAAGCAGAAGAAGAAGAAGATAGAAGAGCAAAAGCATAGTAATAATCCTTCGCTTAAAAACGAAGGAAAAGAGACGACATTTCTATCTTCTGTTTTTTTAAAGGATCTTTCTGTTTTTCAGCTCTTTTTAAGAAACTGAATTTGTGTTCAGGTAATTTAGTCGCAGTTTGACTTTCCCAATGTCTAGTCTGTCCGTGCAAACTAATCTAATCTAATAATATAAAAATATTGATGTTTGAGAATATGTGTGATATTTGAATTTGATCTGGAGCTCAAAATACAAATAATTTTAACTTGAATTATAGTTTGAATTGATCTATGTTAAGTTGAGGAGATTTAAATTAAAATTATCTAAAAATAATTAGAGTTCTATTTGAATTCGGAGCGGTTTGTAAATAATTTAACAAAATATTATCGATCTTAATTTGGTTTGAAAAACATATTGAACAGGAGTTTGATTTAAATTTGATAATTTTAAACATAAATTAAATATTTTTTAAATCGGGTTATGGGAGGGAAGGTAAATCAAATAGGTAGGGTGGGATCAGGCGAGACATTACGTAGGGTTCGCGAGAGCAATCAACAAGAACCGGCAGCTTGCTGACATTTACAGCTCATTTAAAAAGTTGGGGCACGATTGGCGTGGCCGTCATTGTCATTCTGATGCCACGTGGGCTTTGAGATGATGGGAAAAAACGTATTATTATTTGATCACGCTTAAAATTTGTAATTTAGAAGAAAAAAATATTTATGATTATTTTAATTTTTTAAGACTGATAAAATGCCTTCTAATTTTTTGTTAAAAAAATATCGTTCCCAACAATGTGATCAAGAGACCTATTACATTGTTGTTTTTATCAAGTTGGTAATAATGATGTTGATAATTAAGAATAAAATGATAAGATTTTGTAAATTTTAAAATATACTTGGTAGGTAAACAAGATAAGACCGTCTATCTAAATTTAAAGGATTTTCTTTAAAGGGGGTTAGGTATATTTTTCCTTAAATCTAGCCATCTAATTCTAAGTACCAAACTTTTGAACATTATTCAAAAAATAATTGGACAAAAATTAAAATGGTGTTCATCTGATATGCACCTCATTTTTAATTAAAGTCAAATGAACCCCTTATTTAATTTGAACGGTCCCAAATACTCTTATATTATCTATAAAAACTAGTATGAAACTTTTACACATTGTAAAAGCTAGTATATAATTTATTGATAGGTTAATGTTCATTTGAAATATAATTTGTGTTATAAAGTTCTCATAAGTTATTTTACTCATTGAAATACTATTTTAACTCGATTATATCACTTTGAGAAGTAAAATTAAAATGATATAAAATTACTATTGTAGAAATTAGCCACTAGCTTTTATACATTGTAGAAGTTACATGCTAACTTTTATGATATGTAAAAGTTAAATGCTAATATTCATTTGAAATATAATTAATGAGTACTATAGAGTCTCTATCGGTTGTTTTGTCCGTTGAAATATTGTTTTAATTCGATTATCATTCAGAAAAGTAAAATTAAAATGATATAAAATCACTATTATAAAAGTTAGTTGATAATTTTTATAGTTGTGATCAAATAATATAAGAATATTTTTGACAATTCAAGTTAAATACGGTGTCCATTTGAGTTTAATAGAAATTGGAGTACCCATCTTATTATTTTGTAAATGATGTACCGCCCTTTCAATATTTTTCCTAAAAATTTTCTAGTTTTTTTAATAAAATAAAAGGGTAATTTTTTTTAGAATATTATGATTTTAAAATTTAAAAAGTATTTTAAAACAAAATATAAATTGTACTATTGTAGGAGGTGGAATGAAAAATTTCCTTATTTAAGTATTTAATATTATTAATATTCTTAATCGTCAAAAAGACAACATCCAGGATTTGGCGCGACGTCCCTTTCTTTATATAAACCTCGTCGCTCTCTCTCTCACACACTGGGATTTGGTGAGTTCGATCGAGCCCTAATCGATCGAGCTGCATAACTGCATTGCGATCCCACGGAATTCCCCAATCGCCCATTTCCGGAGGCATCATTGCGCCATCAGCCTCGGAGTCTCTTCACCGACAGTCTCCTCTGCCCTCGCTTGCTCGCCAAGCACCAGATCCAGAGTTAGGTGCAGGCGTCTTGCTCTTTGTTCCCTTTCTGTCTGTCCCTGCGTACGCGCGTACTCTTCCATTTCCTTGCTCTGTTTATGCCTGTGTTTTCTCGAAGCTTAGGTTTATGTTGGACAAATCTGAAGCAGCTGGGTCTGTTCCAGGAAAAAGGTTGGGTTTTGACCTGTTGATAGACTTCTTTGCCTCTTTGGGGTGAGTTAATTGGCCGGTCTCCGGGTCGTGTTTCTTAATTATTGAATTATTTTGGCGTACTTGTGTTTCAAAGGCGCGCATTTTGTGCTTTGCCGATGAAAAGTTTATTTATTTATTTATTTAAGGAGATCTTTTTCCCCAGTTGAAATCTGGCTCGATTGCGTTCGGAGTATCTTTATCGTTTTTATTTCAATTTCACGCGGATATATTGATAATCACTGGATCGCTCCGAGATTGGAGTCGTTGGATATGAAAATGTGTCATTTGGAAAGCATATACAGTGGTTCTCTAGATGTTAGTCTGGGTTTCTTTGGGTTGTTGCTGATTCGTGCTAACTGTTATATTTTCTTACACACCTCTCCTGTAAGAGTTGTATTCTGACTGTTCAGTTAGACCCACCTTGTAATTTCGTTCAATTTTCAAATTATATTTGTGTACTGTTCAATAAAAAGAGGACGAGCTTTTTCTTACTGCATTAATGTTTGCCTAAAAGGGATGCAGTTCATGGTCTCAGAAGCATTAATTCAAATGGGCAATTTACTAGAAGAAGAAAGGTAATTTTTGCCACCTGATATTTAGCTGATTCAGGAACAATGTCAAGGATTCCTAAGTGGAAGATTGAAAAGACAAAAGTGAAAGTTGTCTTCCGCCTACAGTTTCATGCAACACAAGTATGTGACCAAAGCTGGAATTACTTTAATATTCTTCACCAACGCTGTGTCTTCCGCTTGGTTTTCTTTTATTATTTCTTTCAGTGAATTAACTAGCTGGTTGCATGAAACTTTATCATTTTTTTAGTCTGAACTTTGTCAGCTCTTTGATTTCACACTTTTGCATATGCTTATTTTCATATGATGATACTTTATCTTTATCCTGTTTTGCATTCATTTTTCTTTTGTTGATTCTTTGCTTAAGGAGATTTGCTTCCTAAAAGCTTTATATAGTAACACTTCTCACAATATCGCAGACTAAGGTGATGTACAACCACATTATTAATTTTCTATAAGTGTTAGCACAATTCTTGCTGGTTTCTGCATCATTAATATGCTACTAGAATTCCTGTTGGAGCTTCATCCTGGTAAAAGAAACAGCTACGATAACCATTTTTCTTTCCATGTAATCAGATGTTGCAATGGTATGTAATGACACCATACAACATTTAAGATCTTTCCCTGATCCTCCTCTCTCTTCCAACTCCAAAGGAATTTTTTACCTTATGATCAAATCTAAGGAGAATGAATATAACAGAAAAAATTATTCATTGTTTCAGTGTATCTAACTGTCTAGAGAAATTGTGGTCAATTTATTTACAATAGGCTTTGCAACCTCACTAAATCGTTATATTATGTAAATATTCTTCAACTCATTGCATTGAAATCGCTTTCCATTTTAGTTTGATGTCAGTTGTAGAATATCTAATGATTGAAAACCAAATACATTCTAAGGCTAGCAAGTTATTTTCTTTTTCACCTGATATTAGTGCTGACATTTATAGCAATATACTCACTCTTGACAATTTTATAACATATGAAGCAATTATAATGAGCATGTTCAGGTAACATAATAGACATCTCCTTTTTTGAGAAACTTAAGATTTAAGAGAATTACCTGTGTTTGTTTCAGATTCCACAACAAGGGTGGGATAAGTTGGTCATATCTTTTATCCCCATCGACACAGGCAAAGCAACCGCTAAAACAAATAAAGTTAGTGTCAGAAATGGGATCTGCAAGTGGCCAGATCCAATCTATGAAACTACAAGACTTCTCCAGCATGCAAAGACAAAAACTTATGATGAGAAGCTGTACAAGCTTCTGGTCACTACGGTATGTTATTCTTTTTTATTTTTATTTTTCACTTTTTTTAGCTGCTAGAATCACAAAATTAGACACGCTTGCCTCTGGATGGTACTATTACTTGATCACTTACTTTTTCAACTGCTACATGCAATATGAGGTATGCATCTGTGCTTTATTCATTTGCTTTCTGGAATGTATTTCTCAGGGGTCTTCCAGGTCAAGTTTCCTTGGAGAAGTTAATATCAATCTAGCAGAATTTGCAGATGCACTGAAACCTTCATCTGTTTCATTGCCTCTTACTAATTGTGATTTTGGAACAATTTTACATGTGAGTGTTTTATATTTAATTTTTCAACATGTTTTTTTTAAGAAAAAAATTCTTGCACATATTTGATTCTGTACTATCTGGTGTGTTTTTATTATCAAATTTAAGCCAAAAATGAGTGTACTCTTGAAATCATTGTGAACCAGCACTTCCCAGGAAAATGTTAAATTGATAGTCCAGAAGATGATATCTAGCAATGGTCTTTCACACTTTGGACATGTGTTGTCCATTTATTTAAAGTAAATCTTCCCAATTTAGAATATTTTTGATAGCTTATATGACACATACTGGATTCTTTGTTGATTCTCGGAGGAAGAATATTCAAACTTTAGGGATTATAACTTTTCGACATGCTGAATCTGATGGAGGTAAGAAGTATAAACTTAGATTATCATTGTTAGACAAATTTATAGTATCGTCTGATTTGCAATATTATGGAAGTAAACTAGCCATTTATGCAAGAGCTAGAAGTTTTTAGAAGGGCAAAAATTGTGCATTCTCTTGGTGCATATTTTCAGTATTAATTGGTTTAAGTCTTTGACACTATTTGGGGAAAGGAAAGTTTTACTAAATTGCATATTAGTAAGATAATCATACATGAGTACCATGATTAGACACAAAGGAATTTTTTTTCTTGAGTTGATTTTACTTTAAATATCAAACCAGAACATTTGAATACTATTCTGAGATCAGTAGCAAGAGTTGATGCAATTTTTTGCCAAGTTCATATATTTTCTGGAGAGTACTAAATCAGCAATACCATCATGACTGGCACAAAGATGAAAGTATAAATAAGCATTGAAAGGTATCAGGAAATATGTTTACAGAGATGCATGGAATACTACGAGGGGATGACAGAGGCCATTCTAATATATACTTTTTCATTTACCACGACAATTTTGCTGCTAAATGTATTAATGCATACTCAACCAATTAAATGCTTATATTCAGATAAATGCTAATGAATTATCAAGACAATATCAGAGAAAAGCTATAGGCTTTAGGTCAAGAACTAAATAGAAGCAAGGGGGAAATCTAATACTAAGTTAAAACCAATGGAGAAGTTTAGTAAATATTTTAGGTATTTTAGATACGCTGTTCTAGAAGAATTAAAAAGGCGCTATTGAAGTTGACAATTTTTTGTGGAGCTATGGATATTTAAATTTTGGAAAAATGTTACAAGAATTGTAGGTTGGAACCCTTATCGGTGAAGGAAGAAAGTGTACAACAGATGATATAAGGATGTTCAGTGGATTTATAGTGTTGATAGAAGGAATTTAATAAAGAACATTTTCAGCACACAAGGATTACATCTATCATCTTGGAGTATAAAATGAAGAAAAATGGTACGGTGTTCAAGAAAGGACCAATAGATGGTATTTAGTGAGATTAATTAAGCATTTAGGGTCAAGGGGCGAGGAAGACCCAAAAACTCATAATATTGAAGTTGTCAGACTGCCTGCTAATGTAGTTGGTAAGGACCTTGATGTAATTTGGGATCAAAGTCACCTTTATTGTGAAATGGGTTTCTCCTCAAAGAAAATAGTACGTTATAATACACTACAAAAATAAAAATAAGATATTTACTTCTCCATATAGCCAATCCTAGGCTATTTGGTCATCCTAGTTTGTTGTTTTCATTAGATTTGTTTATTTTTATTTTATTTTCCCTCATTTTAAGTTTCTCGTATCTTTTTGTCTTTTTGGGTATGTTCCAGATCACGGTTCAACTTCTTACGTCCAAAACTGGCTTCAGGTGCAACTTAATGAGAACTGTTTTCTCTTTTGTAGCATTTATAACTCCTCTCACTTGTTGCATTGCTATTTAGAGAATTTGAGCAGCAAAGGGAGCTGAGTGTGAGGGGGATTCAGATAGCATCTGGCAATAAAAATTATCCTGTTGACACTGAAGCGGCATCGTCAGAGATAATTAATGAAGTAGCAGAAAAGGTTGAGTATTGTATTTTAAGTAGTATTGTTGTTGGCTGCCTTCCATTTCTCACATTGATGTCATGATTTGGAGGAATTCTGCAAGATTCATGCACTGGCTACTTTTTCTGAGACATCAACTAGAAATTTCAGTCATTATCAGTATATATAGAGTTGCAAACTACAGTCAGTAATATGCATCTAATTGTTTATGTGTTTTTATGGGCCAGTAAGTAGTACATGTTACATATTTATTCAGTCTTTCAACAGTATGTAAAAAAATGCATCTTGGAATATCTTAATACATATATACTATAGGCTGTCTTGTTGAACCACCTTGTTGTACTCTATCCATTCAAAGGAAAAGAGATACCATTCATTCAATTATCTTTAAAACCTGCTCTTAGATTAACTATTAAGCTAATACTGGTTGTTGCCATCTTTAGCAATTCATGTACTAAATTGATAGTTAAAGTCAAACTGGTACACATCCTGCACACATTGCCAAGTTTTTGCAAATAACATTTTTTCCCTATTTATCTATAACTTTTTTTCCCTTGAGAAACTTCCTTGACGACCGCATTTTGTTATCAGTTCTACATTTCACTGTACATTGGTTTTCGTGTGACTGATATGTATAGGTCACAACTGTAGCAAAATTTCCTTTGCAAATAAATTCATCATGGGGTTCAACAGCCATCTCATGCACGTACCAACTTCTAGTTGTGTATTGACTCTTAATGCTTCATATTTAAGTGTTAACTCCGCCAACCCATTATTCAATGCTAGTATGGAAGTTAAGGTAGTGTGGTGACTTTTCAATTGAAAGGCTTGGTTACCCTTCTGGTCCATCTTTCACATGTTTATAAGGATTTTTCTATCTTAATTTGTTTCATCCAAGAGGCCTTATCTTGGCATGGGTGATGCGACCCCAGTTTTGGTATGGACCAGTCTGTATGGAGTGAACCACTGGAATACTGCTTTACTAGTTAGTTCTATAATCCAGTCTGATAATCTGCTGACATTGTGAAGTTTGTGGACCTAAAATCGTTGTCTTTGTCACCATCACCATCTAAATCGTCATTATCTGCTGAGTGCATCGATTCCTTCTTTGTCTTGTATCCTTTTCTAGTTCTCAAAGTTTTGCACGAGACAAAAACATCTTCAAACATCTAGATGATCATGCCAACTTGATTCTTCTGGTCTTAAAGATTTTCAAAACCAACTGCATGCCTAATTTTTGGTAACTATCAATAGAACACCCTTGGTATCTTTAAGCTCAACATAGTTGGCCTAGATTTTTTGCTAAACGTTCATGGTTATCTTTACACCAATGGCATTCATGGTCCACCAGGTTCTTCATCAATAAGGTTATGCCCAAATCTGAGCAACTATCCAACTGCTTGCCAAAACTTACCCGTCATTATTCAAAAAATGGAGAATGATAGAAGTTGATGTACTTAAGCATTTTTTTTTTTCAGGGAGACCATTTTCCTCTGTAAGTCTATATTTGCTTTAATATCCTGCAAGTTCTCGTTGAAGGATAATTGTTGATATTTCTGTCACTCATGGTAAATTATTTCAGACAATTGTATTACGTCTTCTTTGTTTGTCTTTTTATTGGAACAATTTATCTAGTTGTAATTGATGAATTGTTAAATGTTTTATTATTCATATCTTGGATAGGTTAATCTGACAGTTAGGATTAAACAGGATAGCATGAGATTCGCTTCACTTGAGCAAGTGGGAGAATCAAATGAAGAGTACGAAGATTCACCTGGTAAGATGGACGGCTCATCTTTCACATCGGAAAGTTTAAATGCTGAAAAGAATGATCTTCAAGGCACGCATGAAGTAGATAACTTCAGTATCACTTCTGCTGATTTACCTGGGAATGAGGCCAGTGTCAGTCAGCTTTCTACACAGGAGAGGAAGGATTGGACACATGGATGGAGTTCAAACTATTCTGTTGATAATGATCTAACTACAGCTTATGGAGAGAACAATAGATTCAAAGTGAGATTGGAGGTTGCAGAGTCAGCATGTTTACAGCTTAAGTTGGAAGCAAGGTCGTTGCAGCGAATTACAGATGAATTAGGTGCAGAAACAAAAAACTTATCTGAACAAATTTTACTTGAGCTAGCTTCAGGAGAGCAATTGAGTCGGGAAGTGTCCTTGTTAAAATCAGAGTGTGCTCAGTTCAGAGATGATCTTGAAGTCTTACAATCTTCCAAAGCTATGCTCCAAAATCTTGACAGGAGAGCTGGTAGTCCCTTTTTGTCTAACAAGAACTGTGAAGATGATTTAGTTGATGGTAAGCCTCAGGGTGACTTTACTGCTTCAGAAATTCACTACATGTACCATGATTTGCGGGTCAAATGGCTCGAGAGTCTACTTCTTATTGAGGCAAAGGTCCGGGAAATCCAAAATAAGACTCGTTTAGGGTATCGTGGAAATGATGTTGATTTACTGGGTTCTGATTTCAACCTTCTTGGATGTTTCATTAGCGACCTTAAAGAAGATATTATCCAAGTAAAGGGTCTCAAGAGATCTTATGAAAATAACACATATCTATGGGGTGCAGTTCATTGCCTGGATTCTGGTATTGCATATCATAAATATGACTCACTTATGAAAGATTTTGAAACACCAAGTTTGAGAGGGGTTGATAGATTTGACCTTTTAACAAAACTAGAGGATTCAACAGTCGAAAAAGAAAATCTTATCAAAAAGTTGGATCAGATGCAGTGCTACTATGAATCATTAATGTTAGAATCGGAGGAAAGCCAGAAGCAGACAGTCAAGGAACTGGAAAGTCTCAAAAATGAACACTCCTCCTGTCTGTACTCAACTTCTTTTCTTCAAAACCAGATTGAAAAATTGCACCAAGAGATGAATGAACAGTTTATGGCTTTTTCTGAAGATAGGAACAGCTTAGAATCTCAAAATAAAGAACTTGAGAGAAGGGCTGTTGCTTCAGAAACTGCATTAAATAGGGTTCGCTGGAACTATTCTATAGCAGTTGAGCGCTTGCAGAAGGACCTTCAATTACTATCTTTCCAAGTGTTGTCTATGCATGAGACAAATGAAAACCTTGCAAAGCAAACTTTTCCTGATGATGATAAGCACTATGACGATGAAGGGTCAGATGAGGCAAGGATATATAACATCAAGGATGGCATTTTGACTAGAATCAACCAGGAAAACTATCAGTTGAACATTTCAGGAGTTCAGACAAACAATGAACTTCGTGAAATCAATCACAAAAATTCTCCACCTAATGGGATATCCACATCTGTTTCCTGTGAATATAGTGGACTGCCCCTCATGCAGCGGCAAAGTAAGGAAGATGTACATGTAGATGGATTTGGTTTATATAAAACTAGACAGCATGCTCCTAATTTTACTCAGGTAAACAACAACCTTGCAGCTGATGTATCCGCTGAGACACATGTAGATGAATTCCCTTCTAGATTGTCAGTGGGTGATGCTATGCTTGGCATTCACAGGAAGAGTCTATACACTGAAGTAGACAGAGAACACATGAAATCACTTCAGAGGTTCGAAGTGCTTCTTGCTGATACTGAAGCTGAAGTTTTGGAAATGTATTTGCTAAATGTGAATTTAAAAATTTTCTCAGATGTTTTACTTGGGGCATTGCATGATGTAAATGGAGGAGTCGAGCAAATGAAAGAAAAAGAGTTTGAACTTGCACAAGATCTACAACACACAACAGAGATGAAGGCTAGTTATGCGCTTAAGATGCATAAAGCAGTTGAGTATTCAAGAATATTGATGGATGATAAAGCCAAATGTGTCTCCAGATGTGATGATCTGTCACTGAAGAACCAGATTCTGGAAGCAAAACTCCAAGATGTCTCTTATGAAAGTACTATTCTTAGTGAAAAAGTTGCAGAATATGAGAAGATGTTTGTGGAATTTAAAACTTATGAAAAAATGTACAACACATGTATCGAAGAAAGGGATAAGTTAAAAAATCTGTTGAACAACGAAATTCAACAGAAAAAATGTCTTGAAACTGAAATGAGATCAATGAATTCAGATTTCAAATTACGGAAGGAAGAATTTGACAAGGAGTCTTCTGAAAATGACAAAATGCAAACTTGTCTTGAAAATATTCTAGAACAGTTAGGGAATTTATATGCTTGTATGATGTCTTGCAATGAGCAAATAAATTGTTTTGTTCTGGATGGAATCTCTGTATCACATCAATTGGAATCTGGAAACTATTTGTCAGTTTTTACAAGTCTGGAACAGTTCCAGCAAGGAGCAACAAAGAAGGTACTTGAGTTACATAAGGAGAATATAAATTTAAAGGAAGAGAGGGAATTTTTTCAGAGCTCTCAGAACAACACAGAACTAAAATATGATAATATGAAGCAGCAATTTGAATCTGATATAAATGTGGTAACTGAAAAGCTATTAATGTCTAATTTTCTGGTTGAAAAGCTTCAAGTGGAGCTACAGAATGCCTTTGAGAAGCTTAAGATCAGTTCAGATGCTGAAGAGAGAACTGAATTGAGAAATAAAGACTTGTCATCGAAATTGACAACCTTAGAAATGAAACTGCAGCAAGCTATTGAAGAGAACAAGGATCTAGTTAACCAGCTAATTCTACTAGCAAGTATTAAGGAGGATCTTGAAAAAACTCAGATCAGTCTTACTCATTGTATGGAAGAGAAGAGGACTTTGTTGATGTCTATACAGTCGATGAATGAGGTCTCTACCCAAATGGAAAATGAGATTTTCAGTTTGAAAGAAAATCTGGAACTCATTCAGAGAGAGATGCAGACAGAGAAAAGAATAAGGGAGGAACTTGATAATGCAGTTAAAAGCTTTTCGGCTCAGTTGGAGGAAAAAGAACGTGAGTCGTTATCTTTATATGAAGGAAAAACTGAAGCGAGGTATCTGCAAGATATGATTTTAGATTTAGAAAGAACAAGCATTGGATATAAGCATCAACTAATGAAGAGTGAAGAAAACCAAAGAAGTTTAGAGAGTGAGAACTCATCCTTAAAAGTCCAAGTTATGGAATTGAGCAATCAATTGGCAGAACTCCTTGATACTTCACTAGCTTCTGAAATTAAAGTTACATTTATCAGAAGTCATTCCTGTGACAGGATGCAGGATTTCTTTGCACAACTTAAGACAGTAGAAAGAAAACTTGAGAAGATGACCTTAAAAAATGAAGATCTTATTGCCTCTCTTGAAATACTTGTTGAAAAAGAGTCACAGTTAATAGATGAAAATGCAAAGTTATCAATTGTTCTTCAGTCACTACAATCTGATTATGATATTATTACACAGGAGAAAGAGAGCCTTATTAATTTCATAAACAAAAACAATACAGAATTTGAAGATATGAAAGTTAGAGCTGCAACTTTGGAAGTTGACAGTGATTGCCAAAAGAAGAAATATGAAGATGAGATTTGTCAGCTGAAAAACATTGTAATCTGTTATGAGGAAGAAGTGTGCAACTTAAGGTCATCTAGGGATGCATTAGAAGTTACAAATATGGTACTGAAATCTAAACTAGATGAACAACATAGAAAAATATCATCACTTGAGGAAAGTGAGTATCAGTTGAGAGCCTTACAGGAGGACCACAATGAACTTAGTTGTAAACTCTCAGAGCTGATACTGAAAGCAGAAGAATATAAGAACCTGTCCAACCATCTAAGGGAACTCAAAGATAAAGCAGAGGCAGAGTGTCTTCAGGCTCGAGAAAAAAAGGAGAACCAGAGATCATCGCAGGAGTCGTTGAGAATTGCTCTTGTTAAGGAACAATATAAGTCCCAGATCCAGGAGCTGAAAAATCAGTTGTTTGTCTCCAAGAAGTATGCAGAAGAAATGCTATTGAGATTGCAAAATGCTCTTGATGAAGTTGAGAGCAGAAAGAAAACCGAGGTTTTCCTAGTGAAAAAAATTGAAGAATTGTCAGAGAAAATCTCAAATTTGGAGTGTGAGCTAGATACAGTTCTGACTGATAGAAAAGAATTAGCCAAAGCTTTTGATAGAATAACCGATGAACTGGAGTGCACGGTTCTGAACCTTAAGTGTTGCAAGGAAGAGAGCCTAAAGCTTGAAAACTCCTTGAATAAATGCAATGAAGAAAAGCTAAAGCTTGAAGATTCCTTGAAAGAGTGCAACGAAGAAAGAACAAATGCTAGAGTTGAGCTTGACTTGGTAAAGAGGTTGTTCGAGAATTTGGCCTTAGATGGATCTGTTAATCATAAAGGAAACATCAATTCTGATTTCCCTGCTATAACATCAATTGAGCAAATTATGCAAGACGGTAACTTTGAATTCTCATCAGTCTTCCAAGAATTGCTAAATTACACAGATACGAATTTGGAAATGGATGCTTCAACTGTGAATTTTGCAAAATTTTCAAAATATGCGGACATTGAAGTTGCGCTGCCAACTGTTGATGAGAGGTCACACTCATATCTCCCTCTGAATTCAACAGCTTCTAAGGTAACTCTATTTTTCTTTTTGATATATTTCAGCGGTAGTGTCCTTTTAAGGTACATTGTGTTCTTTTCTGCAGATACGTTGAGAAATTTCTTTGACCACCTAAATTTCCACATTGGCTTGTTTAATATGTGTCTTTTTTTTTTTTTTTTTGTAAATTTTTAATGACACTTAAAATTTCATGAAAGTTCTGTTAGTTTTTCATATGTCATGCTGTTTTTTTTTTCCCAGGAAAGTGAAGGTGCACTTGACCAGGAAGCCAAATTTGCAGATAATATAATAGATATAGCTGACATTGAGGAGCACTTCAAAGAGCAGCAGAAATTGATGTCTGGCATAGGCATGCTACAAAAGGAGGTAATTTATGAAATTCAATAACAACTTGGAAGGTACTAAATGGTAGCAAATGCTTTATTGTTGGCGGTCATTTCCCTGACAGTAATCTGCATCCATTGTGCAGTGGCAATGTAGAATTAGGCCCCCTTCATGTTTAATGATAAGCATCGTTAAAGTCAGTCTAAAGCCTCTGGTTTCTTCTAACTTGTTGAATTTTTGCAGTTGGAAAAGTTAAGAAATGAAAATTTGTCGTCACTAATTCCTTTAGAAGATCATCAATTTTTGCCATCCCGACAGATTTTAGAGAGAGATTTATCACAACTTGACATGGTATGTATGACCTATATTGATCTTCTAACAAGCTGAATAATTGTATAATTCTTTTTTGGCCATATGTCAATGTTGGAGCTTCACCTGGTTAGGCAAATGAGCAGCTGGGAAGCATTTATCCTTTATTCAAGGAACTTCCGGAAAGTGGCAAAGCATTGGAAAGAGTACTTGCCTTGGAACTTGAGTTTGCAGAAGCATTGCAATCAAAAAAGAAATTGGATTTCCACGTACAAAGGTATTCTTTAAATTGCTTTTGGTCACTGGTGTTTACTATCTTATCTTTCTGTTCCACTCTATTGCCAAGTTTCTTTCCTAGTAAAAATGTCTCTCTTTTTTCAAAACTTGAGTTATTGAACTCGTTGAACAAGGTAATATAACATGCGTAAGGCTATCTATCTGATCTCACTACTAGTTTATGCAATTTGCAAGGAAATAAAACAAATCCCTTATATTGAGTGGTGAGAAGACGATAGATTTACTGTACCAAAACACAACAAAAGGTACGTAGTTCAGTAATTTATTAATATAAATAAAATAGTCTAACACTCTTACTCTACAGCTTTGCATAGAGGGAAGATTTGTATAGTTGCCTCCAATTGTTTGGGACGAATATGACTTGATAACGATGAGCATAATGCTCACATCATACTAGAGTATAGATATCACGCGCCCCGTCCTTGTCACATTGCTTAATTAAGCAAGTTCCCAAAAGCTTAGTGAAGTTATTGGCAAGGTGTTCTTCAGTTGAAGTATGAGAGTTGCAATCTGTTGGACACCAAACAATCTGTAGCCGGAGATTTACAGGAAATTAGCTGAATCTAAATACTCGAATTAAATTCAACTCACAGTTAAGATGACCTGAGCAGATAATCTCAGGCTGCCAGCAGGGGCTGGTTTTTCTGACCTCAGAGTCTGAGCAATCAGATCGTCCGAGCAGACTGAAGGATAGACAGGCAGAGCGGGAGACCAGTCGGGCAGATCAGAAGGGCGAGTGGCCGACCCAGCAAATGAAGAGTCCAACCGAGCGGACAAACAGAGCACCAGACCGAGGCCTGCGATCGACGTAGTTTCCTTGAAACAGATTCGTCCCACCTCCGGCTGTGCTTCGAGGTTTTATCGGATCGTCTGTTTCCCAGGATACAACGGCAAGACCACGAACGCAACCAAGCACTGGTTGTTCGTGGCGAATTGAGAATGCACCTGAGTGCTATCACAAATAGTTTAGCCGAGCGGATGCACGACCGAGAGAAAAGAATCAGGGAACGAAGGTGGAGGAATTCTCTTGCTTTCGCTTTGCTTTCGTTCTTTTTTTCTTCGCTTTGCTCAAGATCCAGCCTCCTTATATAGGAGCTCTCATCTTGCCTGCAATAAATGATCAAATTATGATCATTTAATGCTGAGTTTAATTTCGTCATTAATGGGTTTAATGTCTTCATTAATGTCGAGACGTTACAGAATCATTATTAATGAGATTAATGTCGTCATTAATACTGAGACGTTACGAAATCACCATTAATGAGTTTAATGTCGCCATTAATGTCGAGACGTTACGGAATCAGCATTAATTTCACATTAATGCTTCCATTACATCCTTGAGCAAGATTCAAGTGGCTATATGTTGGTTCATTCTTTTGGGTAAATTTTACCTCAACCGGTCCGACATTCGACATGCACAAGTCGTGCTCGCGCACGAGTCAACCTTGGTTCGGTACAATCCGGGCCCTGGATTTGCACCCACTCTTGCGCACTCACGCGTGAGAGAGCTCTCCCCATGCATATGTTTACAACGTCAATGCATGTGTCATAATATAAACCAACAATAAAGCCAAGAGACTTCTAATGTGAGACTAAACTCATGCACAATAGTCTCTTCGTCTCCATTTCTTTATTCCATTCACATTTCCAACACAATCTTATTTGGCACACTGCTGTTCGCTGAAATTACAATCCATCTCTATATATTTGGTGTGTTTATGAAAGACTGAATGATTTGCAGTATAAATTGTTGCTTTGTTGTCACAATGCATAATCACGGTTCCTGAATTCTTCCATCAGCAAGTTTCACCCAAATCGTCTACAAAGCATAAGGAGTCATACATGCTTGTCTAACAACTTAAGATTATAAAATATAAAATAATCTGACACAAGGCATTACTGTAAATTTGGTTTCTGATGCAACTTCATTCTTTTAGCTTGTCTAATTAATCCTTGCACTCAATATCGACTTTAGTTCGACAGATCCATCACAACATTGCAAGGCAATTGGGAAGAGTTCTTTGCAAATTGATTTTTTTTCTTTTTCTTTTTTGTTTTTTGATTGATTATCCATTCAGAGCTCATCATTTCCTTTTTGAATGGTGCGCAGCTCATTCCTGAAACAGCACAACAATGAGGCAGCAGTGCTCCAGAGCTTCAGGGACATCAACGAACTGATAAAGGAGATGCTGGAGTCGAAGACTCGATACGCTACTGTCGAAACCGAGCTCAAAGAGATGCACGGCCGATTCTCTCAACTCAGTCTGCAGTTTGCAGAGGTCGAAGGCGAGAGGCAAAAACTGTCGATGACACTCAAAAGTCGGGTACCTACAAGATCATAGCCCATGGCAAAAACAGTAATCGATCAAGGCTAAGAGATCTATACAAGGTGTACACAATCTTACTCAAATCCTCAAATATATATCTTGAAATCAATTTTGTTTCCTTTTCTGTTGTTCTTCAAGATTACAAAACCCTTGCTAACAAGTTAGAGTTCATGCTTGAAACATATCAAACTCAGTACTCGAGCTCAGCTTCCTTAAAGTTGACTTGTGAGTTATGTCCCATTTAGGTACACGTGTCATGTATCTATGACACGTGCAATTAGATCCTCGTATCCACATGGATTTTTTTTATTCCCCATGGGACACATTCACAAGATTTATTGATAGATTAATTAAAATGCTTCTAGAAACTTAAAGGCAGTCACTCCTCTTTTCTTCGGGAGCATTTCATTTTTATATATATATATATATATATATATATATATATATATATATATATATATATATATATATATAAAATAATTTTTAAATATTCTCTATTTTACTATAAATAATAATTATCAACCAAACAATAAAAACATGCAAACCAAAGGCCGCCGTCTCTTCTCTACTGGGAGTTGTCCAACTTGGACACAAGTCAGCGAGTCGCTACGCGGGAGTGGGGGCCTAAAATTTTCATCCCCGTTCAGTAATCAACCCAGCTCACTAGTCCTCCATCAGCCCAAGTGTTTAGATTGTGTGGTCAACAGACGACGGTAGACTCTTGCGTAGGCTAATTGTGATTTGATTATTATTTTGTCAAACAGAAACTATAAACACGTGTAGAAAAATTGTCACCACGTTTGAATAAGATGGATTAAATTAATAATTATGATAAGGGGAGAAATTTCGCTTTGCTCCTTGGGTTTATAAGTATTTTCACTTTATAATTTATGATTAATTAATAATTATGAAAGGACGTATTTTAACTGAAAATTTAGGATGAAGGACATTTCTGATATATGACATCAGACTCCGGAGGGTACATTAGTTATTCAGGAGAAGGGCGGGGTGGGGATCAAAAAAAAATATCTCCTATGATTATCGTGATAATAATATAGTAAGATGGTCCACGCCCGATTCGCGGCTTACGTCGTGTCTCGAGCGCTTTCGTCGGCGCTGAGGTCACCTTCGACGCGGTCGCGCGGCACTTTAAATACCGCGCGCACCGCTGTGTCTGCTCTGCTTCGTGGAAGAGTTGACAGTTGAACTGCGGGACTGTGGAAGTTAAGAACATTTGATTGCGTTTTTAGCTCTCGAATGAAGCCCGAGAGTGACAAGGCGGCGGCGGCGGCTGTGGAGAAACAGAGGAGGAGAAGGAGTAGGGGAGAGGAGGAACAGAGGAGTGGCGGCTCAGGCGAGGTACGGTACTTGGGGGTGAGGAAGAGGCAGTGGGGGAAGTGGGTGTCGGAGATCCGCCTCCCGCGGAGCCGGGAGAGGATATGGCTCGGTTCTTACGACGCGCCGGAGAAGGCCGCACGGGCCTTCGACGCGGCCGCGTTCTGCCTCCGCGGCGCAGCCGCGCGCCTCAACTTCCCCGACCAGCTCCCGGCAGAATTCACGACGGCGGCCGCGTCGCACGAGCAAATCCAAGCCGCGGCGGCACGGCACGCCAGTAATCAGCCCCCGCCGGTGATGGAAGAGACCTCGCCGGCTTCGCCGGTGCTTGTAGGCGAAGAATTCTCTTTTGCGCACGACGACTTCTGGTGCGAATTATATCCGGTGGCGGCGGGGAACCAATGCCGTGAGCGGCCGGCGGCGGCAGTGGCGGAGGACCTGGAGGCGACGCCGGATAACCAGGAGAAGCCCGCGACGGAGAAGTCAATGGAAGTACGCAATGATTTTTACCCTTTCGCCTACGAGAACTTCTTCTCCGATGAGTTTTTTCCGGTGGCGGCGGGGAACCAATGCCGTGAGCGGCCGGCGGCGGCAGTGGCTGAGGACCTGGAGGGGACGCCGGATAACCAGGAGAAGCCGGCGCCGGAGAAGTCAATGGAAGTGCGCGATGATTTTTACCCTATCGCGTGCGAGGACTTCTTCTCCGATGAGCTTTTTCCGTTGCCGCCGCCACCGCCGCCGGCAGCGGCGGATTGCTACGAGGATCGGATTGAGATCTTTGATGAATTCCCAACTCTCTGGAGCTTCTAGAAGCGGAAGAAGACGACAAGAAGCTCACTTCTTTTTTATCATTATATTCATTTATTTTTTTCCTGCTCGTCTTAATTAAGTTTGTAATTATTATTAACCAGCTTAATTAGCAGCAGTGAAAGAAAAAATGGACGATCCTTTTTATTGAAATCGTCCGAATCAACTTATTTTTTATTTTTTTTTTATTTTTTTAAAAAACTCTTACTTTTAGAGTTATGGTAATAGCTACGCATTTATAATTAGTGTACAATTATAACTATGATTTGCTACACAATTATAATATCTATAATTACATCACTATTATAATATAAATATTTTAATTCTGATCAATATTAATCATACTATATTTATAGTGCATAACTATTTTAATATGGATATTTTAATTTTGTTTAATATTGATAAATACTATATTATAATAACAATTTAATTCTTATCAACACTAATAATATTTTAGTGTAGTAATTACATAATTATTACAATATAAGCATTTTATTTATGGTCAAAATTGGTCAATACTGATTAATATATGTAGGTTGTAGCTACAAATTATAGTCGATATTTTACTATAGAAGTTATGGTTTCATAATTATTATAATTATATAGTTGTAGCAATTATATAAATCACAATTGTGAAAATTGTATAACAGTTGCTATAATATTAAAAAAATAAAAATAATTTTGGAAAGTAAAATGTACATGATAAGATAGAGCACTCTTTTAATAATAAATGAAAGATGAGCCTCATGATTCCATAATTTTTCTCCATTAGATTCACGGTGCAATAGAGTATTTATAATTATAGATGAAAAAAAAATTATATGATCACCTATAATCTTTTTGTGATTTTATTTTAAATAATATATTTTCCTTCATTAGTCTTTTTGTGATTTTTAACATAATAATTACCGTCAGGGTTTTTTTAAAATTTTCTCCAATTTTAATAACTATTTAAAATAATTTTCAGAATTATTATTATTTTTTTAAAATACACAAGATTTTGAGAACTGAGAAGTTATCTATTGAGCTTTTTGAAAATAATTTTCACCTATTTTCTATCTATTTTTAAAAGTAAGAAAATACAATGCTAACTCAATCCAATTACATCAAATTAAATATGTTTCTACTTCTTAAAAAAAAAAAAAAAAACCATATTTATTTTTTTCAAAATTTTCTAATTTATCTCCACACCCAACACAACCGTCGGTCCAACCGTAGAGACATGCGTCTCTCGTTTATTGGCTGCATCTAAGCAGGGACGTAGCTACATTACGAGGAGGGGGTGCGACCGCCCCCTCTGAAAGTTTCAAAAAAAAAATATATATTAATAGTATATATTTGAAAAGCCTTTGCTGTTATTTTGACCAATCGATTCACCATCGTTTGTCACCGGAAGATTGAAATTGGTCACATATTTAGAAAACTCTTGTCCTAAGCTATCAATTGGTATCATTTTTACAAAAAAATATCGTGACTTGGAATGTTAAATATTAAATTTTAAAAATAAAATATATAATAATAAATGGATAAATTAAATGTAGACTACAAGTGAGAGCACTAAATTAAAATTGGATCGGATTTGAACTAAATCCAGCATATAGGCACACATATAATGATTATGTTGGTTTAAATTGGGATTGATTTGGTTGAGTTATGACCGAAACAAATTTAAAGTTTAAGCGAGTTCGATTGATTTAAAATGAATTATGGTGATTTTGAGAAATTTTATCTTATATTTTTTTTCTCTCTACGCACACTGCAGCCTCCGTCGTGTCATATGTCATCACCGCTATAGGAATGCTAAATCTTATGAGAAAGTGATATCATAAATGATTTTTCAACTTTAAGATATAGATAAGTTTTAGAGATTGACGGATCGTTGTTTCAATTAGACCTTAGAGCTAAGGTCGAAAATTTTAAGTTTAAGATCATTTTTGGCTCCTTAAATTCAAAATTAGATTTTAGATTATGAAAATCGACTAGTACTAATGTTTGAAATTTTTAAAAAAAGCCCCTCCTAATTTAAAATCCTGGCTACGCCACTGCATCTAAGGCCCTTAGATTGTAGCATCGGTACGTTACGACTCTTGTAGGATTTTGCACGTTAAAACCTGTGTATTTACATGTACCTCTCTTCATATCTATGGGGTCGACACTGAAGAACCACTAAGATAACGAATCTATCTCTGGTAGGATCTTGCACGTTGCCTCACTAGCATCCCCGACTTATCTAGTTCCATCTCACCTCATAAATCATCTGTTCTTGAAAGAGGCTGAAGAAGCCGTAAGAGGAGACTCTCCCAAAATGAAGGGCAAGTTCTTGAGGGTGCGTAGAGGTCAACTGGATCGAGCTGCTGAAGTCGGAGATCGACAAGCTCAATTTCATCTTTCTCACGCAGCAGGAGGAGTTCGATATTTGGAAAAGGGTAAGAAGTATAGGTCCCGATGATGCATGCCGATTAGAAGGTGGGTGGATGAATAGCCCTATCAATAAGATTAACATTTTCTTTTGCTTTCTTTATTAACAAAGACGAACACAAGTTAATTGAACAAGAAATAATTAAACATAAGTTAAAATAAAGAAGAGACATAAAATTTTTACTTGGGTTGTTAATCTAAGCTAAATATCAGCTCACTAAAAGTTCTCTTTCAATGTACATCAACCCAAATTAAGTTATGGTTAAATCAAATAATAAAATTGATAGTATTACAATTAACTATAACAACTAAAAAAAAATTAAGTCAATACCCTCCTAAACTTAATCCTAATTTTCTCCTCTTTGATTAAAAAAATTAAGGAAAAATAAAAAAAAACATATAGAAAAATATTGAAACTTTTTTATGAGGTTTTTGAATATAATTTTCAATAATATACCATTTTATCAAAATTAACTTTAAAAAGGTATTAATTATATTAATTAATTCTCTATTTTGATAAAAATAAATTAAAAATTATTTTTATGTTTTGAAAAATCCTAAAGATTTTTTTTTCTAAGTCAACCAAAGTAGTTAGATCAGGATATTGGAAATAGTTTTCAAGTTCTAAAAATCTAAAATGCAAAGGTAATTTCTCCAAAAATCAGGTTTTTCAAAATTAATCTTCG
This sequence comes from Zingiber officinale, assembly GCF_018446385.1. Lineage (NCBI taxonomy): Eukaryota > Viridiplantae > Streptophyta > Magnoliopsida > Zingiberales > Zingiberaceae > Zingiber > Zingiber officinale. Next base: position 94,190,971 of record NC_055988.1, on the reverse strand, counting down.
ATTTATTTTTTAATTTTAAATTATATAAAAATTTCATAAAAATCAGATAATTGTCAAAAAAAATTCTGAAAATTTTTACTCTAACAAATATAACTCATGATCACAGAAAAATTATATTTTTTAAAACTCAATTTTTTAAACATTTTAATTGTCAAAACTCATTTTTTGGAAGAAGAATTTTTAAAAATAAATATAACAAAAGTAAATTTTAAAAATATTTTTTGTTAATAGATAATGTCTTTATTTTTTTTTAAAAAAAATTTCAATACAAAACATTAATAAAGAAAATTAAATTTAAACTATAAAAATTAATTTAATTTATACTAAGCATAATTTAGGAACTCAAAATAAATTCCTATCTACTGGATTGATCAAAATTTTTTGTGGAATATATTTTCTTTTTACTTTTACAGTTTGTCCCCTATAGTTCCTGATATACCAATTAAGTCCACTATAATATTTGAAATTTAAATTTTGTGAAAGATTTGAATATGCATAATTTTTAAGACATTCTATTTGTTCTTTTAATTTTCTATTCTCATTTTTGATTTTATCAAGTTCTTCTAATAGACATGCTTTAGCTAAAATAATTTCAAATTCATATTGTCTTTTTTTTTTTAAAATTTAATATTCTTAGTTTTAAGCTTACATTAAGATTTAGACATTAACTTATTAACTAAATATAGCTGATTAGGAGGTAGAAGTAGGGGTGTAAATGAGTCAAGCCGCTCGCGAGCCGCTCGATCAAAGCTCGACTCGAGCTCGGAGTTGATCGAGCTCGAGCCGAGCTCAAGCCGGCTCGTTTAATATTCGAGCCGATCTCGAGCCCATTTAATACTGGCTTGAAGTCTTATCAAGCCTGTTCGAGCTCAACTAATTCAACATTTTAATATTTAAAATAATTACTATTTTAAAATTAAGTAATAAGTTGAGGAGGTGTTTGTCGCTAGAGTGTTTTATAAGGTTGCTAGAGGCTGAAGGTTCGAATCCCAGCTTGTGTACAATTGTTTTTGCATTTAAATTCATTATTTTCGAGCCGAGCTCAAGCCCATGATTAAATGGCCGAGCCGAGCTTGAGCTCAAATTTAGAAACTCGCTCGAGCTTGAGCCGAGCCTATTTAATTTTCTCGAGTTTGACCTAAGCTCGAGCTCGGCTCATTTGCAACCCTAGATAGAAGACATACCTCACTTACCATATTTAAATTCATTATTTTCAAGCCAAGCTCTAGCCCATGATTAAATGGTCGAGCCGAGCTCGAGCTCAAATTTAGAAACTCGCTCGAGCTCAAGTCGAGCCTATTTAATTTTCTCGAGCTCGAGCCAACCCAAGCTCGAGCTTGGCTCATTTGCAACCCTAGGTAGAAGACATACCTCACTTACCATATTTGATCTTAAGCTGGATTCTCTTCCTTGCTGCTTACTTCTATTCCTCCTTCATTGATGCTCTTCATTTGGTGACTCGCCAATAATGCTAGTTCGACATATGTCTCTAGTTTGGACTCTTCTGATGGCTCATCTCAGGTTGTTTTGAGATTCCTTTATTTTGACTTGCTTGATCCTTTGTCTTTGTCTTTTAATTTTGGATAGCTTTTTTAGTGTCCTTCCTCATCATAGTTGTAACATTGTACTCTTCTCTTATTTCGTGGAACCTTCTTAGCCTGAGACTTGTTGAATTTGTTAGTTTTAAAGAAGTTTGAAAATTTTCTTATCATGTAAGTTTTTTTATCTTCGCCAAGAGATGTGTCAGAATCCAATCTGACCTTTCTTGTGTTTAGGGCGACGATGTTGTTTGGCTCCTTGCCCTTTCTTGTGCCTTCACATCTAGTTTCATTTAATTCAAAGGTAAAAAATAAATTTTCTAAACTATTTAACTCGAGGTCCTTCAAAATGTAGTAGATGTTTCCTATCGAGGTCCGTCGGGAGTTCTCAGGAACACATTTAAAGCATACCTTATTGAATCTCTATTTGTTACTACTCCGAGGTTGTTAAGTCTGGTGATCAGTGCCTTGATCTTCACGTGCAGCTGATCCACTGTTTCTCCTTTTTCCATCCGGAGATTTGTCAGTTGATTCTCGAGCAGATCCCGTTTTGCTAGCTTGGCCTCTGAGATTTCTTCATGCAACTCCAGAAACTTTTCTCAGAGTTTTTTGGTAGAATCATAGGCTTTGTTCTAGTTGACTTCTTGGGGCAGCAAAACGTTGAGTAGATGAAACTCTTCTTTGTCGTTGGCCACGAAGTCCACTTACTCCTTGGTTTAATGTCTTTCTTCTTTTTTGTCGCCGTTCTGATCGCTAGGTGCTCCAAAACCATACTTGATAGCTAATAAAATATCAAAGTCAGTTTAAAAAATATCTCTAATTTTCTTTTCTAATTGACGAAATCTCTCTCAAATTTTGATAGATGAATGCTCGCTTTAGCCATTTGTGCTTTAGATGATAGTTAGTCCTTCTGAAGCAATCTCACTTTGATACCAATTGTAGGTCCCAATGAGGCCAACTAGAGGAGGAGGAGGGGGGGGGGGTTGAATAGCCCTGCCAATAAAATTAACACTTTCTTTTGCTTTCTTTCTTAGAAAAGATGAATACAAGTTGAACAAAAAATAATTAAACATAAGTTAAAATAAAAAAGAGACACAGAACTTTTACTTAGTTACAATCGAGGAGGTTGTTAATCCAAGACAAATATCAGCTCACTAGAAATTCTCCTTCAATGAAGGTGAAGTAACCTCTTACAGACGATAACAATATAGAATTACAAAGAATGAAAGAATTGAAAGTATAGAGATTATAAACCAGTGTTGTATTGAATTAAGAGGACATTCTATTTATAACTCACTGGTTGAAATTTAACTATTAATGATGTGGCGGGTTCCAGGCACCTCGACAAGCACCTCCACTATGGTGCCTTATCTGCTTCGCAACGACTTCATGATAAGTCTCTTATCCATGCCTGAGCGCTTGGACAGGTTCGGGCACCTGGAATTTTACTGATGTGGACCCAAATTCTATCCCCACTGCAACATCTCTAAAAGGACACCTTTGCTGGCCCAAGTTGGTCCGGGTGCCTAGACAAGTCAACTTTATGTTGACTTGTCTGACTGCTGCTTCAGTCGCTTGGGTGATTCTCTAGTCATCCAAAGTTGAGCTCAAGGGAACCCAACTTTGGCCTTCTCCTTGAGTAGACTTCCTTCCCGGCTTCTTGTGGCGCGCGTGTCCTTCTCGTTCGCTAGTGCACTCTTTTGCAACTTCTCGTCCCTTAGATGTATTGTGCCCGCCGACTCACTTTTTGTGTCATCCTTTTCGTTCACTGCATCTTCCACTCAACTTCTTGTGCTCCAAAGTCTCTGCAGATTTAGACACAAGACATCAAATACATAGAGTCTAACTTAACCTAGTTGTTCACATCAAAACTAATCCGGGATACTTACTGTTAGTACCCTAAGGTAGTTTTGATGTGATCAACTAAGTCAAGTTAGGTCCTATTAGTATTTAACCTCCGTGTCTAAGTGTGCAGGAACTTAGGAGCATAGGAAGTTGAGCAAAAGATGCAGCTAGTGAGAAGGACGACACGGGAGAGAGTCGACGGACTCGGTGTGTCTGAGGGATGAGGCACTGCAGAAGAGTACGCTGGCTAATGAGAAGGAGGTGCGTGACATTTCCGAGGGATAAGAAGTCAAAGCAGAAGACTATTCGAAGGCCGAAAAATGGGTTTATGTGAGTCCTATTTCGGATGGCCGAAATCACCCAAGTAAGTAGAACTAGAGCGGAAGGCCCGGACTAGGAACTTCATCCAAATGCGATGTGGCACATTCCTTTGAGATGAGGATAAAAGTTTATCCCCCTTTAGGTGCCTGAAACCCTTCCAGGTGCCCTGACTAGGGCTATAAATACAACCCTGATCCCAGTAATTCAGAACAACACTTGTAATTGATTCCAATTGATTTTAGCTTTGTAGTTGTGAGATTTGATTGCTGTAAGGGGCTTCTCCGCCCAGAGGAGATTTTAGTGAACTTTCAATTTCTTTGGATTAACAATCTCCTGATTACAAACCAAGTAACTCTTATTGTGCCTTATCTTTCTTTAATTGGTTTTTTAATCCTTTTATGCAGTTGTTAGTTTAATCAAGTCTGTAAAGTTTGAGAAAGGTTTGGTTTTTTATTGTGCAGGCTATTCACCCCATCTAACCGACCGCTAAGGGACCTACAATTAGTGTAACGCCCGAAAATTCTCAAAAGACTTTTATAAATATCCTAGTATTTTTCAGAAATTTTAGGATATTTTTGCAGAATTTTTAGAGTAGAGGAAGTAGCAAAAATAAATAGAAACGTAAAATAGCTTAAGCGGGAATTGAACCCGAGACCTAACAAACTCTACGACTTATGGTGGACTCTAGTAACCAAGTGAACCCAACAGGGCCGTGCTGAAAGAAGAGGGAACCAATTATATTTATATTTAAGTTGGAAAATTAACTACTTAATATAAATAGGAAACTTAAGTGGGGATGGAGTTTTTCATGTTTCGGCAACTCTTCCTCAAACCCTCACGCCGCCCCCTCCTCTTCCTCACCTCATGGCACACCAAGGCCCCGAGAGACCTAGGATTTCACTCCTAAAGACGTAAGGGCACCTTCCGGCAATGACTCCAACACGAGGGCGTTCCTCTCCGCGAGAAGAGCACGTAGACGCAAGAGGATCGTCGAGGGAATCGTCTCTACCAGAAAACTAGCGACTAGAATCGTAAGAAATCTAGTGCAGGAGGTAAGAAATCCCTCACCTGCAGTATAAGTAGTTCTCGTGTGATTTCTTGCTCTAGTTTAGTAGCATATGAATTTGTGACACATAGGTTGCGCAATAGCGCACACCAAGTGTTCGAGAATATGTTCAGCGCAGGAAAAAGGGCAACTTAGACGCTTTAATAGTTTAGCTAAATGCAATAGAGGCATTTATTTAGTGTATGCGGTTTATTACAGCTTATATGGGACTACGGTCCAATGGGTGGGCTCCCACAGTCGCCTCTAGGTTCAGACAACCTAGCTCTAGGTTCAGATAACCAAGAAATAGCAAGATAAGAAAAATTTTAGCTATAACTAGTATTTTATTTTCAGCAGTGGCACTGTACTGAACTAGATGTCCATTGGGTTGGGCTCCCATAGTCGTCCCTAGGTTTAGATAACCTAGTACACTCTACTAAATTCGAAATTTGCAACCCCGGATCTAGTTAGGAATGTGCGCACAACAAGTATAGTTGCCGGGCCCATCAGCAGCATGATTAAGTATTTTCATCTATTTATGATAATTAGTTTTCAAAACTTCACAAAATAGTTTATGAAAATATAGAGCAACTTAGCATTAGTTAGCAGTAGTGTAGTTCAGTTTTCATTTCAGTTTAGTCTTATGAATCATCATGATAGTTTTATGCTTAGCTATGATTGCCATGTATCGTATGAGATTATACCATGTTTTAGAATCCATGTTTAGCAGGGTTCAGCATATTTTTCAAATAGCATGTTTTAAAACCATAAAGTGCATCGTTTGCAAGTTTTGTGAGGTAGATGGTTTCTTACTAAGCGTAAGGTTACAGATACTTCTTTTCCTTATACTGCAGATAAAGGTAAAGGAAAGATGGACTAGCGGAGGCTGGAGGGCAATGCTACAAAGATGTGTGTGGGCAGGAACTTGGAATAAAGATCTTAGGGATCTAGCGAGTTTTGTTTTAAGCATTAGAACTTTCTAGCATTTTATCATTCCGCACTTTAGTATGTTTAAATGCCCTGAACTAGTGAATTATGCACTATGCCATGCTTAGAATGTCAGTTAATTGTTATTGGTACGTTTATAGCCATATTAGAACTTATGTGGGTGAATTTGGCACGAAACAGTGCTGAAATCAGACTCCTGATACGAAATCAAAAACCCCGATCGATCAGCCGATCGATTGGGGGTCTTCAGTCGATCAGTTGATTGATTGAGGAGCTTGTACCATGAACAGTAAGCTCCGGGATCGATCCGACGATCGATCCGGACGCGTTCTATCGCAAACAGAATGCCCTGGAATCGATCACCGGATCGATCAACAAGTCTGGATCGATCAGTCGATCGATCCAGAATATTACCCCGCGCACAGTAGCGCGCTGAATCGATCAAGGGATCGATTAGTCAGGATGGATCGATCAGCCAATCGATCCAGAATCTTGTCCATGCATAGTAGCACGCTGAATCGATCAGTGGATCAATCAAACGACTCAAATCGATCTACCGATCGATTGGAAGGCCTGATAACAGCTGGAAACCCCTCATCTTAGCTCTTGATCATATGGGAAGCCTAGATTATCTCCCTTAGCATAGGAACAGTATTCAAGATGTAGTTTAAACATGAATTCCAGATCGAATAGCAATTAACAGGAAAAAAATTGTATTAGTTAGCAAAATTCTTAAATCAGATTAGTTTTCCGCACATTAAGAATAGTTAGCAATAGTATAATGTGACGATCCGGCCTTACAGCTTAGCCAGTAGAAGGCGGGTCGTTACAGAGTGGTATTAGAGCGAGAGTTCCATACTTCCAACACACACATCAGCATTGAACCCGCAGCTTAAGAACATCTCTCACTTTATTTATGTTTCTTGTTTCATGTTTAGAGATAACTAAAGCATGTTTGTTTATGATAGTATTTAACATGATAACAGTAATTACGTAATTATGATTGTATTAGTTATGTATGTCCTCTATGTCTCTAGAAATGGCACGAGGACGCCCAGCTAGAAGGGCACCAACCACTGAGCCCCAGCATGAGGCAGGCAGTTCAGTGCCTCCTCCAGACCTTACAGCAGTAGTGGCTCAGTTACAGCAGCAATTAGCTGAACAACAACAGGAAATAGCCACTTTAAGGGCTAATCAGCAGAACACTCCCACTGTCACTCCAGAGCCTAACTTGGCAACTCCAGTAGTGATAGAGGTTCCACCAGTCCAACCTGTAGCACCAGTGGCCCCAGCAACAGGGACACAGAGAGAAGCCTATCTGATCCAGTGGCAGAAGATCAAGCCAGAGAACTTCTCAGGCACCAGTGAACCATGGGAAGCCCAAGCCTGGTTCAAAACATTGGAGAGTACGATGGAGCTTCTGGACTGGCCAGAGCATGAGAAAGTGAAGTGCGCCTCTTTCTGTCTGACAGGAGACACACGTATGTGGTGGGAGAAAGTTAAAGCGAAACACCCAGTGAATCAGATGACATGGGCTGCCTTTGAAAAGGAATTCTTTGAGGAGTTCTTTCACATGTGGGTCATAAACCACCACTACGATGAGTTCACTGAGTTTCGTCAGGGCAACCTCTCAGTTGAGGAGGCTGTGAACAAAATTCAACAGACTGGCTCGTCTATGCCCAGAACTAGTCAGCACTAAAAGGGAACGAGTCCGGTTGATGCTCAAGATGTTAAGGCCGGAAATAGCAATGAATGTGGCCAGCGGTGTCCGTAGGCCACAAACTACAGAAGAACTAGTGAGCAGTGCTTTAACCACCGAGCATTATCAGAACAGTATCAAACAGCAGAAGCAAGTCCTCTCAGAGTCGAAAGGCCAAGGAGGCTCAGGTACTTAGAAACACCAGGGCCACAGCTCCCACAGCTCTAACTGGAAAGGGAACTCCAGCAACAAGCGCAAACCAGGGAGTTACCCAAAAGGAGGACCAGCTAGTAAACATCCCAGCTATCCCAAGTGTTCTACTTGTGGAAAATTTCACCTAGGAGTTTGTCACAAGGGCACTCGAGGATGTTTCGAATGTGGCCAGGAAGGGCATATGGCTAAACAATGCCCAAACAAGACCAGCTTTCCTCCACCACAACCGATTCAGTACGAAGTCAAGCCAGCACAGTTGCATCAGATGCAGGCTGCTTTAGACGGTCCACACATCAGCCAGGGCAGATTAGAAACCCCCTCAGCCACGACGAATGCGAGGATCTACTCACTGACCAGAGATGACGTAGCGAATGCCTCGACAGTTGTTACATGTCAGATTAGTATTTTACAGTAAAGTGCAACTGTTTTATTCGATACTGGGGCAACCCATTCTTATATATCCAGGGCATTTGCCGAAAAGTTAGCGATACCTCCAGTGGTACTCAGTAGTCAGTTTCTGATAACACTACCTTCAGGATAAATTATGACATCCACACACTAGCTTCGAGCTGTGCCAGTCATTATAGCAGACAGAGAACTCTTCTGTGATCTGATAGTGCTAGATATGACTGATTACGATGTCATCTTCGGGATGAACTTCCTGATAAGATACGGTGCCTCTATCGAGTGCCGTAAACAGAAAGTCATATTTCAACATAAAGCAGGAGTACAATTTGAGTATAGCGGAGAACCAAAGAGAAAAACGAAGAAATTTCTCTCAGCTCTGAAAGTACAGAAACTATTGGATTCAGGATGTACGGGATATTTAGTGCATGTAGTCAATGCCAGTCAGGACAAGGACCAACAGCTAGCAGAGGTCCGAGTCGTATGTGACTACCCAGCAGTCTTCCCTTAGGAGTTACCAGGTCTAGCACCAGACAGGGAGATAGAATTTGAGATAGAACTCATTCCCGGTACAAATCCCATCTCCAAAGCACCCTATCGCATGGCTCCGGCCGAACTGAAAGAACTTCATGAGCAATTGCAGGAGCTTCTTGACAAGGGCTTCATACGTCCTAGTCACTCACCCTGGGGAGCGCCTGTATTGTTTGTGAAGAAGAAGGACGGGAGCATGCGCTTGTGTATAGATTACAGAGCACTAAACCAAGTCACGATTAAGAACAGGTATCCTCTTCCCATAATAGATGACCTGTTTGATCAGCTAAAGGGAGCAGCAGTGTTCTCTAAGATAGATCTCAGATCAGGATATCACCAGGTTAAAGTCAAAGAAGATGATATACCCAAGACGGCTTTCAGGACCAGATACGGACACTATGAGTTCATAGTCATGCCCTTTGGCGTGACAAATGCTCCAGCGACTTTCATGGACCTCATGAACAGAGTATTAAGAGAATACTTAGATAAGTTCGTTATCGTGTTCATCGATGATATTCTTATCTATTCAGGAACTCAGGAAGAACACGCAAAGCACCTGAAATTAGTACTGCAGACCCTTCAGCAGAACCGACTGTACACCAAGTTCACGAAATGTGAATTCTGGCTCAATCAGGTAGCCTTTCTGGGTCACATCATCTCAAAGGATGGTATCATGGTAGACCCCAGTAAAATAGAAGTTGTGAGTAACTGGAAAAGACCTAAAAACGCCAGTGAAATCAGAACCTTTCTGGGATTAGCAGGTTATTACCGAAAATTTGTAGAGGACTTCTCCAGGATAGCCTCCCCACTGACAGCTCTTACTAGAAAGAACAGAAACTTTCAATGGACAGAGGACTGTGAGAACAGCTTCAACGAGTTAAAGAGGAGATTGACCAGTGCACCCATTCTGGCTCTACCAGAAAACACAGACAACTATGATATTTATAGTGATGCCTCTAAATTGGGATTAGGAGCAGTACTGATGCAAGATGGTAAGGTGATCGCCTATGCCTCCAGACAACTCAAGGATTATGAGAAGAACTACCCTACTTATGACCTCGAGCTTGTAGCAGTTGTCTTCGCCCTCAAAATTTGGAGACATTACTTGTATGGAGCTCAGTGCAGAGTGTATACAGATCATCAGAGCCTGAAGTACTTCTTCACTCAGAAGGATCTGAATATGCGACAGTGTAGATGGCTTGAGCTAGTCAAAGACTATGACATAGACATCCTCTACCACCCAGGAAAAGCTAATAAGGTAGCAGACACACTTAGCAGAAAGTCCAGTGCTACCTTACTATCCCTATCAGCCATGTCACCGCCCCTACAGAAGGAGATCACAGATTTCGGTCTCGAACTTATAGTGGGATAGCTCTCTACTATGACATTAGCATCTACCTTTCTTGGTGACATTCAGGCAGCTCAGGAGCAGGATCCTGAAATTCAGAAAATCAAGCAAGGGATAGCAGAATCAGAAAGTGGAGAGTTCAGAATGTCCAATATTGGGGTATTGTACTTTGGTGATAGACTTTGTGTTCCAGATCAGGAGGAACTACGAAGAAAGATACTAGACGAGGCACACAGGACTCCTTATGTTATGCATCCTGGTTCTACCAAAATGTATCAAGACTTAAGAAAATGTTTTTGGTGGTCTGGGATGAAGAGAGACATCGCTAGATATGTTAGCACCTGCCTGACCTGTCAGAGGGTCAAGGCAGAACATCAGAGACCAGGAGGAGTTTTGCAGCCTATCCAGATTCCAGAATGGAAGTGGGAGGATATTTCTATGGATTTTATAGTGGGATTACCCAGAACCACGAATGGTTTTGATGCCATCTGGGTAATAGTTGATAGATTGACTAAATCAGCCCACTTCCTAGCTATCAGGATATCCTACTCCATGGAACAGCTAGCTCAGTTGTATCTCAAGGAGATTGTTAGATTACATGGAGTCCCATGGACCATCATTTCAGACAGAGACAGCAGATTCACATCACACTTCTGGGAGTGTGTACAGTCAGCGTTGGGCACTAAGTTAAAATTTAGCACAGCTTTTCATCCTCAGACAGATGGTCAGACGGAGCGGGTGAATCAGATACTCGAAGATATGCTCCGAGCGTGTGCCCTAGACTTTAAAGGAAGTTGGTGCAAATATCTGAGTTTAGCAGAATTTGCATACAACAACAGCTATCAGACCACTATCGGTATGGCACCCTACGAGGCTCTTTACGGGCGGAGGTGTAGATCTCCAATCTGTTGGTATGAGAGTGGTGAACAGAAAGAACTAGAGCTTCAGATAGATCTAGTAGTAGATACTACAGCAGCTATACAGCAGATCCGCCAGAGGATAGAGATAGCTCAGAGCCGCCAGAAAAGCTATGCTGATACACGGCGCAGACCCTTAGAATTTTTAGTTGGGGATACAGTATTCCTCAGAGTAGCTCCCATGAAGGGAGTAATGCGTTTTGGGAAGAAGGGCAAATTGAGTCCCAGATATGTGGGACCATACCTTATCACCAGAAGAGTTGGCAAGGTAGCATATAAGCTAGAGCTACCCCAGGAGATGTCAGCTATCCATAATGTATTTCATGTCTCTATGCTGAAGAAGCATATCCCAGATGCCACCCAGGTGATTGAGCCCCAGTCGGTACAAGTCTGTGAAGACCTCAGCTATGATAGTCGGCCTATTCAGATAATGGACCGAGCAGTTAAGAAATTGTGGAACAAGGAAGTACCATTAGTAAAAGTCCTTTGGCAAAATCACACAGCAGAAGAGGCAACTTGGGAGACAGAAGCTAGTATGAGATAGAAGTACCCAGAGTTATTTTAAGTTCGAGGACGAACTTTTTATAAGGTATGGGGGATTGTAACGCCTGAAAATTCTCAAAAGACTTTTATAAATATCCTAGTATTTTTCTGGAATTTTAGGATATTTTTACAGAATTTTTAGAGTAGCGGAAGTAGCAAAAATAAATAGAAACGTAAAATAGCTTAAGCGGGAATTGAACCCGAGACCTAACAAACTCTACGACTTATGGTGGACTCTAGTAACCAAGTGAACCCAGCAGGGCCGTGCTGAAAGAAGAGGGAACTAATTATATTTATATTTAAGTTGGCAAATTAACTACTTAATATAAATAGGAAACTTAAGTGGGGATGGAGTTTTTCATGTTTCGGCAACTCTTCCTCAAACCCTCACGCCGCCCCCTCCTCTTCCTCACCTCACGGCACACCAAGGCCCCGAGAGACCTAGGGTTTCACTCCTAAAGACGTAAGGGCACCTTCCGGCAACGACTCCGACACGAGGGCATTCCTCTCCGCGAGAAGAGCATGTAGACGCAAGAGGATCGTCGAGGGAATCGTCTCTACCAGAAAACTAGCGACTGGAATCGTAAGAAATCTAGTGCAGGAGGTAAGAAACCCCTCACCTGCAGTATAAGTAGTTCTCGTGTGATTTCTTGCTTTAGTTTAGTAGCATATGAATTTGTGACACATAGGTCGCGCAATAGCGCACACCAAGTGTTCGAGAATATGTTCAGCGCAGGAAAAAGGGCAACTTAGACACTTTAATAGTTTAGCTAAATGCAATAGAGGCATTTATTTAGTGTATGTGGTTTATTACAGCTTATATGGGACTACGGTCCAATGGGTGGGCTCCCACAGTCGCCTCTAGGTTCAGACAACCTAGCTCTAGGTTCAGATAACCTAGAAATAGCAAGCTAAGAAAAATTTTAGCTATAACTAGTATTTTATTTTCAGTAGTGGCACGGTACTGGACTAGATGTCCATTAGGTTAGGATCCCATAGTCGTCCCTAGGTTTAGATAACCTAGTACACTCTACTAAATTCGGAATTTGCAACCCCGGATCTAGTTAGGGATGCGCGCACAGCAAGTACAGTTGCCGAGCCCATCAACAGCATGATTAAGTATTTTCATCTATTTATGATAATTAGTTTTCAAAACTTCACAAAATAGTTTATGAAAATACAGAGCAGCTTAGCATTAGTTAGCAGTAGTGTAGTTCAGTTTTCATTTCAGTTTAGTCTTATGAATCATCATGATAGTTTTATGCTTAACTATGGTTGCCATGTATCATACGAGATTATGCCATGTTTTAGAATCCATGTTTAGCAGGGTTCAGCATATTTTTCAAATAGCATGTTTTAAAACCATAAAGTGCATCGTTTGCATGTTTTGTGAGGTAGATGGTTTCTTACTAAGCGTAAGCTTACAAATACTTCTTTTCCTTATACTGCAGATAAAGGTAAAGGAAAGATGGACTAGCAGAGGCTGGAGGGCAATGCTACAAAGATGTGTGTGGGCAGGAACTTGGAATAAAGATCTTAGGGATCTAGCGAGTTTTGTTTTAAGCATTAGAACTTTCTAGCATTTTATCATTCCGCACTTTAGTATGTTTAAATGCCCTGAACTAGTGAATTATGCACTATGCCATGCTTAGAATGTCAGTTAATTGTTATTGGTACGTTTATAGCCATATTAGAACTTATGTGGGTGAATTTGGCACGAAACAGTGCTGAAATCAGACTCCTGATACGAAATCAGAAACCCTGATCGATCAGCCGATCGATTGGGGGTCTTCAGTCGATCAGTTGATCGATTGAGGAGCTTGTACCATGAACAGTAAGCTCCGGGATCGATCCGCCGATCGATCCGGACGCGTTCTGTCACAAACAAAATGCCCTGGAATCGATCACCGGATCGATCAACAAGTCTGGATCGATCAGTCGATCGATCCAGAAGATCCAGAATATTACCCCATGCACAGTAGCGCGCTGAATCGATCAAGGGATCGATTAGTCAGGATGGATCGATCCACCAATCGATCCAGAATCTTGTCCGTGCACAGTAGCACGCTGAATCGATCAGTGGATCGATCAAACGACTCCAATCGATCCACCGATCGATTGGAAGGCCTGATAACAGCTGGAAACCCCTCATCTCAGCTCTTGATCATATGGGAAGCCTAGATTATCTCCCTTAGCATAGGAACAATATTCAAGATGTAGTTTAAACATGAATTCCAGATCGAATAGCAATTAACAGGAAAAAAATTGTATTAGCTAGCAAAATTCTTAAATCAGATTAGTTTTCCGCACATTAAGAATAGTTAGCAATAGTATAATGTGACGATCCGGCCTTACAGCTTAGCCAGTAGAAGGCGGGTCGTTACAGAGTGGTATCAGAGCAATGACACTTCAGGAAGACTAACCGCTGATCGAAGCAAAAGAGATGGCCGGAACAAGCATCTATCCGCCAATGTTTGAGGGGGAGTTCTCATTCTGGAAATAAAAAATGGAGGTATTTTTTTGAACTGATTTTGATATAATGCTTTCTATGAAATTTGGTTTTGATATCCCTTAAAGTAAAGATGGAAAAGAACTCGAGGAGCATCTTTGGACTTAGAAGCAGTGTGACAAATTCATAGCAAATGGTAAGACCGAGTTCCACATACTGAGTGTTCTTCCTGCTCAAGAACTCGACAAAATCAACAACTACCAAAGCACAAAAGAACTTTGAGAAAAGTTCTTGAAGTTCTACAAAAAATCAATGAAAGAAGAATTTGATTATGCTATGGATACCGACTCATCTTCAAAAGCATCCAGATCCGAGAAGATTACTGGAACAAAGCTAATTGTCGAGTACCTACCCAAAGACGACAAAAGCATCTCAGAAATGAGCTTCGAGAGCATCGATGAAGGGGGAGACACTGTAGAAGAAAGCAACAATGAAAGGATAGCATCTACCAACGAATATATGGTAAGTCAGGTAAGTAAGCTTCCTCCAGAGCAATTATTTAAAATTGTGCAAATGATAAGTAAATCATTATATAAAAAGAGAACAAAGTATATAAAGTCAAAGAAAGAACATGCATGCCTAAAAGAAGAATTTGAAAAATTAATAGATGAAAATATAAAATTAAAAGATAAATTGAAATGTTAGAAAATGATTCATGCTCAAATTTTCTACATGCTAATGATAGAAATTTTAAATATAATTGAGGACTTAATTGTCATTTTAGATTTTATAAGGGTCAAGTTAGAAGAATATCATAAAAATATATTTGGAAGAAATTTTTGATTAACCCAGTTGGAAGAAACCTATATTGGGTTTCAAAAATATGCTTAGATTAAATTGTTATGTTTTAAAGTTAGACCTAGGACTTTTAGAAAGAAAATTAAATATTTAATTTCTTTAAAAGGCTTTGTCTTGAACTGGTTGTTGTTCCAATAACCAAGAAGGTCTACTGCCTCGCTACAGATTGGAAGCCAATTATTGAAATGAATATTTAATTGACTAATTGTTAAGCATATAATTAAAAATGATCAAATGCTTTCAAATAAATTGTTTATCAAAATTTCTGTTAGAAATTATTTAGAAGTTAATTTTTTAATTGTACAAAAATTTTAAAATATTTTTTGTTAATTTTTTTTTGCAGAGCTGTTTTCAAACTTTATTTTTCTATGAAAAATTATCATCTTTTTGGAAAAGATTTTTTTTAAAAATTTTATGTCTACTGAACCCTTAGTATTTTTTTTTTAAAATTCGTTATAAGATTCCATATTTTTCAAAATTATTTAATTTTTTGGAAAATTGTGTTTCCCTTAGACTTTGTTTTAGATTTATTTTTCAAAGGATTTACAAGTACCCCATTTTTAATGTGATCAAAGGGGGAGAAGTGAAGATTAAGTCTAGGGGAGGGTATCATTAATTTTTG
This sequence comes from Zingiber officinale, assembly GCF_018446385.1. Lineage (NCBI taxonomy): Eukaryota > Viridiplantae > Streptophyta > Magnoliopsida > Zingiberales > Zingiberaceae > Zingiber > Zingiber officinale. Next base: position 94,175,689 of record NC_055988.1, on the reverse strand, counting down.
CACATGACTATTTGCAAAATTTACCTTGTTATTGGTTTATATTTTTTCCTTAACTTAACTTGGGTTGTTCACATCAAAAAGGGGAGATTGTTAGTACCTCAAGGTAGTTTTGATATTATCAACAAAGTCAGGTTAGGTCCTGTTGTTATTTAACCTCTGTGTCTAAGTGTACAGAAACTTAGGAGTACAGGAAGTCGAGCGAAAGATGTAGTTAGCGAGAAGGATGACACGAGAGAGAGTCAATGGGTTCGGTGCGTCCAAGGGATGAGGCATTGCGGAAGAGTATGCTGGCGGACGAGAAGGAGGCGCGTGATGTTTTTGAGGGACGAGAAGTTGGAGCGGAAGACTGCTCGAAGACCAGAAAATGGGTTCGGGTGAACCCTATTTCAGATGGTCGAAATCACCTAAGCAAGTTGAACCCGGAGTGGAAAACCTGGACCAATGCGAGCGGAACCGGAGCGGAAGACTGGGATCGAAAGTCAACAGGAAGCTGACTTTCTCAGTTCGAGCGCCCGAACCATGAACTTCATCCAAACGCAATGTGGTTAGTTTTGTTGTGATGGAGATAAAAATTTATCCTCCTCCAGGTGCCTGGAACACTTCCAAGCGCCCCGACCAGGGCTATAAATACAACCTTGGTCCCAGCAGCTCAGAACAATATTTGTAATTGATTCCAATTGATTTTAGCTTTGTAGTTATGATATTTGACTACTGTAAGAGGCTTCTCCGCCCAGAGGAGATTTTAGTGAGCTTTCAATTTCCTTGGATTAGCAATCTCCTGATTACAAACCAAGTAACTCTTATTGTGCCTTATCTTTCTTTGATTAGCTTTTTAATCCTTTTATGTAAGTATTATTTTAATCAAGCTTGTAAAGTTCAAGAAAGTTTCGATTTTTTATTGTGTAGGTTATTCATCCCTCTCTAGTCGGCTGTCAAGAGACCTACACTTACAAGAAGTTTTGCTGAAAGGAATTTATTTCTCCTAATCGTGTGAATTCTAGGAACAAAGAAAACCTATACATGCAAATCTACTCGGGGGAGGGTATTTGGGTTTCGACTGTTTTGTGAATCTACTCTTAAGATGGCTGTATGTTTTAATTGAACTAATGGAAGGATTCTGATTTATGTGCTTTGAAGTTGTGAGATATGCTGGTTCTTGTGATTTCTGGAATTTTGACAGTTTTGGATTGTTGTGTTGATTTTGAAGTTGTGTTGTTTTTTTTGTGTTGCGGGAATTTTCGTGAACAGATTTGGGAGAAATGGAACTATAGGGGTTTAGGTTATGATGTTTTCATTAATTCCTTAGGATACATGGATGGTAAATGCGCTATTTGTAGCTCTAAGTACACTTTGTTATACATGCTACAATTATGCTCCAGCTATGTCTTCTTTCGTTGTGTTTGTTAGGTATGAGTTGTGTTTTTTTCTAAATGATTGCATAGATGAATATGGTATGAGTGGTGACAAGACAGAATGAGTGTCCTGGGATAAGCTCTAGGGATGTCCCTTCTAAGCATGAATGATAAATAAATGTAGAATGACCATGGGGGAACAATTTATGTTCTCCTAGGAGGTACCTCCCAACGGATCATGAATAGGGACTGAATGAATGTGCTCTAATAAAAGTTGCCACAACTGCCTCATGTTATTATTTATTATGTTATGTTGAAGTTTTATAGCGAATTGCTTCATGCTTACTATGTTAAAGTTTTATCTAAAGAATTGCATCAGGCTAAGTTGAGGCACTGTTGGGAATTGGTTCATGTCTACCATGCTGAATTCGGTTATGAAATGCTGTAGGATTACTACCTTTAAGTTATGTCCTAGGAATTTCCTCATGTTATCTTCCATTAAGCTATGTTGTAGTCCCTTAGTGTAAATGCATCTTGTTTATTATAATGAGGTTCTACTTTGGTGAATTCCCACATGCTAAATCCTGTACGACGGGGAGGAGTTTCTATTTCACATGACCATATTTAATGCTAGTCGTTCATAACCTTAAACTCGTCCTAGTGGACATTGATGTTAAGTAGGAGTAGTACACATTTTCTCTAGCATTGATTTTGTTTGCTATTCTTGTCACTGTAACTATGGAATATACTTGCTGAGTCTGTGAACTCATGACGTTCAGGATACAAGTGGGGAAAGATAGCACTAGGGATGTGATAGGGAACGAGGAGGTGGAGTAACCGAGGAGATGAGATGAAGTGCATGGCACATTGTTCGGGAAACTCTAGAGCACGTCTTATCCTTTAGTTTTTTTGCATGGTCACGTATGAGTTGGACAAAAAAAAAAAAAGGAGAGAGAGAAAATTTGTTTGATTGCTTCCTTGGTATGTTTGGATTTTGAGATATACTATAGTTTGTATTTTATTAAGTAAAATGAGTGTTCTTGATGAGGTGTCATGAATAAGAAGTATGGTTGTTTCACATTCCTCTTTAGCCAGTCGCCAAGGGACCTACACTTACAAGAAGTTTTACTAAAAGGAATTTATTTCTCTTAACCGTGTGAATTCTAGGAACAAAAGGAACAGAGAAAGCAATCCTATACATGCAAATCTAGTTTCATCAAAAGCATAACCTAAGAACATGAAAGCATTAAACCAAAGCGATAAGGAACCTGACTAAAGAGTCATGTCTTTAGCGTCATCTAAGAATCCCTTAGAAAGAAGAAGAAGCGGAAGTGAGATGAAGGTCTTCCAAGAGAATTAGGATGACGGCGCCGTAAACCTTTGTTATTGAGGAATAAAGGAAGATGTCAAGATGCCCTAACCCCTTTGGGGCTTCTCCCTTATATAGGCACTCTAATATGTTATCAGCCCATAGATGATAAAGGATCGAGTTAAAGGGTTCTACACATTAAACCCACATATAATAACCCAAAATCCAATGAACATAAGTTAGATCACTTTAACGGGTTTGGATCATATTCACTTATATAACTTATAATTAGGCTCATCTAAGAGATTAAATCTAACAATCTCCCTCTTGAGCTACATGTGATGTATATATGATATACAAATATAACTTTAGTTGATATCAAACTTTATGGGTACAGAATACCCCCAAATAATCTGATCCATAAACTTCATTGGTATAAGTCTAAAGAGGTCATAGCTACTATATATGCCCGTAACAAGCCTTAACAGTAATCACGATACCAATGTCATTGATGACATAAATCAAGATGCGGATGTTAGCATAGAAATTACATGAGATGTGATCAATATATATTAATTTCTAACTGGTCCTAAAGTGACCCAAAAGGGTTTGATCATATTTGTAAATACTTTATGCTAAACTACAAAAGAAAATCAGGATCTAAGACTTATGATTTCAAAAGGAATCCATAGCAAATTTACAAATATCAAATGTTAACCAACAATAGTAAATCATGATACTTTATTCAGAGAGTCAAATAAACAAATAGAATTCTTATTAATATTTTAAACTTTAAATATGTACTATAATCAAAATAAAATATTTATCTTTATTAACATAGAGCAATAAATATAGACTCCTACTAGATAAGTTCTTCTTCCATAAGAAAGATTTTTATATCCACAACATGTGCACGAAACACCTTAGGCACCAAACTTTTAGTGAGTGGATCAACTAATATGGAATCTGTGCTGATGCGCTCTATCATGATTTGATAACTTTGAACTCTTTCTTTAACTACTAGAAACTTGATGTCGATGTGCTTGGACTTTGACAAACTACAGTTGTCCTTGGTATATAATTCTATGATTTTATTATCATAGTTGATCCTCAATGACCTATTAATGCCATCAATAATCTGCAATGTTATGATGAAGTTCTACAGCCAAATACCATGATTGGCTACTTCGTAGCATGCTACCAACTCTGCCTCTATAGTAGAAGTGGCTACTAGCATATGCTTGACGTTCTTCCAAGATATACCCCTTCCATCAAGTATGCTGTCCAATCATCCTGTAAAATCAGAGTATGAATATCCAATCACCTCCAGATAATCTGACCTCTAATACGTGAGCATGTGTCCTTTAGTTCTTTGTAAATATCACATCACTCTCTTTACTGATTTCTTGTGTTATGGTCTTGGGTTACTAACATATCTGCGTAACATCCCCACCATAAATGCTATATTTTGTCATGTACAAATTTGTACATACATGAGACTTCTCACAACTGACACATAAAGGGATTGGTCCATCTCCTTTATTTCAAGTTCAAGACATGGATGTTGCTTTAAATTGAATTTGTTACCTTTAGACATAGGTGTGTCATTAGGTACACAATTTTGCATATTATACCTTATAAGCACATTTTTGATATAGCTATGTTGTGAAAGTCTAAGAATGTCTTGTGAACGATCACGAAAGATCTGTATACCTAAAATAAAGAATGCTTCACCAATATCTTTCATTTAAAAACATACCAGATATAAATGACTTGGTTTCATGCAGTAGACCCTTATTATTGCTCACAAGTAATATATCATCCACATATAGGACAAGTATAACAAACTTCCTCTCACTTAACTTGATATATATGCACTGATCAATAAGGTTTTCTCTAAATCCATAAAGATGACCACTTGATCAAATTTCTAGTACCACTGAAGAGACGCTTGTTTCAAACTATAAATAGACTTCTTAAATCTACATACTAGGTGCTTTGAGTTTGAGGACTCAAAGTTCTTTGATTGCACCATATATATAGACTTCTCAATGTCTTCATTGAGAAACATAATTTTTATATCCATTTGATGTAGCTCTAAATTATAATAAACTACAAGTGACATGATTACCTTAAGGGAGTCTTTTGTCAACACAGGTGAGAAAGTCTCTCAATGTCTTCCTTATAAGTGAATGTTTTGACAACAAGACTAGCCTTATACTTTCTGACATTGCCTCTTTAATCCCGCTTAGTTTTAAATATTTATTTAAAACCAAGGGCTTCTTACCTTTAGACAATTTGATAAATTCCTAAACATCATTGTTAGCCATAGACTTTAACTCTTCTTGCATGACGTTAATACACCTTTCAAGGTTAGAGCATTGTATAATCTCTTGATACCCACTACAAGAAAATTAAGATTCTACAACACTTAAACGACAACACTTTTTTTAAAAAGCGCTGTCTATTTTTTTTTAACAATGCTTTTAGTGAAAAGCGTTGTCTATTTCATTATTTTCTTATAAATAGACAACGCTTTTCTAAAAACCGTTGTCTATTAGTGGTTTTTATAGGTCAAAGACACACTACAAAAAAATTGGACATTAGAACCAAAATATTAGCAGCGGTTGATGAAGCGGTTGTAAAATCAGACTCAATAGAATCGGTCATGTGTCACCGCTCTTAAAATCGCTTCAATTGAGTTTTTTTTTAAGCGGTTGGTAAACCGTTGCTATTAGACACATATAGAACCGGTTATTAGAACCGTTCCTATAAGTTTGTTTTTGAAGCGGTTCTAAACCACTTCTAAAAGTTACATATGAGATTAATAAAAAAAATATGCTCGCATCTCATATTATTTTCACAATTCCAACAAACCTTTCTATTTCGACGACCCTCTTTGTTCCAGCGACCTTCTCTTTTTCTATCGACCATCTATGTTCCAGCAATCCTCTCTATTCTAGCGACCCATCAAATTAATTGCACCCCGAACATCATCCTTCGACATTCACATCATAAATCGCCTTTGATTTTGTTTTTCGAGGTAATTTCTTGGTTTAGTTTTCGTATGGTGACAATGTTTTTATATGTTAATGATGATAAAATTATAATTGATTAGGGTTTAATTTGCGTTGGCTGATAGATTTGTAAATTTTTTTAATAAATCCCTTAATTTAATTTGTCTTTTTCTACAAGTTATTCGTATTATTTTTTAAGTTTATTATTGTAGTTTGCTTATAGCGTATCTATGATGCTAAGCTTCATTTTCTCTAAGTGTAAAGATGAAAAAAAAGATATTTTGAAAGATATTCATGTTCTTGATGGTATGTTATCTGATATCTCAAAGTATGTGGATGTTGGACATTGGGCGTTGTAGGATTATGGGCTTGAAAAGCCATGATTGTCATATTATGATGGAACAATTCCTTCCAATTGCTCTTCGTCGCATGTTATCAAAAAAAGGTAACTGCTCCATTTATTATTTTGTGTGAATATTTAGAACAGTGTGTGCAAAGACCCTACAAGAAGAAGAATTACAGAAGGCTGAAGGAGTTATTTTGGTTTTATGTCAATTAGAGAGAATATTTCCACCATCTTTTTTCACAATAATGGTTCATTTGGTGGTACATTTAGCGTATGAAGCAAGAATTGTTGGGCATGTACATTATCGGTGGATGTACCCAATAGAAAGATATCTAGGGAAACTTAAAAATTTTGTTAGAAATAAAGCACGACCAGAGGTCAACATTGTAGAGACATATTTAGCAGATGAATGTGTTGTGTTTTGTTCTCGTTATGTATATGGTAACAACTCATTAAACAATCCCGGAACACGACATAAAGAGACACAAAATGATGAGTTTCTCACACTCCCGATGTTTCCACATGTAGGACGACTAACAAAAGGGCTTCAAGTAGTTACCTTGGATGACAAAACTATAACTCAAGCTCATAGATATATTCTCTCTAATTATACAGTGTTGCAATCATATCGTCACTACAACAAATGTGACTTTCTTCAGCGCGTCATCAATGAAACACAATTAAGGCGTGCCGTTAATAATAGTTTTTACGGCGCGCCTAATAAAGTACACTACAGATAGTATTATATTTGTACAAATGACGACGTGTAGAAAAAGTACGTTGTCAATAATCTTTTCTACTTCTTGTAGAGTGCGTTGTTAAAATTTAATATTAACGATTTATAGAGTATGCTGTTAATATTATAATACTTATATAAATGATTATATAAAATATATATGTTATGACTAATTATTATTAAAATATTAACAATATGTAAAGCGCGGACAACAATGTGCAAAGCGCAGGCGGTTAATAATCTTCCAAATTTTTAAAAATTTTAAATTTCCTAAATCCTACCTAAATCCCTGATTATTTTTCTCAAGAACCCTTCTCCGCCAAAACCCACCCTTCGCGACCTAACCTCCTCCTCCGACAAAACCATCCATGAAAAACCTCTTCCGCCTAAACTCTCATCTGCGCCGCCCACACCTAGGATTAGTCTATTCGTATAGTGCTAGCGAAGCCGCCCTTGCGCTGATGTTCGAGCTCGTTCGCCTATGGAAGTGTGGTTTCTCCTCGGCGCCTTGGGTCCCCGTCAAGCTCCTCTCTTCCATTCTTTTGCGCTCATCGCACTTCGTGAGCGCAACATCTCCCATAACTAAAGAGGACGAGCATAGGAGGCCGAAGAGGGAATGGCGCACCCTCCCCCCATTTGTGCCTCCTATGATGGCACTACGATCAGGAAAGAGCTATCTGACCTCCGACCTCCCGTAGTCACCGAATCCATGAAGGCCTTGAAGTGGGTCCGCCGCTGCTGCCAGAGATCCCGATGTCCCTTGTCCAGAAGCTCTTCCGGCTGAGACATGTCACCCACCCTCCTCCAGTTTAATCAAATACCTAACTGAGTTTGTAATCTTATATTTCCCGGCTGAAAGACTTGCCTTTGTTGCAGGTCCAGAAAAGGGCATCTTTTGAAATTGAACCTCGTAAATGCTGATCATCCTTAACAGGGCCGATTTAAAAGGTTAGTATTGTTAACTTCTCAATTCGTATTCTGTTAGTTTTCATTGCTAAAGAATTCATTCTTTTAACTTATGTTTCTTCTCTATGAATCTTCATCTATTTTAATATTGTAAAAGGAAATAGACTTCAAGTTGTATGAGAGTGGAACATGTTCTCTATTCAATGAGACCCATGTTTATGTGATTGTTAGCATAATTATAGGTTGGCTATGATAATCTAGATACCTTTTTAATCTGTCCTGGATTAGGTTGCTTGATATCTGCATTGGTGGCATTAGCATGATAACATAAGCATACCTTGTCTTTAATAAAAATGGAAACTTTTCTTCTAATTTTTTTCCATGGTTCATGCTATCAGATGGAATCATACTTTCTTACTGGTTAAAGACTGGGTTAACTTGTAACGCCCGCCCTCCCTGCTAACCCTAAGGGACAGGGCTACGATACTCCATGTACAAATTTTTCTTTTTAAAACAGCGGAAGACTTAAAATAATTTTCTTAGTTTAATAAAAACTTTTCTTTTGTTTTTCTTTTCATCAAATCTGAACTACACTATCATGGCATCAATAACATGATATCGAAATTAGTAGAAACATAACATCAAGTCACACATACGGTACTACAATTCATGATACCAAAGCATAGTTCTTTAAAAGTTTTTAAAGCAGGTTCTTATTTGGTTGCCTAGCCACTGCCACACACATCTCCTTGCCTCTCCTGCTGCTCCTTTAGCTCATCCATCTTTTTCCTTTATCTGTGGTACAAGGAAAGTAAGCTATGAGCACTTATGGCTCAGTAAGTTCCTTTCCTACTCACTAAAACCGAAAATCATCACATGATCAAAGAATGTCTCAACATAACATGATCTCAACTAGTCATGGCATAACATATCATACTCTTTAAGCATATCATGCAACATAACAAAATCATAACTAGTCATGGCATATCATCTCTTAAAGCATAGCATGAAACATAACATAATCATATCTAATCATGATATATCATAGTATCATCATAAGGTGGCATGGCATATCAAGCTCTTAAAGCATAGCATGAAACATAACATAATCGTATCTAATCATAGCATATCATAAATCATAGCATCATCACAACATGATCATAAGGTATATGCAATATGATTTTGAAAACATGTATCCGAAAAACATGTGTATGTCTCATGATCTTTAAAACCATTTCTTCTTACATATATACTTGAACATAATATCAACATAATCAGGGCCCCGGCTTGTACCACACATAGATAAATCACGTAGATATGCGCGCTTCCTAAGTATATCCAAGGTAGCAAGTCTTGAATCATACTAGGAACTAGGTCCGGATCACACAGCCATAGACCTAGGGGCGTACTAAGGAGCCCATCCCTTTGTTTTTACTAGCCTGGATCACACAGCCAAAGGCCTAGGGGTTGATTAGGAGCCCACCCTTGGTACAAGCCTTACAAAGTAAAGTAGCATGTATAAAAATGCATCATTTAGTCACATAACATATCATAGAAGTATGCATCACTTAGGCATACGTTATGTCATAAAAGTATGCATCACTTAGGCATACATCATGTCATAAAAAGTATGCCTCACTTAGGCATACATCATGTCATAAAAAGTATGCATCACTTAGGCATACATCATGTCATAAAAAGTATGCATCACTTAGGCATACATCATGTCATAAAAGCATGCATATTTTCACCACATAGCATATCATGAGAGCATGCATATTTTAGGCACATAGCATATCATCAAAGCATGCATATTTCTATCCACATAGCATATCATGAAAGCATGCATATTTTAAGCACATAGCATATCATCCAAGCATGCATATTTCTATCCACATAGCATATCATGAAAGCATGCATATTTTAAGCACATAGCATATCATCAAAGCATGCATATTTCTATCCACATAGCATATCATGAAAGCATGCATATTTTAAGCACATAGCATATCATCCAAGCATGCACATTTCTATCCACATAGCATATCATGAAAGCATGCATATTTTAAGCACATAGCATATCATCAAAGCATGCATATTTCTAAGCACATATCATATCATGGAAAGTATAAATCACAAGCATACATGTTTTAAGCATAAGGGTGTATCATGTGATTATACTATCATAACAAACATGGTAACATAGTTAGCTTGGGTTCTAAGCTTCCTAATCCCTTGGGTTCTTATCATGGCGAACCCCTTAGATCTCAATTTAGGTAAAAACAACCTCCAAGCATGTGGAACCTAAATTATCATCACATCAATTTCATAGGAAGCATTATAAGCATGATTAACTTGGTTTCTAAGTTCTCCAAGTCCCTAAACTTCATGTGGCCGAACCCTATCAGGTGTGAAACAAGGTCCCAAATGTCATGAAAGCATGGAAACCTTAAACCATATTTATAGCATTTTTTTCCAAGTAACATAGTAAGCATATTTGAGCTAGTTCCTAAGTTCTTCAAGCCCTTAACATATGTCATGGCCGAAATTTAACAAGTATTCATTAGGGCTAAAAGCAAGCATACAAGCATGTGAACTTGAACTAACATCATGTATAAATTCATAATAAGGCATCATACAATGGGTATGTCCGAAACTTACCCTAGCCTCATTTTAGGTCATTAAACAACATATAGCATGAGAACTTTGGCTTTCTACTTATCATATTTCATGTAGAGTGACATGAGCATATTTAATTTTTGTTCTAGGGTTTCTAGGGCATCTATCCCTTCATGGCCGAAACATACAATGGTCCATTTAGGTCATGGAAAAATTATACAAGCATGTGACTCCATCAACATATTATCATATTTCCATAAGAAGCATTTTTAACACATTTGGTTTCAATTCTAAGGCCTCTAGGTCATTTAAACCCTACTTGGCTGAGACTCATCAGTGTTTAACTTTGCTTCAAATAGCCTAAAAGCATAGGAAGTCATACAAGTTTCATAGCATGTATAAAGACAAGCATAATAAACATCCATGTGAATTGTGTCTTAGGCTTCCTAGGTTTCTTTCCTTTTTCTTTTATTTTTCCTCATGGCCGAAACCTACCAATCTCTAAACTAGGTTTTTAAGTGGCCTAAAGCATGGAAAACCTAAGTAAGTTTCATGGCAAAAATTACTAAGAACATCATATACAAATTTGGTTCATAAACAAGCTAGGACCCTTGTGATCTTACATGTCATATATCATGTAACTAAATTCTCTATACCCTAATTAAGCATGAGAGCATTAAACAACTTTCATATCTTAATATCACAGAGGTCTTGAGCATGTTAAAATTTTGTTTAAGCTTTTCTAAGCTATCCATCTTATCATGGCCGAAAATCTTAATGAAGAGTTCATGAATTTCTAGCAATATTCAACATGCAATTCTTTAAGAGAACTCTATATTCTATCATATAAACATGGTTACTTAAATTTAAAGGTCTTCCTAACCCTAAGCTCTTTTCTTGGCTGAAACATATGAGTGGATTTATTTTGGTTCCAAGTAACTTTTAAGCAAGAAAAACCAACAAAAGACCCTTAGTAATTCATGGAGGGAATCTTGTACTAGTTTGGTTAAACAATGATTTCCCTAACCTCTTTAAAATATTTTTGGCCAAAATTCTAGGGTTAGGTACTCCTCTGACCAAGCATCATATAGGTATAAAAACATGAAGGAAAACCTTCCTACATAGCATAGAAAAATATCATGAAATGAGGACTTGTTTAAACCTTTCTAGATTTGAAAACTCTTCTTTGGCCGAATTTTTCTTAAATTCTATTCTAGGTTTTCTAATCCTCATAAAATCCGAAAAGCACATAAAACTCCTTGTACCACAGGTGAGGGGAAGCTTACTTCCTTTTCGCTTGTGGATCTAAGGTGTGGTGATGGAAGAAGTAGCCTCTTCTTCTAGTTCCCTTCCCTTGATTCCTTGCTAAGTCCTCCTTGTATCTTAGGCTTTCTTAGGAGAAAACCTTGGCTTGGGCCGAAGATGGAGGAGAGGGGACTGAGGTTCTTGGTGATGGAGAGGAGAGAATGAGAGAAATGAGAGAAAAATAAAATCTCCTCTTTACATACTCTCTTTTATGTTAAGGGGGAAGAGGTAGCAAAATTGGTTTTTTGCTTTCCTTCTCCCTTAGCCCTTTTTTTCATTTTTATTTTATTTATTTTATTTTCTAATTTATTCTCATCATTTATGATGAGAACAAGGGGGAATGAATCCCCTTAATTCCCCTCTTTAAGTCACGGCAAAAGATGAAGAAGAGGGAGAGAAAAGAAGGAAGGCAAGTTGCCTTTCTCTTGCTCTTTTCTTATTTTCTTTTGGCTAGCATTTACTCTCACCCTTATCATGAGTTTCCCTCCTTTGCTATCAATATATTATTCCTATCCCAACTGGTTATTACCCATTAATCCTATCATTTACATCATGAGAGGTCCAAGGTTCAATCCTTGACAACTCCCTATTTTATTTCTTTTTATTTCTTTTTGGTTCAACATTCTACTAATATTTTTCTAAGGCAAATTCATCATTCTCTTATTTTATCTTAAAAGCTTAGTGGGTGTTACATAACTTCTATCAAATCACTTAATTTGGATTGTTGCAAGATAACAGATTCAGAGTTAGCCGCAATAACAAGTAAGACTTTTAATAGGCTTGCATTATTTCCTAATACAATGCTTTTTTATTCATTGTGTACAGTAATATTTTGGAAGTTATGATAATGTTTGTTTCAAAATAGGCACCAAGTTTACTTGTGGTTATAAACTTGTGCATATGTATGCAATAATTATCTTTATCAGATGTTTCCTAGCTTGTATAAATTACCTCCTTGCTAAAATTCAAAAGCAACATTTTAGTTTTTATTTTGATGAAATTAACGTGTAGGAGAATATTGTGGAAGTTCAAATGTGAAAATATAATCCCAGTTAGTTTTAGTATGTTGTGGAAATATAATTCAAAAGCAACATGACAGATGAAATTAAAGTGTAGGAGAACATTTTTAGTATGTGTTGATGGAATTGAAAGAAGACTTGAGCAGGAGAAATAGAAGAGTCATGATGAAAGAAGACTTGAGCAGGAGAAATAGAAGAGTCATGATGAAAGAAGACTTGATTGTACATGTACTACTTGATCTACATCTATCTAATAATTAATTCATTTAATTTCATTTTCTCTTTTGATAACTAATTCCACTGAAGTTGTTTTGCCTAGTATATATGGTGGTTTGCGTGATGGAAGAAGCACATGCATGATCCATTTGATTATTTATAAACCATTAAATAAGTTGTTTATAAATTGAAAATGGAGTTGGTTCAAGCTATGTAGAACTGGTTGATGCAGTGGAATTGTTGTGGTCTCATTTGGTGGTGTATAACTGGTTGATGTTGATTATTAGGTGCCGTGAATAGATGTGGAAAAGAGGTGAAGTTTGTTTTGCTTGGCTTTGAGATTTTGGTGTCTGGTGTTTGCTTATTACTATGGTGTTGAAGGGGGTTTTGTATTCTTGACACGTTGCTGGATTTTATTATTGGAGAGTGGTGGTGTATAGAATGGGAAAATAGTTGTGTTGGTTGAACGCAGAGCATGCTATTTTCTTTGATGGGATTCATTTCCTTCTGTTTTGTGGAAGTTGTGGGCTGGTGTTGGAGGTGGGGAGGAGCACGCTATTTTTGGATGGTTTCATGATGTGGAGAGGTTTTGAGATGGCTGATGGATTTCTAATTCATGAATAAATCTCATTTAATTTTTCATATCTACTATGAAACTTTGTACAGAAAGTATAAGGGAACATGAAGAGGCAGGGAGGTTGCAAAGTTGGCTTCTAAATTTTGGAGAAGTTCGGGACCTTAACTGGTTTAATTTTCTTTAATGTAAAGTTGTATATGAGTGGGTAATATTTCTTTGAGTTCAGGTTTGTTAGGATCTGTTGATATTATTTCTGAGGTTCTTATAAACAGTTAGGGTCTTTGTAATAAGCGTCGTAGAAGGTCAGGTTTTTGCTCCCCTTCTAGTAAGGTTTTTTCTCTTTTATATTTTTTTTGAAAAAAAAAGTTGTGTAGACATGCTCATGGAAGACAGCACTAGTGACTCAGTATCTTGCTGAGGCAGGATGCACAACAAGAGGGAAAATAGAATCTGTTTAGGCACAATTCTCAATTCTAATTAGGCATAAGCTATTGTTATATTCAAAATAAAATTTGTTTCTCTGATTCATGCAATTTTTCATACCTCTTGCACTTAATTCAACATTTTTAATTTGGTACAAGTTTTTGTTAAATATTTTTTTCATTATATATTGAAATATGCTGATAGAATATACTTTGGTGGTTCTATTAAAGGTTTCTATTGATGGTTGGAGCAAATGTCTTTTTGCGCTTGAAGCAAATGTCTTTTGTCGTTTGGAGCACATGCCTTTTGTTGCTTGGAGCATATGCCTTTTGATGTTTTTTTGGCGGAGAAAATTTGTTATTGAAGGTTGTATATATTTTGGAGATTGAAGAAAATATTGTATTTGTGTTATAGTGTGGAGTTAAATGTTTTATGTTATGAATATTTTGAAATTAAATACAAATTGTATGTGTTGATTTTGTAATCCAATTATTTATGTGTTATGGAAATACATTAGGTTTGTGAAATGAAATATGAAAATTGTTAATTGATTTAATTTGAGCATTTGATTTGGAATTCTATAAGTACAATAGAAAATAGGTTATTTTTTGTAAAATTGGTAATTCAATAATAGTAGCGGTTTTAACCGTTCCTATAACTAGACTTCTAGAACCGGTTATAACCGCTTCTAAAGGGCAGTTTTCTAGATTGGAAAATTCTATAGAGGCGACCATTAACCGCTTCTGTAGGTATCCATCAGGATCAGTCATTAACCACTTCTATAGGTATTTATCAAGATCGGTTATTAACCGCTTCTATAGGTATGCATCAGGATCGGTCATTAACCGCTTCTATAGGTATCCATCAAGATCGATCATAAGCCGCTTCTATAGGTACCCATTAGAATCGGCTCTTAGTCATGAACCATCGGTCAGCTTTACCGCATCTGTTGGCTTTAGTGTCGCTAATATCCGCAACGGTTTTTAACCGGTGCAATAGATTTAGTAGCGGTTGAAAACCGTTGCTATAGGTGTCTTAAAACCGCTTCTAAAAGTTTATTTTTTTGTAGTGACAACGATTTTTAAAAAGCGTTGTCTATTAGTATTTTTTTTTGTGTCAACGATAATAATTTTTAAAAATCATTATTTATTATCAAGTTCTCATCTAAATATGGGATGATATGAACTGTTGGATCAAATAAAGAGTAGAAAAAACTTAGATTTCACTCAACATCCACCTATCTCCCAAGCCCCTCTCACCC
The DNA here is from genome assembly GCF_018446385.1 of Zingiber officinale. Classification (NCBI taxonomy): domain Eukaryota; kingdom Viridiplantae; phylum Streptophyta; class Magnoliopsida; order Zingiberales; family Zingiberaceae; genus Zingiber; species Zingiber officinale. Next base: position 94,160,603 of record NC_055988.1, on the reverse strand, counting down.
GAAACTCATCTCACACCCTCTCCTTCCAACTTTGTGACGGGATCTCCTCTAGGGTTTGCACGGATCTGGGAAGATCATTATCGCTCGCGCCCTCTCCTCTGCTCTCCCTGCCTCTCTATACGCCTTCTTCATCACCCTCTCCGTTGTTTCCTCTAGCGTATGAGAGCTCCGTGAGGCTATCGACGACTTCGACCATACTTGATCCCATGGCCGTCGCACTGTCCTCTTTGTCGATGAGATCCACCAGTTCTCCAAGTCCCAGCAAGACTCCTTCCTCCCCGCCATCGAAAATGGTTCCATCATTCTCATTGGTGCCACCACCGAGAGAACCCTAATCTCATTTTCCAATTGCCTGAAATTTTCTCGCCAACGACGCCATCACAGCCTCGGAAGCTCGCGTCCATGTGAGCTCTGCCGTTCGTGGGTTCACGAGTGTTACTGCCTACCGCTTGTAGCCTCGCGAGTGTTGCTGCCTACCGCTCGCGAGTGTTGCGCCTGCTGCTCGCGATGGACAAATTTCTATGGAGGCTTTCATGCTATCTTTAGGATCCGTGGTATTCCCAATTTTGGATGTGCTACGTAGTATCTTTGATACACAAAACTTTTTTTCTGCCTTACTTTTAATAGAACTAAAGTCATAATTTGGTTACTGCACGTCATATGATTCTTCTTGATCTTTGGTGGAATCCAACTATTGAAGAGCAAGCCATTGACCGAGTGCATCAAATTGGACAAACCCATCCAGTGAAGGTGCCACGAATAACTATAAAAGATATAGTTGAAGATCGTATATTGGCTCTTCAGGTATGTTGTCTGCACATTGCTTGTTTCTGGAATCCTTGAAGTAAAAGCATCATAGGCTATTTAGACTCATAATTACCTAGCTAATCTGTGGACCTTGTGAGTTAGTAAGTCTGAGATCGCAAATTCCCTACTCTAATTATCATTTGCTGCTTTGCTAAAATGCTGGATATTTTTTATGCTAGCAGTTACTTATCTTTCACCAATGTGTTATTTTCTATATTAACATTAGAACTATCATCATCGAACTGTGGCAGTTAAATTCATGCATTGAGAACATGTAGGTGTGTATTGTCAAAGACTCTTTGCCAAATGTAGGTGTGTATTGTCATCCTTCCAATACTAAAACAATGTTAATCTTCCAGTTGAAAAGTAGATTATTATACACATCTACACAGAGAACTGTAACTAGCTAAAAGGTTGATGGTTTTTTGGACAGTGAACTGTAATAATGTTTTTTTTTTCAATTGGAAGTCTCAACTCATTAATTAGATTTTGTTTCCAGTAGGTTCACCTTCATGCAATGCTCTCTCTTGTTGGTACTTGCCGTTATGATAGCTCTTTAGGTGATTGATTTATCTCACTTTCATTAAAAAAAAAAAATCAAGTTTTCTGTATCACTGAGAATTCTTTTTCATCATCATCCAACTTCACCATTAGGACTCTTGACCAAATGATTTATCAATCTACTTAAACATGCACAAGATGGCACCCTTGACTTGAATAAAGTTGTAGAAACACTTGAGGTGAAGTAAATGTAACGCCCAAAAATTCTCAAACTTGCATTAGAATTATTCTATGATTTTTCTAGAATTTTTAGATATTTTTCCGGAATTTTCCGAGTAGCGGAAGTAGCAAAAGTAATTAGATAAGCAAAATGGTTTAAGCGGGAATCGAACCCGGGACCTCTCGGGTCCGCTAAACCTTTAGTTAGCCTTAGTAACCGGTGAACCCAGCAGGGCCGTGCTGAAAGAAAGAGGAACCAATTATATTTATATTAGAGTTGGGTTCAATAATCCACTTAATATAAATTAAGAACTTAAGTTGGGTTTGGTTTAATTTGGTTCGGCAGCCCTCTCCTCACAAAACCTCACGCCACTTTCTTTCTCCAAACCCTCACGCTGAACACCTCTCTTCTCTTCCTCCTTCTCTCGGCGCCACACCAAGAAGACCTAGGGTTCTCTCCCTAGGGCCCCAAGGTCACTTTCCAGCGACGATTTCAGCACACGGACGTTCCCCTCCGCGAGTAGAACACGTGGACGCGAGCGAATCGTCGAGAAGTCATCTCCACCGGAATTTCTAGCGATTAGATTTGTAAGAAATCTAGCACACAAAGTAAGAAACCCCTCACCTGCAGTATAATAGCTTCCGTTTGAGTTTTTATGCTTTAGTTAGGATGTATGCAGATTTTTATCGATATCTAGGGTGTATTTAACTCTCTTCACAGATTAGGGATTTAGTTGAGCACCTCTAGATGGGCCGGGCACGTCTTCCCTCTTCAGATAGGAGGTTAGACGTTGTCGGGTGCCTAGAGGTGGTCTCCCTAATGGGGGAGAAGAGTTAGAGCATCCTAGGGGCTCGATTAAATGTCTAGCTCAGTAATAGACAGTTTAAAGAACTTATTAAATGCACTAGAAGCATTTAAAACAGCAAGTTAGTTTATTTCAACTTATGTAGGACTACAGTCCAATGGGTAGGCTCCCACAGTTGCCTCTAGGTTCAGACAACCTAGTTCTAGGTTCAGATAACCTAGATTCAGCAAAATAAGTATATAGCATTCAGTATTTTACTTTCAGCAGTGGCACTGTACTGGATTAGATATCCACTGGGCTGGACTCCCATAGTCGTCCCTAGGTTTAGCTAACCTAGTAAACCCTACTAGATTCGGAACTTGCAATCCCGGGTTTGGATAGGGATGCGCGCATAGTAAGTACAGTTGCCAGGGCCCATCAGCAACATGTTTAGTATTTTCACTTATTATATGTATAGCTTTTCAAATTCACAATCAGTTATGTGAGTTCAGCTTAGTTTCAGTACCAGCTCAGTTAGTTTAGTACAGATCATGATCAGTTTAGTTCAGTTCCATGATTTGTTTTCAGTTTCAGTTTTCATGCTCAGCTCTATTTCCGCACAGCATATAGACAGCAGAAACTGTAGCGACCGGCCTTACAGCCAGTACCCAGAAGGTGGGTCGTTACAGAGTGGTATCAGAGCAGTGTTCCATACTTCCTACACACACATCAACATTGTACCTGCAGCTTCCAAGTAAGAATACCTCTACTCTCTTTATTGTTCGTGCTTTCTAGTTACAGTTCATGTTTATATGCCTACTGCTTGTTAGTATGCGATAGTTTTTAAACATGATATCAGTAGTTATATAACTGTGATTACATTAGTTATGTTATGTTCTCTATGTCTTTAGAAATGGCACGAGGACGCCCAGCTAGAAGGGCACTAGCTACTGAGCCCCAGTTCAGTGCCTCCTCCGGACCTTACAACATTAGTGGCTCAGTTACAGTAGCAACTTGCTGAACAGCAACAGGAAATAGTCACCTTAAAGGCTAATCAGCAGAATACCCCCACAGTCACCCCGAAACCGAATTTGACGACTCCGGTAGTCTTAGAGGTTCCACCAGCTCAGCCTACAGCACCAGCACCAGCACCAGCACCAGCAGCCCCAGCAGCTGAGCCAAGAAAGGAAGCCTATCTGATCCAGTGGTAGCGAGTCAAGCCAGAGAACTTCTCAGGCACTAGTGAACCATGGGATGCACAAGCCTGATTCAAAACACTAGAGAGCACGATGGAGCTTCTGGACTGGCCAGAACACGAGAAGGTGAAGTGTGCCTCCTTCTGCCTGATAGGAGACGCACGCATGTGGTGGGAAAGAATCAGAACGAAGCGCCCAGTGAACCAGATGTTATGGGCTGACTTCGAGAAGGAATTCTTCGAGGAGTTCTTTCACATACGGGTTACCAACCGTCACTACGACGAGTTCACTGAGTTTCGTCAGGGCAACCTTTCAGTTGAGGAAGTCGTGAAGAAATTCAACAGGTTGGCTCGTCTATGCCCGGAGCTAGTCAGCACAGAGAAGGAACGAATCCGGTTGATGCTCAAGATGCTGAGGCCAGAGATAGCAGTGAACGTGGCTGGTGGCATACATAGGCCACAAACCACAGAGGAGTTAGTGAGCAGTGCCTTGACCACAGAGCACTACCAGAACAACATAAAGCAGCAGAAGCAAGCCTCCTCAGAGTCCAAAGGCCAAGGAAACTCTCACACTCAAAAACAGCAAGGCCACAGCTCTAACTGGAAAGGGAACTCCAATAGCAAGCGCAAATCAGGGAGTGACCCAAAAGGAGGACCATCTAGCAAGCGACCCAGCTATCCAAAGTGTGCTACTTGTGGGAAATTCCACCCAGGGGTTTGTCGCAAGGGCACACGAGGATGCTTTGAATGTGGACAAGAAGGGCACATGGCCAAGCAGTGCCCAAACAAGACCGGTCTTCCTCAGCCACAGCAGATTCAGTATGCAGGCCAGCCAGCTCAGTTGTATCAGATGCAGGCCGCTCTAGAAGGTCCACTTATCAGCCAGGGCAGATTAGAAGCCCCTCCAGCTATGGCGAATGCGAGGATCTACTCACTCACCAGAGAGGACGTAGCCAATGCCTCGACAGTTGTCATAGGTCAGATTAGCATTTTACAGTATAGTGCTACTATTCTATTTGATACTGGGGCAACCCATTCATATATAGCCAGGATGTTCGCCGAAAAATTAGAAATACCCTCAGAGGTACTCAGTGGATAGTTTTTGACGGCACTACCTTCAGGAGAGATCATGACATCCACGCACTGGCTTAGAGCAGTGCCGGTCATCATAGCAGGCAGAGAGCTCTTTTGTGATCTGATAGTGCTAGAAATGACCGACTATGATGTTATCTTTGGAATGGACTTTCTGAACAGATACGGTGCTACCATAGAGTGCCGTAAACAGAAAGTTATCTTCCAACCTGAAGCGGCAGTGCAATTTGAATACAGCGGGGAACCAAAGAGAAAGGCCAAGAAGTTTCTCTCAGCTATGAAAGCACAGAAGCTACTGGATTCAGGATGTACAGGATTCCTAGCACACGTAGTCAACGCCAGTCAGGACAAGAACCAATAGCTAGCAGAGGTTCGAGTCGTATGTGACTACCCAGCAGTCTTCCCTGAAGAGTTACCAGGCTTAGCACCAGACAGGGAGATTGACTTTGAGATAGAGCTCATTCCCGGTACAAATCCTATCTCCAAAGCGCCTTATTGCATGGCTCCAGCAGAACTGAAGGAACTTCAGGAGCAACTACAGGAGCTGCTTGACAAGGGTTTCATACGCCCGAGTCACTCACCATGGGGAGCGCCTGTATTGTTCATGAAGAAGAAGGATGGAAGCATGCGACTGTGCATAGACTACAGATCACTGAACCAAGTCACAATCAAGAACAAGTATCCCCTTCCCAGAATCGATGACCTGTTCGACCAGCTGAAGGGGGCAGCAGTGTTCTCTAAGATAAATCTCAGATCAGGTTATCATCAGGTGAAGGTTAAAGAAGGGGATATACCCAAGACAACATTCAGAACCAGATACGGACACTACGAGTTCGTAGTCATGCTCTTTGGTGTGACCAATGCTCCAGCTACATTCATGGATCTCATGAACAGAGTATTCAGAGAGTATTTAGATAAGTTTGTTATTGTGTTTATCGATGACATTCTTATCTATTCAGGAACTCAGGAAGAACATTCAGAGCACCTGAAACTAGTATTGCAGACCCTTCAGCAGCACCAGCTATACGCCAAGTTCACGAAATGTGAATTTTGGTTAGATCAGGTGTCCTTCCTGGGTCACATCATCTCAAAGGAGGGTATCATGGTAGACCCCAGTAAGATAGAAGCTGTGAGCAATTGGAAGAGACCCAAGAACGCTAGCGAGATCAGAAGCTTTCTGGGATTAGCAGGCTATTACAGAAAATTCGTAGAAGACTTCTCCAGGATAGCCTCCCCACTGACAGCTCTTACCAGAAAGAACAGAAAGTATCAGTGGACAGAGAACTGTGAGGACAGCTTCAGCGAGCTAAAAAGGAGATTGACCAGTGCTCCCATTTTGGCTCTACCAGACAACACCAGCAGCTTTGACATCTATAGTGATGCCTCTAAGTTGGGACTAGGAGCAGTACTGATGCAAAACGGCAAGGTGATCGCCTATGCCTCTAGACAACTCAAGGATTATGAGAAGAATTATCCTACTCATGACCTTGAGCTTGCAGCAGTAGTGTTCGCTCTCAAAATTTGGAGACATTACTTATATGGAGCTCAGTGCAGAGTGTATACAGATCATCAGAGTCTGAAGTACTTCTTCACTCAGAAGGATCTGAACATGCGACAGCGCAGATGACTTGAGTTGGTCAAAGACTACGATATAGACATCCTCTACCATCCAGGGAAAGCCAATAAGGTAGCCGACGCACTTAGCAGAAAATCCAGTGCTACCTTATTATCTCTTACAGCCATGTCACCGCCCCTACAGAAGGAGATCGTAGATTTCGGTCTCGAGCTCATCGTTGGACAGCTCTCTACTATGACCTTAGAGTCTACCTTGCTTGGTGATATTCAGTCAGCTTAGGAGCAGGACCCTGAAATTCAGAAAATCAAGCAAGGGCTAGCAGAATCAGAAAGTAGAGAATTTAGAGTGTCCGATAGAGGGGTGTTGTATTTTGGTGACAGACTCTGTGTTCCAGATCAGGAGGAACTACGGAGACAAATTTTAGATGAGGCTCACAAGACTCCCTATGCGATGCATCCAGGTTCCACCAAAATGTATCAAGACCTGAAGAAACGTTTTTGGTGGCCCGGGATAAAGCGAGACATCCCAGATATGTTAGCATCTGCCTCACCTGTCAGAGGGTCAAGGCAGAACATCAGCGACCAGGAGGAGTTCTGCAGCCTATACAGATTCCAGAATGGAAGTGGGAGGATATCTCTATGGACTTCATAGTGGGACTACCCAGAACCACGAATGGTTTGGATGCCATTTGGGTAATAGTCGACAGGTTGACTAAATCAGCCCACTTTTTAGCTATCAAGATATCCTACTCCATGGAGAAGCTAGCTCAGTTGTATCTCCAGGAGATCGTCAGACTTCATGGAGTCCCACGTACCATTATTTCGCAGAGACAAGAGATTTACATCACACTCGGGAGTGTGTACAACAAGATTGGGCACGGTTAAAGTTCAAGACAAGATTCCATCCGCATGATGGTCGACAGAGCGAGTAAACCGGTACTCAAGATATGCTCCAGCGTGCCCTAGATTTCAAGGAAGTTGGTGCAAATATCCGAGCTTAGCAGAATTTGCATACAACAATAGCTATCGTGCCACTATCGGCATGGCACCCACGAGGCTCTCTATGGGCGGAGGTGTAGATCTCCAATCTGGTATGAGAGTGGTGAATGGAAGGAACTAGAGCTGACAGATCTAGTAGCAGATACCATAGCAGTACAACAGATCCACCAGAGGATAGAGACTGTTCGAGCCGCCAGAAAAGCTATGCTGATACACAACGCAGACCCTTAGAGTTTTCAGTGTTCCTCAGGGTAGCTCCCATGAAGGGGGTAATGCGTTTTGGGAAGAAGGGCAAGCTAAGTCCCAGATATGTGGGACCATACCTTATTAGCAGAAGAGTGGGCAAGGTAGCATATGAGCTAGAGCTACCCCAGGAAATGTCAGCTGTCCACAACGTATTTCATGTCTCTATGCTGAAGAAGCATATCCCAGATGCCACCCAGGTGATTGAGCCCCAGTCGGTACAAGTCCGCGAAGACCTTAGTTATGACAGTCGGCCTATTCAGATAATAGACCGAGCAGCTAAGACATTGCGGAACAAGGAAGTACCGTTAGTAAAAGTCATTTGGCAAAGTCACACAGCAGCAGAGGCAACTTGGGAGACAGAAGCCAGCATGAGACAGAAGTACCTAGAATTGTTCTAAGTTCGAGGACGAACTTTTTATAAGGTATAGGGGATTGTAATACCCGAAAATTCTCAAACTTGCATTAGAATTATTCTATGATTTTTCTGGAATTTTTAGATATTTTTCTGGAATTTTCCGAGTAGCGGAAGTAGCAAAAGTAATTAGATAAGCAAAATGGTTTAAGCGGGAATCGAACCCGGGACCTCTCGGGTCCGCTAAACCTTTAGTTAGCCTTAGTAACCGGTGAACCCAGCAGGGCCGTGCTGAAAGAAAGAGGAACCAATTATATTTATATTAGAGTTGGGTTCAATAATCCACTTAATATAAATTAAGAACTTAAGTTGGGTTTGGTTTAATTTGGTTCGGCAGCCCTCTCCTCACAAAACCTCACGCCACTTTCTTTCTCCAAACCCTCACACCGAACACCTCTCTTCTCTTCCTCCTTCTCTCGGCGCCACACCAAGAAGACCTAGGGTTCTCTCCCTAGGGCCCCAAGGTCACTTTTCGGCGACGATTTCAGCACAAGGACGTTCCCCTCCGCGAGTAGAGCACGTGGACGCGAGCGAATCGTCGAGAAGTCGTCTCCACCGAAATTTCTAGCGATTAGATTTGTAAGAAATCTAGCACACAAGGTAAGAAACCCCTCACCTGCAGTATAATAGCTTCCGTTTGAGTTTTTATGCTTTAGTTAGGATGTATGCGGATTTTTATCGATATCTAGGGTGTATTTAACTCTCTTCGCAGATTAGGGATTTAGTTGAGCACCTCTAGATGGGCCGGGCATGTCTTCCCTCTTCAGATAGGAGGTTAGACATTGTCGGGTGCCTAGAGGTGGTCTCCCTAATGGGGGAGAAGAGTTAGAGCATCCTAGGGGCTCGATTAAATGTCTAGCTCAGTAATAGACAGTTTAAAGAACTTATTAAATGCACTAGAAGCATTTAAAACAGCAAGTTAGTTTATTTCAACTTATGTAGGACTATAGTCCAATGGGTAGGCTCCCACAGTTGCCTCTAGGTTCAGAGAACCTAGTTCTAGGTTCAGATAACCTAGATTCAGCAAAATAAGTATATAGCATTCAGTATTTTACTTTCAGCAGTGCCACTGTACTGGATTAGATATCCACTGGGCTGGACTCCCATAGTCGTCCCTAGGTTTAGCTAACCTAGTAAACCCTACTAGATTCGGAACTTGCAATCCCGGGTTTGGATAGGGATGCACGCATAGTAAGTACAGTTGCCAGGGCCCATCAGCAGCATGTTTAGTATTTTCACTTATTATATGTATAGCTTTTCAAATTCACAATCAGTTATGTGAGTTCAGCTTAGTTTCAGTACCAGCTCAGTTAGTTTAGTACAGATCATGATCAGTTTAGTTCAGTTCCATGATTTGTTTTCAGTTTCAGTTTTCATGCTCAGCTCTATTTTCGCACAGCATATAGACAGCAGAAACTGTAGCGACTGGCCTTACAGCCAGTACCCAGAAGGTGGGTCGTTACAGTAAATGTTGTCTAATTTGAATAATTCTTCTTATTTTATACATAATTAGACTTTTACATGTAGGTATAAAAGAGGCAGATCTATGGCATCACTAATGTGCTTGAAGGGATAGGATTGATAGAAAGGAATCTCAAAAACAAGATTCATTGGACGTAAATTTCATTTTCCTCTATGAATCTTATTATTTTCTGTGCTCAAAATATTTATTATTTCAATATGAAGAAATTTTCATTAGATGCATTACAGGGGCTTAGATGATGCAATGACAGGAGAGGTTAAAAATGATATGCCAACACTGTAGGTATGACTCATCATTGCTTTCTTGGCAGAATCAAATAAACCCATTTTAAATCTTCATGTTTCGAGTAAGTTGTTGTTAAATTTTTTACTGATATATAAGATCATCAAAGTTTGCCTAATATTTTCATCTCTTCAGACAGAAGTTGAAAACCTAGCCTCGTAAGAATGGCAGTTGGATGAGTGCATCAGGTTTGGTTCCAATACTAAATGTAGCTTCTATCTACTGATGCCTAACATGCTACAATATGCATAGTGTGCTGAAATGTTCTAGTTTTTATAGGAAAAATGCAAGAAAGCATGAGTGTGCTCACTGAAGAAGAAAGTAATCAAAAGTATGTTATTTTTTTCTTGCATTTGCCCACATATGTTGCTAACATCTACAAATGAAAATAATGTTCGGTTACATGTAAAATTTCAGGCTGCTTTACTTGATCGAAGATGACATCAAAAGACTACCCTACTTTCAGGTTTTTTACATGTTTCCCTTGTTTATTTTAAAAATAAATATTAAATTTTGGATGTTAGTAAAGATTACAGGAGCAACAACTATATGCTATGTGGCACTGCATTTGAACCTCAGGGGTGTGACTGAGAAGTACTTCGACGAAGAACTATCAAGAAAGCTTTAAGCGAGAAGATGGTTAAAGTCAATGAGTAAAGAACATTCAAGTCAAGAGGATAAGTAACATCTATCAAGATCTTTTAAGTTCATGCAATAAGTTGTAATCAATAGGAGTAGTTTTAAGTATCTCCTAATTAAAATTTCTTTGTATACGAGTAATTATGTTTATTATAGAAGTGTAAGAATGATAATTTGTATATCTATCTTGGTTGTTTATTTAATAATATGTTGTTGATTGAAGTAGATTTATTTTCATTTATTTTTTTTTTGTCTTTGGTATTAAAAGATAATAGTTTAAAACCTCTTGCCCTTTGCTGAAAAAGACAACACTTTTTTATACATTGTGAAAGCGTTGTCTTTGCTAAAAAAGATAACACTTTTTATGCAGTGTCTTTATAAAACACGACAACGCTTTTAAAGCGTTGCAAAAGAGTTGTCTTTGCTATAAACGACAACGCTTTTAAAGGGTTGTCTTTGCTATAAACGACAACGCTTTTAAAGGGTTGTCTTTGCTATAAACGACAACGCTTTTAAAGCGTTGTCTTTGAGCAGACTTTTAACAACAGTGCTTTTAACAACTCTTTTTTAGTCACATAGACAACGCTTTTAAAGCGTTGTCTATCAGCATTTTTCTTGTAGTGACCGGATCACTTTCCAACCCTATGTTAAAATCATGCTCTTAGAGATTAACATAATCACTAAAAGTTGTGGTTCTATGTTCCCTCATGGTTTGCCTTAATGACACTTGTCATCAATATGAGGCAATACCTCAATTTGAGTGGTAGGTTCCTCCAATTGTATTGGAGATGATACGGAAATATCTTGATTCACTACTCCCATTAGATGTGTAATATTCATAATGTGCGACATGGAAATTATACCGTTACTGATTGCACTAATGCTGACCATAGGAGGATTGTTAATACTTTCTTCAAAAGATACTTCCCTAATCTTATTACTCCAATTATTCTTAATAAATTTGACATTTTTTATTTCAAAGAAGGATCTATTAGAGGGATCATTAAATTTATACCCCCTTAATTTCTCAGAGTAACCTACAAAATTGTAGCTAAATGTTCCTGAGTCCAATTTCCTTTCATTAGGCTTGTAAGACCTAACATCAGCTGGACAACCCCGGACATGTAAATACCTAATGCTAGGCTGTCTACTTGTCCATATCTCAAATGGGATTTTAGTTATTGCATTATTAGATACTCTATTGAGTAGGTAAGCTGCAGTCTTGAATGCCTCATCCTATAAAGACTCTAGTAGATAAGTGAAAGCTCACATACTTCTCACTATGACTTTTATGGTATAATTACATTGCTCAGCTATACCATTCTGACTGGGTGTACCAGACATTGTATATTGAGGCACAATCCCACACTCAACAAGGTAGTTTGCAAAAGGTCCTAGACGTTGTTCATCTAATCCATCATATTAACCATAATCTTCACCTCCATAGTCAGATCAGACAACTTTAATTTTCTTACCTAGTTGAAGTTTAACTTTAATTTTTAAAATCTTGAACATGTCTAATGATTGCGACTTCTCATGAATAAAGTATAGATTGCCTAATAAGAGTAATTGCCCATAAAGCTAATAAAATATGTTTGATCATTCCAAGATGTAGGATCGGAAAGATGCTAGGGGGTGAGCAACGTTCATTGATAAAAATTATGAGCAAATTAAAAATAAGTACGCAGTGAAAGAATAAAAAAATAATGCTAACAAACCAAGTTTTACTTGGTTCAGAGCCTTTGACGATTCCTACTCCAAGGCCCGCACTCGTTAAGTGCTTTCGTTGGGCAATCACTATCAGTTCACAAAAAGTGTTACAAGAGTCGAATACAAGAACTCGAAATAAAGTTATTGACAAACAAGAAAGGAAACAAAATGCAGTCTCTCATTCTACGAACTTCAGAGTAAACTTTCGGTGTTATCGGAGCCTTTTTGAAGCAGCACACAAGAGAGAAACTTGTAGTAGTTGTTTTTCTTTAGCTCCTAGTTGAAGACCTTTATATAGGTCCATTCCGAGTGCCTGGAACTCCTCCGGGCACTTCGACCACGTGGCTTGATTAGTCGACACGCTCCACCTTAGCTTGTGGATGAATTTTGTGATTCGGGCGCCTGGACTGATTTCGGGTGCTCAGATTGCCAGGGCGCCCCAAGCACTCGCTCAGATTGCCATGGCATCCCAGGTACCCGCCCAGACAAGACTAGTTTGGGTGCCCAAACTCTGGCCGCACATACCCCTTTTTCAGCTCCTTTTCTGGCAAGAAAGGGTTAGTCCTGGGCAACAAAAATAGATTCATCCTGTAAAACAGAGTTAGTAAAACTCAACAGATAGGAGTAGTAATTATATCCCATCTCCTAGAGACCAGGATCTAGTCAAGATCTCAACTTAGGTTTCCCAAATGGACTTAAGTTGGATCGACGCCTACAGTTTCCTCAACAGGGAATATGTCCTCACTAGATCTCTCCTCCAGTTGCTTATCTTCACTTACTAACTACAGTCATATGATTTGCCTTTGACTCACTAGGTCTTTTTGCCAGTTGTTAGGTCTGCAGACCCAACTGGGCTTCGGCCAGTTGTCAGGTCCCGCGGACCCAACCGGACTTCCCGCTAGATATCGGGCCCTATGGACCTATCTAGAATTCCCACCAGCTATCAGGTCCCGCGGACCTATCAAGATTTCAGCCTGGTGTTAGGTCATTCAGACAAGTCAACTCTTGCACACTTGGTAGAAAGGTTAGACAAACAACACATCTAACTTTAACCTATTTGTTATACATCAAAACTAGATTATTAGTACAACCTGTACCAATAATCTCTCCCTTTTTGATGTAATGACACCTGAGTTAAAGTTAGAAAAAAATTCAATAAAGAAATAAAGTAAGCATTAAATATGAAATGTTTAAAGTGAGTTGATTTTTCTAACCTAATCCGTTATCCTTCCACTTTGACATACATAAAAAATGTAATAATTAAACACAAGTCAATGCAACCATGGACACACTAGAACAAGTTAGATGTTTTAAATAAAGGACATGACTCAAGTAGTTGTTCTAGTAACTGATTTGAAGCTAGTTTTTGAAAAAAACTATTAAAAAAATTCCAACTGTTCATAAAAGTTGACAACTTAATTTTCAAAATGTTTAAAACAAAAGTTACAAATAGTTCAACCAATTGTTTGACTAATGTTTGGAAATTTTTGAACAACTTAAATAAAATTTTAGCAAAACAAACTTTGCAAACTTAGTTTTTCAAGCAAATCTTCAAATAAGGTTTTTGAAAACAACCTTTGCAAATAGAAAATGCTATCTTTTGAAAGAATTTCTAAGTAAAGTTTTTTAAAAATTTCTAAGTAAATATTTGCAATGTAATTTCAAAGAATTTTTTTTTAATCAAAATTTTCAAAGTATTTTTAAAGAAGAATTTTTCTAAAAAATGCTTTCAAAAGTGAAACAGATAAACATACTTTTCAACATGATTTTGGAACAGTAAGTATTTTTCTAAATAAGTAATATTAAGACAATGATTTTTCAAAAAAAAGTTTTCAAATCTTGTCAAAGTCATTTTCAAAAAAAATGAAGAAGTAACTTTAATCAATTTTGAAAACATATATTTGTAAAGTAGAAGAGTAAATTTTTGAAAACCATTTTTCAAATAATTTCAAGGTAATTTTTCAAACATATACTTTTCAAAATAATTTTCTGAACCATTTAAAAGGTTTTTCAATGTATTTTTCAAAATATTCATAAGAGTTTTCATAGAATTTTTTTCAAGAATCCTTGTTTACTTTAAAAATATTTGAAACATTTTCAACCCTTCCTCCCCCTTAAGTTAGCACTCCCCTCTTAAGTTAACATTTTCCCTTAATTTGTACTAGGGTCTGGGTATGTTAAAATGTGTAACATATTTTCAAGGCCCTTCCTTAACGTAGCACCTTCTGATTATCTTTGTGAGGTATAAGAAGTTCTACCTAAGTGTTTAGGGGAATTAGAGTCAGGAATACTTATATTCAGCAAATATATTATTTACATAAGTATTTCTCCATACTTATTATAGTTATTCATTTAAGTTTGATTAATTATTTAAATTAATCATCAATCAATTATTCTTAAGACAATTAACCTTGAAGGGATGACTTCTTTTGTAACCTTAACTTGACCCCTAGACCTAGGATTAGCCCCATAGTTGTATGGAACTCTATGATAAGAAGACACATCTTTCTTGGCTTTATGTTTGTAAACCAAACCTCTCCTACCATTGGATGGTTCCTACCTATTTTGACCTAGGTTTGACTTCTTTGACCCTTTGACACTAATTGTCAAATTTCTAGGGTCCTCTCTAATTTTTCAAGTCTTAACCTCAAGACTTGATTTTCACTCCTTATGTTCTCAAATTTGATATTTCATTAACACCTTGAGTTATTTTCTTAGGCATGTATCTAAAATCCTCAGAGTTATTGCTTAAGTTATCACCTAGCCTCTTAGACTTAGATGTGGTAGTTTTAGCATGATATGTTATATATTTTTCTTTAACCCTATCATACTTTCTATTTTTATGATAAATAGTATTAAAATGATATAAACTAGATCTAGCCTATTTTTATCATGGGTCAAAGGTGTTGGTGCAATCGATCTCCAAGGTTTTAATGTTCGACAAATATGTTTAAGTATATTTAATGGAGCTTGATCATGGGAAGTCCTAGTCATGGCTAGGCAAGGGTGAGAAGTCAACTGAGTCTTGGAAAGTCCTAGTTGTAGGCTAGGCAAGGGAAATCTCGGTATATCGTAGAAGCCAGGTAGATAGGTCTGGAGGACCTGACCCCTGGGTAGCCGAATACTGAGGCAAGGGAAATCTTGGTATATCATGGAAGCCAGGTGGATAGGTTTGGAGGACTTGATCCCTGGGTAGCCAAATACTGAGTACTGGTGAGTGAAGCCAGGTTGAGAAAACTCTAGGGGGTGGTAACCTTAGGTAACGGGAAGTCTTGGAGGAGTGAACTCCAAGCAAGGTTGATCGATTGGTTTCTGGTCGATCGTGCACGGTCGACCGGACCAGCGGATCTCGGTAAATCTAGGTTTAGATTTACCATTATATTCTTATTACTATTATTACTGTTGGCTAATATAGTATTGTAGGAAAAGTCTTAGTGGATCAGGCAATCAGACATTGAGTAGGCAAAGTCCAAACATGTCTGGAGGACCATGTTTGGCAGGTAAGTTGAGGTAGACAACTGGAGGAGCGACAGTGAGGTCGGGTTCCTGAAAGGAACAACCTAAGGTCGCTGATCCAACTGAAGAAATCGGGAAGGTTTCTAAGTTGAGATCAAGACAGTTTTACTGTCTAATATTACTCATGCATTATATATATTACTGTGCTAACCTTTGTGTTGCAGGGAAACTTTATTTAATTCTGTGTTGTAGGTTCGACCGGATCGGTCGATCGAACGTAGGGATCAGTTGACCGAACCAAGTTGGCTCAGCATAGGCCAGCTCATCAGCACAGATCAGAAGCAAAAGGAAATAGAGCTGATCGGTCGACTGAACCCTTGGATCGGTCGACCTAACCCTTGGATCGGTCGATCGAACCAATCAACATTAATGCACAGTAAATGTGAATCTCAGCAAATCTCGACGAACAGGGAAGGAGCCTATTCGGTCGACCAAAAAATGGGATCGGTCGACCAAACCCTTAATGAGCAATTAATGCCAGAGATCAAGCCAGCGTCAGACTCCAGCCAGAAAGGAAGGAAGCTGGTTTGGTCGACCGAACAGAAGGATTGATCGACCGACCGAATGTCCATTACACCTATAAAAGAGGCTCGAGGTTTGAGGCTTGATGAATACTTTCTGATCGACTAAAGTTCTCTTCTGCAACCTGCTCGTGCTACAAGTCTTCATCAGCTCTGTAAGTCACTCCGCCCGATAGTGCCGACCAAAGCTTCAACTCCATTACTTGTCGGTATATTTTATTAGCTTGCATTGTAATTAACTTAAGAAAGATAGTAGGTTGTTACTATCTTGCTCATTTTGTACGTTTTGCTTCTTTCCGACGATTTCGAAAAGAAGGGTTATAGTGGATTGTCCATCGGTGTGATGAAGGATTGTGGGTCTTCGAGTAGGAGTCAACTTAGACTCTGAACGAAGTAAACAAGCTTGTCTTTCTTTTTATTTTCCATTGTGCACGACTCTGCTTTTAAATGAAAAGATAAGTTTTAAAAAGGTGCGATATTCACCCCTCCCTCTATCACACCCATTCGATCTATCAATTGGTATCAGAGCCTCGTTAGCTCTGAAATTACTTAACCATTTTTCAAAGCACTTTTAAAACTTTTTTTTTTTCATTTATTTATTTTTTGAATTTTCTTTCATTCACTTTTTTCCCGCACTACTAATCCCAAGATGAAAGTCTTGGAAATATTTTTCTTTTAATTCTTTGATTGTAAGAATGTCGATGTCATATCAAGAAGGGCGAAGTATCTACGACCCTCCACCGTACGATCAAGTCTACTTCAATTCCTAGAGGCAAATGATGGAATGCTTTGTTGGAAGCAACAATTTCGACAACTGGATCGCACTGAGACAACCTTCTAAAAAATCAGAAGCAAACACAAAGGTAATAGACATTTTAATTAGTATTTTGCCTAATAAATTTTTGTGTCAATTAGAAGATTACAAGAACGCATTTGAGATGTGGACCAAATTGATCGAGATTCATGAGACTCTGTCGAGGCTAGAAGATCAAGGTGAAAGTGAGTTCGAATCCGAGTCTAAATCCGGAGAGCTATCCTCAGAGCTAGATCTAGAAGAACAAGACCAAATCAACTTCATCGCACTAGTGGTTGAGGAAGAGGCTGATGGATTCGAACTTGAGTCAGAACATATGTCCAAACTCGAACCTAAGTCCGACCAAATTCTCGAGCCTGAATCCGAAATGGCAATGGTCAAGGGGGAGAATCCTAATGAGGATTCAGAAGGTAAAATTGTCAATTCTAAATTTAAGGTTCATATAATATGTTTTAAGTGCAATGAAAAAGGACACTATAAAAGTAAATGCCCGATGAATCAATCTGCACAACTGGAGGCAAAGGAGGAACCAATGGCTAAAGTCTGGAAAACGAAAGACCACATCGAATGTTTCAAGTGCAAAAAGATGGGATACTACAAATCTCAATGCCCAGAAACAAGATCCAAAGATCTAGGGGGAGCAATTAAGGTAAAACAATTTATGTTACATGAAAAATTGTACGCTTTAGATCCTTCTTGTTTGAATTGTACTATGAAATTGAAAATGTATGAAAATCCTACATTAACATTACTTAACAAAAATAATATAATTAAAAAAAACTTAATTAATTCAAATAAAACTAAAATTGATCAAATCAACCTAGACCTTAATCAAGGCCCAAATCTAGTTAATCAAAATTTATTTGTTCAAGATAATTTGAATTTAAATCAAAATAATAATTATCTAAAATTAATTAACAATAAGCAAAATTCAACTAAAAATAAGAAACTAAACCATAAATTAAATACAAAATCGAATTTTAGAAAACTAGAAAAACTAAATAATGTTTTAAAAAATAAAATTGATAAATTAGAAAACATTATTAATAATTTTATTAACTCACAAAATCTAGATTTAAGTTATAAATCAAAACCAAATCTAAAACAAAATTTTCACAAAACTAATTATAATCATATACCCTTTAATTATGAAACTAATCAATATTAATAATAATAACAAAGTAATAATAATAATAATAATAATAATATGACTTGTTTGAATTGTTTGACTTGCCATGATCATGCATACTTATATGATATATACCATGTCATGCATCTTTTCTTTATGTTGTTAGTTTAGAACGGCTAGTTAAAAAAGGTTTACCAAACCCTACAACATAGTATCGGAATGGATTGGGATGATAGTACGTCAAGGAAACCTTGTCGAAGGCATGTCTAGGCTGAATCTTGTGTATTCTACCTGGTGCGCTAGACTTAGTGGATCTGACCGAAACTACCCCGGTCAAACATGGGATAGTTAGACCAAAATTTAGTATTAAGTTTTTTGAGTGGAAACAGTTTGGAAAGTCTTCAGCAAGTGGTCCACCGTTGATACACAAGAAGGCCATACGCATCGCCACTGAACTGAAAACTTATCCTTAAGAAGTCTGCTTGTTTAATCCAAAGCTAAGTTTGAATCTAACATGAGTTTAATAATCTTTTTCAAATTTAACTAAAAATTTAATTAAAATAATTAAAAAAAACTTTAATTCAATTAAACCTAATTATAAATTTAATTTAAATGTAAAATAAAATGTAAAAACATAACTTAAAATCTAAAATTAATTACAACTTTAAATTAATCAAAATTTAATTCAAACTTCATTAAAACTCAAATTAAATTAATAAAACTAAAATAAAATAAATTTAATTTAAACTAAACTTAAACTTAAATTAAGTGTACTTTAAAAAGCAAAATAAAACAACTTTAAAATAAAACTAAATTAATTATTAATTGATTAACCCTAATCAATAACTAATTTACCTTAAGGACATAATTAATCTTTAATGACTTTAGCTTAATTAATCATTAACTTTACAATTTAACACTTAATTAATTATTAATGAATTTCAACTTGAAATTTTAACTTTAATCAACAAATAAAGTACTTTAAACTTAAACAAAATAAAAAATACTAAGTCTAAAATCTTTACCTAATTAATTCCTAAGAAACTAATTAAATTAATAATAATTCATAATCAATTAATCCATAACTATTAATTATGAAACTTATAATCAAACTTAATTGAAATAAGCAATAATTAATCTAACAATTATAAATCAAAATTTTAATTAAAAGTACATAATCATACTAAATTAAACTCAATTGAAACTAACCTTTAAATTAAGTTTAAATCAAACATTAATCTAACCATCAACCTATAACCATAACTACTAAAAACAATTCTTAACCTAATCAACTTAATTAATCCTTAATTAGCTAATTATCCTTAACAAATAACTTTAAAATTCCTAAACTAAACAATAATTTATAAATTCAAATAATGTTACCATTAATTAATCATAATAATTCTTTAATTTAACATAATTAAAGTTCTACTAAAACTCAATTTTAACTTAATTATAATGAAATTCACAATCAATAAAGTCATCTCATACAATTATAAGATTACCATACTTGAAAATTTAGAATGGGTGAGATGCTAAGAAAATTAAAATTTAAAATATTTTTAAAACATGTCTTGAAAGCTTATATATCTATTTTCTTAAGAAATATTTTCAAATTTTGATTGATGATTGATTGGGTGTATTATATATATAAATTATTGTAATTGTAACGTCCCAAATTTCCTCAATTAGAGTCCTAAAAGTAATTTAAAGATATTTAAAAATACTATAGAAATATTCTAGGGATTTTTAAAAATTTTTAGAGTATTTTTATGTAATTTTTGGAGGTCGTTTGGTATTTTTACTAAACGAAGGAAGTTTCGACAAAAAATGTCCAAGTCAAGAATTGAACCCATGACCTTTGACTCGGTCAAAACCCAGCTGACCAGGTGTGCAAACGAATTTTTCTATTTAGAAAAAGTAGAAAATTTATTTAAGATAGTTAACAGAATATTGGATTATAAAAGGGATAAGTTGATCTTGGATTTGTCTGTTTAGAAAAGGTAGCAAATTTATTTAAGATAGTTAACAGAATATTATAAAAGGGATAAGTTGATGTTGGATTTGTCTGTTTAGAAAAGATAGTGAATTTATTTAAGAAGTTAATGAAAATATTAAGTTATAAAAAGGGATAAGTTGATGCTCTGTTTTCCCGTGACTTAAACCATTCTCTCCTTCTCTTCTGCGTACGATGGCAGAGCTCGGGCAGAAAACGAAAGGGAGTTAGGGCATCATCTCTGACGGCCGGCCAAGGTCTTAGAAGCCCTTTTTGTTCGGTTGTGAGTCCAAGAAGCAAGTAAGTTCTTCTCACCTGCAGTAGGAGTAGTTTCGGACCTTTGTTCTTCTTGAATTCGAAGCATGAGGAGTGCTTATAGTGAAGATTTTAATTAAGTTTATAGGTGCAGATTTGACTTAAGCTTATAGTGAAGATTTTAATTAAGCTTATAGTGCATATTTTAATTAAGCTCATATGCAGATTTTTATGTAAGCTTATAGTGCAGATTTTAATTAAGCTTATAGAGCAGATTTTAATTAAGCTTATAGTGCAGATTTTAATTAAGCCTATAGTGCAGATTTTAATTAAGCTTATAGTGCAGATTTTTATGTAAGCTTATAGTACAGATTTTAATTAAGCTTATAGTGCAGATTTTAATTAAGCTTATAGTGCAGATTTTAATTAAGCTTATAGGTGCAGATTTTAATTAAGCTTATAGTGAAGATTTTAATTAAGCTTATAGTGCAGATTTTAATTAAGCTCATATGCAGATTTTTATGTAAGCTTATAGTGCAGATTTTAATTAAGCTTATAGAGCAGATTTTAATTAATCTTATAGTGCATATTTTAATTAAGCATATAGTGCAGATTTTAATTAAGCTTATAGTGCAGATTTTTATTTAAGCCTATAGTGCATATTTTAATTAAGCCTATAGTGCAGATTTTAATTAAGCTTATAGTGCAGAATTTAATTAAGCTTATAGTGCAGATTTTTAATTAAGTTTATAGTGCAGATTTTTGGTGGAACTTGTAGTGCAGATTTTTGGTGGAATTTATAGCGCAGATTTTTGGTGGAACTTGTAGTGCAGATTTTTGATGGAACTTATAGTGCAGTTTAAAAAAAAAGATTATAGTGCAGTTTGGTTAAGTATTATAGTGCAAAATTTATGTTTACATAGTATGCAGAAATAGTGTAGCATAGAATGCAGAATCTTGATTAGTATAGTATGCAGAATTTTGATTAGCATAGTATGCAGATTTTTGTTTATGCATTTCAAAGTTAGAATTTGTTTAAACATTTCAGTTTTTAAAGAAGCATTATTTTATTAGAGGTATTAACAAGTATAAGAAAGATAAAGAAAAGAAAGAAAAAGACCAAGGCCTTAAGTAGATCCCAAAGTCAAGACTTTAGGGATTTTGGCACATAAGGTGCTTATTAAAATGTCGAGACATTTAAAGAAGAAGTAATTAAGATATTTTACTTTGAAGAGGCTAGTACCCGACTTCCGAGGTTGTCGTTAAACAAATTCAGGTGTCCAATTCCGAGGTCTTGGTCCTGGTAGACCGAGGTCTGCTCTTTTAGGATTGGTGGCTCGCTACCCCAACTTATTAGGGAACGCGCATAAGATGGTACTACGCCTGGGCCCAAGAGAAGTTGATTATTATTTTGAAGTATTAAAGTATAAGTTTTAAACAAGTGAAATAAGATTCAGAAAGTGTTTAAAATTCAGCAAGATTATGCTAGCATGATTGAATAGATTTGTTTTACACGTTTAGTATTTCAGTATGTTTTTTTTTGTTTGTAGATGAGCATGAGTAGTTTTCCTTTTGAGCATTCAGCTTTTAGATTTCAGTATATTCACATGCATATTCGAGTTTTGTGAGTTAGATAGCGCTTACTAAGCAATTTTGCTTATAGATGCATTTTCCTCTTACTGCAGATAAAGGAAAGGAAAAGTTATAGCAAAGGAAGGCGACAAGGATGTGTGGATGGATGTGTTATGCCTGGACTATAGAAGCCTTGGGACCTAGCATAAGAATTTATTAAGATTGTCATTTATTAAGAATGTATTAGATGAGTCATTTAGTCTTCCACTGCTAGTTAATTGTATGTTTTGAGTTCTCCGAGAGTTTTAGGAATTTCTATCATCATGTGAACAAGGATAGTTAAGTAAAGTTAGTAGTCCAGTAGCGCTCCACCCTCACAGTCCAGTAGTGAGGAGGGTGGGGTGTTATGTAACGACCACCCTTCTTACTACTACTACTCTCTAAGGATGACCGTTACTTAACTACTAACTCTACTTAACCGGTATGATTAAAAATCACATGGAAACCCTACCGAAAAATTTCGGCAGAGTCTCCCCTGTTCCGGTGACCTTATTCAACAATACATGCAATATATACTCAGCCACAAGCGGCTGGAACACATATCAATCAACAACGCAGTATAATAAATCCAAAATAAAGAAAACAACACAAGAAATCATCACACAAGATTACAATTCTTCTACTACGTCCTAATCATGGCAAAATAACAGATACTATCTCAAATACTCCTAACATAGCAAAAGACAATAAAAACTAAACTAAAACTTCTTTCCTAGTCCCAAGGCTTCCATAGTCCTGGCATCACACATCCTTCGAACACCTCCTTGTCGCCTTCCTTTCTATATCTTTTCCTTTCCTGTATCTGCAGTAAGAGGAAGTGTAGTCTATAAGCAAAATTTGCTTAGTAAGCGCTATTTAACTCACAAAATCTCGATATGCATGTATATAAATAAAAACATGCTAAAACTGAATGCTAACATGTAAAGCTACTCATGCTCATACATAGCAAAGGGATCATACTAACTGAAATACTAAACATGTATAGCTAATCATGCTCATAAATAGCAAAGAACAGTAAACTAACTCATGCTCTTCTATTAGTAAAGAAACATACTGAAAGGCTAAACATGTAAGGCAAGTCTATACTATCATGCTTGCATAAAGAACTAAGCTTACTGAATTCTAAACACCTTCTGAATCTTATTTCACTTGTTTAAAGACTTATTCTTTAAATACTTTATACTTATGTAAAACTTGCTTTACTTGTTCAAAACTTATACTTATAATACTTCAAAATAATAATCAACTTCTCTTGGGCCCGACAACTGTGCTTTTACTTTTGTAACGACCCGACCCATTCGGCGACCCATTTGGCGGCCCATTTGGCGACCCTATGGTCGTCGACCGTCGACCGTCGGCCGTCGACCGTCGGCCGAGCCGTTACTACTAGGTTATTTAAATCTAGGGACGACTATGGGAGCCCAGCCCAAGGACAGAGAGTCTAGTACAGTGCCACTGATAAAAGTAAAATACTTGTTATCTTTTAATACTTCTATATAATGCCTCGACATTTTCTTTAGCACCTTGTGTGCCAAAATCCCTAAAGTCTTGACTTTGGGATCTACTTAAGGCCTTGGCCTTTTTCTTTCTTTTCTTTATCTTTCTTATATTTTTCTTAAACTCTTAAAAGAATATAAGCATGCTACAACAGGATTAAATCAAAGGAAAGAAAATCTGACTTCTATAAGCATGCTATATCAGAGACAAATCAAAAGAAAGCATATCTAACTTCTTCAAACATGCTACAACAGGTTTAATACAAAGGAAAACAATTCTGAAATCCTGAAATAAACAACATATATATAACTGCTCAGGTTAATCTAATAGCAAATGAAAACTAGAAAGTATACCCATGCATATCTCGTGGCAAAGGAAACTGATCATGCTCAACACATAGCAAACAAAACTAGGAATTAAATCAATACTGCTCTTGCTATAATCAATAACAAATGAAAACTAAAGAAACTGCTCATGTACATCTAGTAGTAAAGAAAACTACACATGCTTAACTAACAACAAATAGGAAGGTCTAAACAACATACTAGAATAAATCAAAAATCTGCAAAGCAAGCTCTGAAGCTAGTATAGGATTAATAGGCTGTTCTTGTTCATCATGTAGCACAAGAGGAATGGGTTGTTCTAACTAATTAAGGAAGCATAAGAAACTAAATCTGAAACTGAAATCTCATACTTATATAGAGCAATAGAATCCTCAAGCATGTTTCAGCAGTAATGTAATGAAAAGGGTAAAATCTTGAAACTACTCTTATCTCTAACAACTAATTCCAAACCTATATAGAACTTGTTCAAATCCAGTGCATCTCAAAACAAAACAGTAACTTGCTATCTGTCCAAAAAGGAAATAATCAACATCTAAAGCCAACACTTAAAACAAAACCAATTTGAATTCATGTTCTCTTTTAAAATCTACGGCAGCAAGCACGCATAAGAAAAGAAAACCATTGCTGCCTATCTTATGCTAAACTCAACAACATAATTGAAACCTGCTGGAATCTTACCCCTATAAGGCTTATTTCATCTCCAATTCTTAGCACAACAAAACTATAACCTGCTGAGATTAAAGTTCCATGTAAACATGTTCATAACCGAACCCTTCATAA
This sequence comes from Zingiber officinale, assembly GCF_018446385.1. Taxonomy (NCBI): domain Eukaryota; kingdom Viridiplantae; phylum Streptophyta; class Magnoliopsida; order Zingiberales; family Zingiberaceae; genus Zingiber; species Zingiber officinale. The sequence goes on along the minus strand of NC_055988.1, from coordinate 94,136,174 downwards.
GGCAACAGAAAAACCTTAGGGAAAAACATGCTGCGGCAGAAATTCAAGCAGAAAGAATTTCCTTGAACTCTTCTTAAACCCCTAATCAAACACGAAACCGAAAGGAAGAATTCACGGCAGCAAACATGAATTTCCAATCTTCACAGAAAATTCAGAAACAAGAAGGAATACGAATCCGGAACTATCCTACTGCAGGTGAGTAGCAACTTACCCCTTGTTTGCTTGGACTTATAACCGAGAGGAGGAAGGAGGTCTAGGGTTCGGGTGAAGCTTCAAACCTCGAGATTTCAACCCTTCCTCGTGCCCACGAGCTCTCTTCGACTAGGGAACATCGAATCTGTAAGGACCGGCCGGAAAAAGGCCTTCGCCGGCGCCGGAGAACAAAGCCCTAGCTTTTCTGTGGTTCCGCCGATCACCGTCGCGCGCGTGAGGGAGGAGGAGAAATTTGGTTTCGGCTAAAACCTAAGTTCTCCTTTTAATACTCTCATATTTCTGTTAACTAGTACCACTTAAATATATTTCAATATAGATTTAGTTAAGAAAAGTTCGACTGGTCTGTTGGTGGGTTGCGTTCTGCTTAAGGCCCGGCGCATTGGTTCGAATCCCGGTTGCAATCTATTTTCTTCCTATTATTTCTTGCTATTAACTTCTATTACTTAAATAAAATTCTTCCTTTACTTAATTAATTAATAATTGCTAGCCCAGTTGGTTAACCGGCTTTTAACCGAATCAAAGGTTTAGGCTTCGATTCCTCCACCGCACACTTTTTATTCCAATTTATTTTAAACGTTCTAACTATAGCTTAAATATATTTCACTTCCAAATACAATAGCAATGATCTCCAGCACAGTTGGTTAGGATGGTTTTGACCGAGTCAAAGGTCGCTGGTTCAAATCTCGGCTTGGACATTTTTTTGTCAAAACTTCTTTCATTTAGTAAAAATACCAAACGACCTCCAAAATTTGCATAAAAATACTCTAAAAATTTCTAAAAATCTCTAGAATTTTTCTATAGCATTTCTAAATATTTTTAAGAACTTTTAGAACTCCAGTAGCGCTCCACCCTCACAGTCCAGTAGTGAGGAGGGTGGGGTGTTACAAGTTGGTATCAGAGCAGTTCCTATTCTCCAGCATCACACATCAGCACCAACCTTGCCGTCTTCAAGTAAGAAAGTATTTAAGTTTTCCTTTTATGCTTTCTTTATTATTTGCAGTATGGAGTAATTGCTTAAATGCGCTTTAGTAAGATAGAAGTTTTGTCTCTCTTATATTCATATACATAAGTATGTTTAGAAAGGATAGAGAAGATATCAAGCCTTCCAAGGACCCCTAATGGGTACGATGCGATATGAATAATAGGGGTTCGAGAAGTTAAGAGACTAAGGAACAAAGAGTACCATTAGTAAAATTCATTTAGAACCAGAAGCACGAGGAAATTACTTAGGAGCGTGAGGAAGTATGAGACAGAGATATCCAGAATTATTCTAAGTTCGAGGATGAACTTTTTATAAGGTAGGGAGAATTATAACACCCCAAATTTCCTCAATTAGAGTCCTAAAAGTAATTTAAAAATATTTTAAAATGCTATATAAATATTCTAGGGATTTTTAGAAATTTTTAGAGTATTTTTATGTAATTTTTGGAGGTCGTTTGATATTTTTACTAAACGAAGGAAGTTTCGACAAAAAATGTCCAAGCCGAGAATTGAACCCACGACCTTTGACTCGGTCAAAACCCAGCTGACCAGGTGTGCAAACGGATTTTTCAATTTAGAAAAGGCAGCGAATTTATTTAAGATAGTTAACAGAATATTGGATTATAAAAGGGATAAGTTGATCTTGGATTTGTCTGTTTAGAAAAGGTAGCGAATTTATTTAAGATAGTTAACAGAATATTATAAAAGGGATAAGTTGATGTTGGATTTGTCTGTTTAGAAAAGATAGCGAATTTATTTAAGAAGTTAACGGAAATATTAAGTTATAAAAAGGGATAAGTTGATGCTCTGTTTTCCCGTGACTTAAACCATTCTCTCCTTCTCTTCTTCGTACGATGGCGGAGCTCGGGCAGAAAATGAAAGGGAGTTAGGGCATCATCTCTGACGGCCGGCCAAGGTCCTAGAAGCCCTTTTTGTTCGGTTGTGAGTCCAAGAAGCAAGGTAAGTGCTTCTCACCTGCAGTAGGAGTAGTTTCAGACCTTTGTTCTTCTTGAATTCGAAGCATGAGGAGTGCTTATAGTGCAGATTTTAATTAAGTTTATAGGTGCAGATTTTTACTTAAGCTTATAGTGAAGATTTTAATTAAGCTTATAGTGCAGATTTTAATTAAGCTCATATGCAGATTTTTATGTAAGCTTATAGTGCAGATTTTAATTAAGCTTATAGAGCAGATTTTAATAAAGCTTATAGTGCAGATTTTAATTAAGCCTATAGTGCAGATTTTAATTAAGCTTATAGTGCAGATTTTTATGTAAGCTTATAGTGTAGATTTTAATTAAGCATATAGTGCAGATTTTAATTAAACTTATAGTGCAGATTTTAATTAAACTTATAGGTGCAGATTTTAATTAAGCTTATAGTGCAGATTTTAATTAAGCTTATAGGTGCAGATTTTAATTAAGCCTATAGTGCAGATTTTAATTAAGTTTATAGGTGCAGATTTTTACTTAAGCTTATAGTGAAGATTTTAATTAAGCTTATAGTGCATATTTTAATTAAGCTCTTATGCAGATTTTTATGTAATCTTATAGTGCAGATTTTAATTAAGCTTATAGAGCAGATTTTAATTAAGCTTATAGTGCATATTTTAATTAAGCTCTTATGCAGATTTTTATGTAATCTTATAGTGTAGATTTTAATTAAGCTTATAGAGCAGATTTTAATTAAGCTTATAGTGCAGATTTTAATTAAGCCTATAGTGCAGATTTTAATTAAACTTATAGTGCAGATTTTTATTTAAGCTTATAGTGCTGATTTTAATTAAGCCTATAGTGCAGATTTTAATTAAGCTTATAGTGCAGATTTTAATTAAGCTTATAGTGCAGATTTTTAATTAAGTTTATAGTGCAGATTTTTGGTGGAACTTGTAGTGCAGATTTTTGATGGAATTTATAGCGCAGATTTTTGGTGGAACTTGTAGTGCAGATTTTTGATTGAACTTATAGTGCAGTTTAAAAAAAAAAGATTATAGTGCAGTTTGGTTAAGTATTATAGTGCAAAATTTATGTTTACATAGTATGCAGAAATAGTGTAGCATAGAATGCAGAATCTTGATTAGTATAGTATGCAGAATTTTGATTAGCATAGTATGCAGATTTTTGTTTATGCATTTCAAAGTTAGAATTTGTTTAAACATTTTAGTTTTTAAAGAAGCATTCTTTTATTAGAGGTATTAACAAGTATAAGAAAGATAAAGAAAAGAAAGAAAAAGGCCAGGGCCTTAAGTAGATCCCAAAGTCAAGACTTTAGGGATTTTGGCACATAAGGTGCTTATTAAAATGTCGAGACATTTAAAGAAGAAGTAATTAAGATATTTTACTTTGAAGAGGCTAGTACCCGACTTCCGAGGTTGTCGTTAAAAAAATCCAGGTGTCCAATTCCGAGGTCTTGGCCCTGGTAGACCGAGGTCTGCTCTTTTAGGATTGGTGGCTCGCTACCCCAACCTATTACGGAACGTGCATAAGATGGTACTACGCCTGGGCCCAAGAGAAGTTGATTATTATTTTGAAGTATTAAAGTATAAGTTTTAAATAAGTGAAATAAGATTCAGAAAGTGTTTAAAATTCAGCAAGATTATGCTAGCATGATTGTATAGATTTGTTTTACACGTTTAGCATTTCAATATGTTTCTTTTTTTCTTGTAGATGAGCATGAGTAGTTTTCCTTTTGAGTATTCAGCTTTTAGATTTCAGTATATTCACATGCATATTTGAGTTTTGTGAGTTAGATTGCGCTTACTAATCAATTTTGCTTATAGATGCATTTTCCTCTTACTGCAGATAAAGGAAAGGGAAAGTTATAGCAAAAGAAGGCGACAAGGAGGTGCGGATGAATGTGTGATGCCTGGACTATAGAAACCTTGGGACCTAGCATAAGAATTTATTAAGATTGTCATTTATTAAGAATGTATTAGATGAGTCATTTAGTCTTCCGCTGCTAGTTAATTGTATGTTTTGAGTTCTCCGAGAGTTTTAGGAATTTCTATCAACATGTGAACAAGGATAGTTAAGTAAAGTTAGTAGTCCAGTAGCGCTCCACCCTCACAGTCCAGTAGTGAGGAGGGTGGGGTGTTACAATAATTCACCACCTAAGTTTTTAGATCTTTAAGTCAACCATGACCCTTAGACACATCTAGGAATATCTTCCTTGTGGGTAACAAGGATATCTAAAAAGAGTGTCTGGTTAAGGGGGAGCGAGTTTACTGAAGGACATATTTTTTTTAAATATTTTTTCATGGATCATTCAAAATTTTACTTTTGAAAACACATTTTGAAAAATATTTTAAAACACTCTTTGAAAAATGCTTGATAAAACTTCTTTACAAATCTTTATGAAAATTATCTTAAAATCTCTTAATCAAATATTTTTTGAAAATTACTTTTACAAAATTATTTTTTTCAAGCATTATCTTTTCAAAATCATATTTTTCAAACTCATACTTTTTGGAAAATCATAGTTTAAAAAATACTTTGAAAATTCCTTTAAAAACTTTATGTTTCATACTTTGAAAAACTCTTTGCAAATCTTTTTGAAAATTATTGTTATGACATTTTTATTCCTTGATAAATATGTTTTGAATACATTCATATCTTGGTTTTGCAAAAAATATTTTAAGCCTTGGAACATCTTAGTAAAATCCTTGAAAATGTTTTAAAGTTAGCCTTGAAATATCTTATCTTATCGAAAACTTTTTCAAAAGAATTTTTGACACTAAGAATCAATATTTTTCAAAATATTCTTGATGCATGTTGAATTTAAAAACCCAATTACATCTTATCTTTCAAAAGAGTGAGGGAATACCTTAGGGAATATCTTGAGAATGTTTCAGGTTTTACATCATTGTTGGTGTAAAACTTAGGGATACCATAGAAAGCAATTTATGAAGGATTCTTTTTGTTGTATGACAAAGGGGGAGAAGAAGGGTTTAAGTTAGAAAACTAAATCTCATGAATAGACCTAACTTAAATATATTTGTCAAACATCAAAAAGGGGGAGATTGTTGGTGCAATCGACCTCCAAGTTTTTAATGTTCGACAAATATGTTTAAGTATCTTTAATGGAGCTTGATCATGAGAAGTCCTAGTCATGGCTAGGCAAGGGTGAGAAGTCAACTGAGTCTTGGAAAGTCCTAGTTGTAGGCTAGGCAAGGGAAATCTCGGTATATCGTGGAAGCCAGGTGGATAGGTCTGGAGGACTTGACCCCTGGGTAGCCGAATACTGAGGCAAAGGAAATCTCGGTATATCGTGGAAGCCAGGTGGATAGGTTTGGAGGACCTGATCCTTGGGTAGCCAAATACTGAGTGCTGGTGAGTGAAGCCAGGTTGAGAAAACCCTAGGGGGTGTAACCTTAGGTAACGGGAAGTCTTGGAGGAGTGAACTCCAAGCAAGGTTGATCGGATGGCGGTCGACTGGACCAGCGGATCTCAATAAATCTAGGTTTAGGTTTATCATTATATTCTATATTACTATTATTGTTGTTGGCTAATATTGTATTGTAGGAAAAGTCTTAGTGGATCAGGTGATCATACACTAAGCAGGCAAAGTCCAAACATGTCTGGAGGACCATGTTTGGCAGGTAAGTTGAGGTAAACAACTGGAAGAGCGATAGTGAGGTCGGGTTCCTGAAAGGAATAACCTAAGGTCACTGATCCAACTGAAGAAACCGGGAAGGTTTCCAAGTTGAGATCAAGATAGTTTTACTGTCTAATATTACTCATGCATTATATATATTACTGTGCTAACCTTTATGTTGCAGGGATACTTTGTTTAATTCTATGTTGCAGGTTCGGCCGGATCGGTCGACTGAACGTAGGGATCGGTCAACCGAACCAAGTTGATTCAGCACAGGCCAGCTCATCAGCATCGATCTGCAACGACCCGCCTCCTACTGACTAGGCTGCGAGGCCGATCGTTACGTAATGCTGTGCTAAATTACTATTGCGAAAAATCTGGATTGATTAAAATTTTACTAAACTGATTACTGTAAAATCTGAACTTAATATTCTAGGTGCACCTAGGAGTTGTACACATGCTAGGGAAGATACTCTATGCCTCCCGGATGTCCTGCTAGCTGTAATCAGGCATTTCAGTCGATCCATGAATCGATTGGACTGTCGGATCGATCCCGTGATCGATCCAGCTTGATACCACCAGGAGAGGCTCGATCGGTCGGCCGACCGATCCACAAGCTATCTCGCTTCTGGATGTGGTCACCGACCGATCCAGGAGCACACCGATCGGTCGGTAGACCGATCGGAGATTGATCGGTGGCTCGGTCGATTGATCTGATCGGTCTCTGGTCGCATGGGTCGGTCGACCGATCCACAACGGATGCCAACTCTCTGTTCGTGATTGGATCGGTCACCGTGGCCGATCCGGTAACAACCAAACTCGATCGGTCTACGACCGTGGGTTCGATCTCACCTCGAAACTCGATTTCGACACTCGCGTGCCAAAACCTCACACAACAATTCTAAAATCAATTGGAATATATTCTAGTAACTATTAACCAGCATTCTAACATAATTACTAACAAACTAAATAAATCTCCCATGGTTTCAACATTCTAAGGTCTAAAAAAAATGCATGAAAGAAGAAATACTAAGAATTCAACTATTTAAGCTTGCTAAAACCTTGAGAATCTTTTATTCCAGTTCCTGCCACACACACCATCTTTGCATTGAACTCCAGCTTCCTCTGCTAGTCCATTTTCCCTTTACCTTTATCTGCAGTATAAGGAAAGTAGAATCTGTAAGCTTAAAGCTTAGTAAGAAACCAACTACCTCACTAAAACATGCAACGATGCAAACATGCTTTTAAAGAATGCTATTTGAAAACATGTACTGGCATGGCAAACTATGGTTGCAAGCATAAACTGAAATAACTGAACATGTAAGTTGAAACATGGCATAGCAAGCTAATCACATAGAACAATAATAGAGAACTAAGATAACTGAAGCTAACCTGAAGCTGAAATCAAACTCAACTAACATAACTGATTTTATGAGTTTTGAAAAATAATAGCATAGTAGATCAAAATAATAATCATATGCTGTTGGGCCCGACAACTGTACTTACTGTGCGCGCATCCCTAACTAAACCCGGGTTTGCAAGTCCCGAATTTAGTAGGGTTTACTAGGTTATCTGAACCTAGGGACGACTGTGGGAGTCCAACCCAATGGATATCTAATCCGGTACAGTGCCAACTGAAAAGTAAAATACTGAATATAGCTAAACTATTCTAAATTACTGTTTCTAGGTTATCTGGACCTAGAGCTAGGTTGTCTGAACCCAGAGGCGACTGTGGGAGCCCACCCATTGGACCGTAGTCCCATATAAGCTAGAATAAACTGATTTACTGATTTAGATGCTTCTAATGCATTCAACTGAGCTGTTAAAATGCCTAATTTGCATTTTTACTTAACTAGCTATTTTATCGAACACTTAGTGTGCCCCAACTCTCCTCTCTATTAGGAAGACCACTTCTAGGCACCCGACAACGTCTAGAAACCCCCACTGAAGAGGGATTACGTGTCCGACCCATCTAGAAGTGCTCACTAAATCCCTAAACCTGCGAGGAGGATCAATTTCACGCTAAGCGTCGATAAAAATCTGCGTATAGCTAACTAATGCGTAGAAAACCCAAACGGAGCTACTTATACTGCAGGTGAGGGGTTTCTTACCTCGTACGCTAATTTCCTTACAATTCTATTCGCTAGAATTCCGGTGGAGACGACTTCTCGACGATCTTCTCGCGTCTAAGCGTTCCCTTCGCGAAGGAGAGCGTCCTCGTGCCGGAGTTGTCACCGGAAGATGACCTTGGGGACCTAGGGAGGGAGCCCTAGGGTTGGCGCCAAGAGAAGGAGAGGAGAAGGGAAGTCGGCGGTGAGGGTTTGAGGAGAGGAAAATCACGATCCAAGATAACCCTTCACTTAATTATTTCCTATTTATATTAAGTGGTAATTTCCACCCAAATCTAATATAAATTTAATTGCCTCCTTTTCCTTTCAGCACGGCCCTGCTGGGTTCAACTGGTTACTAGCATTATCCCTAAACCATAGGTCTCGGGTTCAATCCCCGCTTAGGTCGTTTTCGTTTTCTATTTATTTTTGCTACTTCTGCTACTCTAAAAATTCCGGAAAAATATCTAAAAATTTCAGAATAATTATAGAATATTTCTAATATAGTTTTGAGAATTTTTGGGCATTACAATCCCCCATACCTTATATAAAGTTCGTCCTCAAACTTAGAATAATTCTGGGTACTTCTGTCTCATGCTGGCTTCCGTCTCCCATGTTGCCTCTTCTACTGTGTGACTGTGCCAAATGACTTTGACTAATGGTACTTCCTTGTTCCGCAATTTCTTAACTGCTCAGTCTATTATCTGAATAGGCCGACTGTCATAGCTGAGGTCTTCGCGGATCTGTACCGACTCAACTAGGTGGCATCTGGGGTATGCTTCTTCAGCATAGAGACATGAAATACATTGTGGACAGCTGACATTTCCTGGGGTAGCTCTAGCTCATACGCTACCTTGCCCATTCTTCTGCTAATAAGGTATGGTCCCACATATCTGGGACTTAGCTTGCCCTTCTTCCCGAAACACATTACTCTCTTCATGGGAGCTACTCTGAGGAACACTGAATCCCCAACTGAAAACTCTAAAGGTCTGCGCCGTGTGTCAGCATAGCTCTTCTGGCGGCTCTGAGCTGTCTCTATCCTCTGGCGGATCTGCTGTATAGCTGCTGTGGTATCTGCCACTAGATCTGTCTGAAGTTCTAATTCTTTCTGTTCACCACTCTCATACCAGCAGATTGGAGATCTACACCTCCGCCCATAGAGAGCCTCGTAAGGTGCCATGCCGATAGTGGCCTGATAGCTGTTGTTGTATGTAAATTCTGCTAAACTCAGATATTTGCACCAACTTCCCTTGAAATCTAGGGCACATGCTCTGAGCATATCTTCGAGTACCTGATTTATCCACTCCGTCTGTCCATCTGTCTGAGGATGGAAGGCTGTGCTAAACTTCAACTTCGTGCCCAAAGCTGACTGTACACACTCCCAGAAGTGTGATGTGAATCTGCTGTCTCTGTCTGAAATAATGGTTCGTGGGACTCCATGTAATCTAACGATCTCCTTGAGATACAACTGAGCTAGCTGTTCCATGGAGTAGGATATCCTAATAGCTAAGAAGTGGGCTGATTTAGTCAATCTGTCGACTATTACCCAGATGGTATCAAAACCATTCGTGGTTCTGGGTAATCCCACTATAAAATCCATAGGAATGTCTTCCCACTTCCATTCTGGTATCTGTATGGGCTGCAAAACTCCCCCTGGTCTCTGATGTTCTGCCTTAACCCTCTGACAGGTTAGGCAGGTGCTGACATATCGAGCGACGTATCTCTTCATCCTAGGCCACCAAAAATGTTTCTTCAAGTCCTGGTACATTTTGGTGGAGCCAGGATGCATCGCATAGGGAGTCTTGTGAGCCTCATCTAAAACCTTCTTTTTGAGTTCCTCCTGATCTGGAACACATAGCCTGTCACCAAAATACAACACCCCGCTATCTGATATTCTGAACTCTCCACCTTCTGATTCTGCTAAGCCTTGCTTGATCCTCTGAATTTCAGGATCCTGCTCCTGAGCTGTCTGGATGTCACCGAGCAAGGTAGACTCTAATGTCATAGTAGAGAGCTGTCCGACTATGAGCTCGAGACCGAAATCTGAGATCTCCTTCTGTAGGGGCGGTGACATGGCTGCTAGAGATAATAAGGTAGCACTGGACTTCCTGCTAAGTACATCTGCTACCCTATTTGCTTTTCCTGGGTGGTAGAGGATGTCTATGTCGTAGTCTTTGACCAGCTCTAGCCATCTGCGCTGGCGCATATTCAGATCCTTCTGAGTGAAGAAGTACTTCAGACTCTGATGATCTGTATACACTCTACACTGAGCTCCATACAAGTAATGTCTCCAAATCTTGAGAGCGAACACCACTGCTGCAAGCTCAAGGTCATGAGTAGGATAGTTCTTCTCATAATCCTTAAGTTGTCTGGAGGCATAGGCAATCACCTTGCCATCTTGCATCAGCACTACTCCTAGTCCCAACTTCGAGGCATCACTATATATGTCAAAGCTATCTGCGTTCTCTGGTAAAGTCAGAATAGGTGCACTGGTCAATCTCCTTTTCAGTTCGCTGAAACTATTCTCACAGTCCTCTGTCCACTGAAGTTTTCTGTTCTTTCTGGTAAGAGCTGTCAGTGGGGAGGCTATCCTGGAGAAGTCCTCTACGAATTTCCTGTAGTAACCTGCTAATCCCAGAAAGCTTCTAATCTCACTGGCGTTCTTGGGTCTTTTCCAGTTGCTCACAGCTTCTATCTTACTGGGGTCTACCATGATACCATCCTTTGAGATGATGTGACCCAGGAAGGACACCTGATCTAACCAAAATTCACATTTTGTGAACTTGGCGTACAACTGGTTCTGCTGAAGGGTCTGTAGTACTATTTTCAGGTGCTCTACGTGTTCTTCCTGAGTTCCTGAGTAGATAAGAATGTCATCGATGAATACAATAACAAATTTATCTAGGTAATCTCTGAATACCCTGTTCATGAGGTCCATGAAGGTAGCTGGAGCATTTGTCACGCCAAAGGGCATGACTACGAACTCATAATGTCCGTATCTAGTCCTGAATGCTGTCTTGGGTATGTCCCCTTCTTTAACCTTCACCTGATGATAACCTGATCTGAGGTCTATTTTAGAGAACACTGCTGCTCCCTTTAGCTGATCAAACAGGTCATCTATTCTGGGAAGAGGATACCTGTTCTTGATTGTGACTTGGTTCAGTGCTCGGTAGTCTATACACAGGCGCATGCTCCTGTCTTTCTTCTTCACGAACAATACAGGTGCTCCCCATGGTGAGTGACTAGGGTGTATGAAGCCTTTGTCAAGCAGCTCCTGCAATTGCTCATGAAGTTCCTTCAGTTCTGCTGGAGCCATGTGGTAAGGTGCTTTGGAGATAGGATTTGTACCGGGAATGAGCTCTATCTCAAATTCGATCTCCCTGTCTGGTGCTAACTCTGCTGGGTAGTCACATACGACTCGGACCTCTGCTAGCTGTTGGTCCTTGTCCTAACTGGTACTGACTACATGTGCTAAGAACCCCGTACATCCTGAATCCATCAACCTCTGTGCCTTCATAGCTGAGAGAAACTTCTTGGCCTTTCTCCTAGGTTCTCCGACAAATTCGAACTGTGCTTCTGCTTCGGGTTGGAATACGACTCTCTGTTTACGGCACTCGATGGAAGCACCGTATCTGATCAAGAAGTCCATTCCAAAAATGACATCGTAGTCAGTCATATTTAGCACGATCAGATCACAGAAGAGTTCTCTGTCTGCTATAATGACTGGCACTGCTCTGAGCCAGTGCGTGGATGCCATAATTTCTCCTGAAGGCAGTGTCGTCAGAAACTGACTACTGAGTACCTCTGGAGGTGTTGCTAACCTCTCGGCAAATGCCCTGGATATATATGAATGAGTTGCCCCAGTATCGAATAAGACAGTTGCTATTTGCTGGAAAATATTAATCTGACCTGTAACAACTGTCGAGGCATTTTCTACGTCCTCTCTAGTGAGTGAGTAGATCCTCGCATTGGTCATAGCTGGAGGGGCTTCTAATCTTCCCTGGCTGATGTGTGGACCATCTAAAGCGGCCTGCATCTGATGTAACTGAGCTGGCTGGCCTCCGTACTGAATCGGCTGTGGCTGAGGAAGACTGATCTTGTTTGGACACTGCTTGGCCATATGCCCTTCCTGTCCACATTCAAAGCATCCTCGTGTGCCCTTACGACAAACTCCAGGATGGAATTTCCCACAAGTAGCACACTTTGGATAACTGGGCTGCTTGATGGCTGATCCTCCTTTTGGGTAACTCCCTGGTTTGCGCTTGTTGCTGGAGTTCCCTTTCCAGTTAAAGCCATGGGAGATGTGGCCCTGCTGTTTCTGAGTGCCTGAGCCTCCTTGACTTTTAGCTTCTGAGAGGACTTGCTTTTGCTGCTTGATGCTATTCTGGTAATGCTTAGTGATTAGAGCACTGCTCACTAATTCTTCTGTGGTTTGTGGCCTATGAACGCCACCAGCCACATTCATCGCTATTTCCGGCCTCAGCATCCTGAGCATCAACCGGATTCGTTCCCTTTCTGTGCTGACTAATTCTGGGCATAGACGAGCCAACCTGTTGAATTTCTTCACGGCTTCCTCAACTGATAGGTTACCCTGACGAAACTCTGTGAACTCGTCGTAGTGGCGGTTCGTGACCCGCATGTGAAAGAATTCCTCAAAGAATTCTATCTCGAAGTCAGCCCATGTCATCGTGCTTCGCTCGATTCTCTCCCACCACATGCGTGCATCTCCGGTCATAGAAGGAGGCGCACTTCACCTTCTCATGTTCGTGGCTCCATCGTACTTTCCAGTGTTTTGAACCATGCCCGAGCATCCCATGGTTCACTGCCTGAGAAATTCTCTCGCTTGACTCTCCGCCACTGGATCGGAGGCTTCTGGTGCTGTAGGCTGGACCGGTGGAACCTCTAAGACCACCGGTGTCGCAAGTTAGGCTCCGGGGTGACAGTGGGAGTGTTCTGCCGACTAGCCTTTAAGGTGGCTATTTCTGTTGCTTTGAACCCGAATCGAGCCACTAGTCTGTAGTTTCCGGAGGCCCGAATGAGGCATCAGGGGCTCAGTGGCTGGTGTCCTTCTAGCTGGGCGTCCTCGTGCCATTTCTAAAGACATGGAGGGCAGGACATGCATAACTAATACAATTATAATTGTATAACTATTGCTATCATGTTATATACTATCACATACTAACATGCATCAATTATTTATAAACATGAGCTATAACAAGAAAGCAAGAAACATAAATAAAGCAGAGGTATTCTTACTTGGAAGCTGGAGGTTCAATGCTGATGTGTGTGTAGGAAGTATGGAACACTGCTCTGATACCACTCTGTAACGACCCGCCTCCTACTGACTAGGCTGCGAGGCCGATCGTTACGTAATGCTGTGCTAAATTACTATTGCAGAAAATCTGGATTGATTAAAATTTTACTAAACTGATTACTGTAAAATCTGAACTTAATATTCTAGGTGCACTTAGGAGTTGTACACATGCTAGGGAAGATAATCTATGCCTCCCGGATGTCCTGCTAGCTGTAATCAGGCATTTCAGTCGATCCATGAATCGATTGGACTGTCGGATCGATCCCGTGATCGATCCAGCTTGATATTGGCATGGAAGAAGGCTCTGGATCGGTCGACTGATCGATCCACAAGCTATCCTGCTTCTGTACGCGGCTGGATCGGTCTACCGACCGATCCAGGAGCACACTGATCGGTCGGTAGACCGATCCAGTGGCTTACTGATCGGTCGGCTGACCGATCAGTGAGCTTCGGTGCTCTCTGTTCGCGCATGGGTCGGTCGGCTGACCGATCCACAACGGATGCCAACTCTCTATTCGCGACTGGATCGGTCAGCTGACCGATCCAGTGGCACAACCGAAATTCTGATCGGTCTGCAGACCGGTCTAGGTTCTGATCTCACCCTGAAACTCTGATTTCAGCACTCTGGCGTGCCAAAACCTCACACAACAATTCTAAAATCAATTGGAATATATTCTAGTAACTATTAACCAACATTCTAACATAATTACTAACAAACTAAATAAATCTCCCATGGTTTAAACATTCTAAGGTCTAAAAAAAATGCATGAAAGAAGAAATACTAAGAATTCAACTATTTAAGCTTGCTAAAACCCTGAGAATCTTTTATTCCAGTTCCTGCCACACACACCATCTTTGCATTGAACTCCAGCTTCTTCTGCTAGTCCATTTTCCCTTTACCTTTATCTACAGTATAAGGAAAGTAGAATCTGTAAGCTTAAAGCTTAGTAAGAAACCAACTACCTCACTAAAACATGCAACGATGCAAACATGCTTTTAAAGAATGCTATTTGAAAACATGTACTGGCATGACATACTATGGTTGCAAGCATAAACTGAAATAACTGAACATGTAAGCTGAAACATGGCATAGCAAGCTAATCACATAGAACAATAATAGAGAACTAAGCTAACTGAAGCTAACCTGAAGCTGAAATCAAACTCAACTAACATAACTGATTTTATGAGTTTTGAAAACTAATAGCATAGTAGATCAAAATAATAATCATGTGCTGTTGGGCCCGGCAACTGTACTTACTGTGCGCGCATTCCTAACTAAACCCGGGTTTGCAAGTCCCAAATTTAGTAGGGTTTACTAGGTTATCTGAACCTAGGGACGACTGTGGGAGTCCAACCCAATGGATATCTAATCCGGTACAGTGCCAACTAAAAAGTAAAATACTGAATATAGCTAAACTATTCCAAATTGTTGTTTCTAGGTTATCTGAACCTAGAGCTAGGTTGTCTGAACCCAGAGGCGACTGTGGGAGCCCACCATTGGACCGTAGTCCCATATAAGCTAGAATAAACTGATTTACTGATTTAGATGCTTCTAATGCATTCAACTGAGCTGTTAAAATGCCTAATTTGCATTTTTACTTAACTAGCTATTTTATCGAACACTTAGTGTGCCCCAACTCTCCTCTCTATTAGGGAGACCACTTCTAGGCACCCGACAACATCTAGAAACCCCCACTGAAGAGGGATTACGTGTCCGACCCATCTAGAAGTGCTCACTAAATCCCTAAACCTGCGAGGAGGATCAATTTCACGCTAAGCGTCGATAAAAATCTGCGTATAGCTAACTAATGCGTAGAAAACCCAAACGGAGCTACTTATACTGCAGGTGAGGGGTTTCTTACCTCGTACGCTAATTTCCTTACAATTCTATTCGCTAGAATTCCGATGGAGACGACTTCTCGACGATCTTCTCGCGTTTAAGCGTTCCCTTCGCGAAGGAGAGCGTCCTCGTGCCGGAGTTGTCACCGGAAGATGACCTTGGGGCCCTAGGGAGGGAGCCCTAGAGTTGGCGCCGAGAGAAGGGGAGGAGAAGGGAAGTCGGCGGTGAGGGTTTGAGGAGAGGAAAATCACGATCCAAGATAACCCTTCACTTAATTATTTCCTATTTATATTAAGTGGTAATTTCCACCCAAATCTAATATAAATTTAATTGCCTCCCTTTCCTTTCAGTACGACCCTGCTGGGTTCAACTGATTACTAGCATTATCCCTAAACCATAGGTCTCGGGTTCAATCCCCGCTTAGGCCGTTTTCGTTTTCTATTTATTTTTGCTACTTCTGCTATTCTAAAAATTTCAGAAAAATATCTAAAAATTCCAGAATAATTATAGAATATTTCTAATATAGTTTTGAGAATTTTCGAGCGTTACATGATCAGAAGCAAAAGGAAATAGAGCTGATCGGTCGACCGAACCCTTGGATCGGTCGACCGAGCCAATCAACATTAATGCACAGTAAATGCGAATCTCGGCAAATCTCGACGAACAGGGAAGGAGCCTATTCGGTCGACCGAAAAATGGGATCGGTCGACCGAACCCTTAATGAGCAATTAATGCCAGAGATCAAGCCAGCGTCAGACTCCAGCTAGGAAGGAAGGGAACTGGTTCGGTCGACCGAACAGAAGGATCGATCGACCAAATGTCCATTACACCTATAAAAGAGGCTCGAGGTTTGAGGCTTGATGAATACTTTCTGATTGACTAAAGTTCTCTTCTACAACTTGCTCGTGCTACAAGTCTTCATCATCTCTGCAAGTCACTCCGTCCGATAGTGCCGACTAAAGCTTCAACTCCATTACTTGTCGGTATATTTTATTAGCTTGCATTGTAATTAACTTAAGCAAGATAGTAGGTTGTTACTATCTTGCTCATTTTGTACGTTCTACTTCTTTCCGAGGATTTCGGAAAGAAAGGTTATAATGGATTGCCCATCGGTGTGATCAAGGATTGCGGGTCTTCGAGTAGGAGTCGACTTAGACTCCGAACGAAGTAAACAAGCTTGTCTTTCTTTTTTACTTTCCATTGTGCACGACTCTGCTTTCAAAGAAAAAGATAAGTTTTAAAAAGGTGCGATATTCACCTCCCCTCTATCGCACCCATTCGATCTATCAAAAGGAATTGGTTCAATAAATGATACATTGGGTTTCCCCTTAGAAGCTCCCCCTTGACTTGAGCTTCCTCCTTTGACTTTGGTCGGATTCTTCCCCTTTGGATATTGACTTTGCTAATGTCCATTTTAATTGCATAAGAAGCACACAATATGTTCCTTTTCCGTCCGTATCATGGGGCCAACCTTCTTAGTCTTCTCCTTAGCCTTTAGTGCCACTTGACCCTTCTTCTTGGTCAATTTAGGGTACTTACTCTTGTAATGCCCTTTCTCCCTACACTCGAAGTATACAATGTGATTTTTATTATTAACAATTGAAATTTGTATACCTTCATTTGTAAGGTTGGCACATGATCCTCCATTTGATTTTTCTTGACTTGTGAAGGTGACATCATCTTCCTCTTCATTTGACTCGGATGTAGAAACCTCTTTTTGCTTTGGTGTCAATGAATGATGCTCTCCCTCAATCCTAGAGGTGGATGCCTCTCCATCTTCACCCTCTTGCACATGAAATAAAGAGTATACCCCTTTACCTTCGTCCTTGTTCTCTCTTGAGGATGGACCTTCTTCAATTTCCTCCTCGGATGTTGATCACCTCTCAACCTCTGAATCATCTTCCTCTTGATCCAATAAGTTGCCCTCTTTGGATTCTTCTTAAATTGGTGTATTGGATGGTTCTTCATGGATTTTTGCCAATTTGCTCCAAAGTTCCTCGACATCTTTATAATCTCCAATCTTACATATAATTGTACTTGGTAATAAACTAACCAATAATTTGGTTACCTTGTCATTTGCCTCACACCTTTTGACTTATTCTTCTCTCCATTTGCTCTTCTTAATGATTTTGCCTTTGCTATCCCTTGGAGTTTCAAAGTCTTCCATTAGAGTAAACTATTGCTCTATCTCCATCATTAAGAAATTTTTGATCCTTGATTTCTAAAGATTGATGCTCGTCATTGTGAATGGTAGAGACATCCTTGTGTCAAATCCGAATCCATCTTAGAATTCCATCTTGAAGTTGAGCTTGTTGATGATAGCCTTTAGCTTGTTGAAAGTAGGGCTTCAACTTCTTCTTCCTCTAGCTCGTTGGCCTTTCGACGATGAGTCCGGTGAAGAGCGGTCTCACTCTAATACCACTTATTGGATCACTCTGGAGCTAGAGAGGGGGGGGGGGTGAATAGCTCTTCTTTCTCGCTTGCTCACTTTGTAGATGTTGTTGCAATGGATAAACGAGGAATTATATGGTATCCACCTCAAGAAAAGGTGACTAATCTAAGGATCCACACCGAGCACACTCTCTACTATCAAAAACACTCATTCTTAGAAACAATCTAGAGGTGGAGAAACCTCTTACAACTCACACAAGCAATACAACTCAAAACAAGAAGTAAATACACAAATACAAATGAAAAACCTTCTTGCTTGATCTCTTGTTGCTTGTGAATGCCTCTTGTAATATTGGAAGTGCAACAACACCTCAACCCTAAGCTTCCAAGAACTGGCTGAGAAGATGGAGTGAAGAGTTGTTATCGTTTGAACTTGCCATTGCCTTTATATCTATACTTTTAGGGCTTCCAATCGATTGGGCCTGCTCCCAATCGATTGCCACGTTAAATCCAAGTGGGTTAATTTGAATTTGGCATGAGGAGAAAAGTCCAATCGATTTAATTTAAATTTGGCATGAGTGCAACAACACTTCCAATCGATTGGACCTCCATAGAAGGTGGCCTCCATGATGTAGAGGGCGCCCTCCATAGAGGGCTCCCTATGATATAGAGGGCACCCTCCATAGCATTGAGGGCACCCTTGACCTGGCCAAAGTGGTCGTTCGCACTGGATAAAGTTTTATCCATACCGCCTCGCTGGAGGCGCCATCCATACCCTTGGGAGGCACCCTCAAGCTATAAATAGAATTTTCAGGAGCTATAAAAAGACCACTGGAGCTAGGAAATAATCAATTAACTCTTGTATCAACTTCCTAGCAATAGTCTGAGCGTTCAAAGATTGTAAGAGGTTCTCCGCCTACACGAAGGACTTTTTCTAGTGTTGTCATTGTCTTGATTAACAACCACCCCGGTTGTAACCAAGTAAAATTCTGAGTCTCTTCTTTTAGTTTTTGTATTATTTATTTTTATTATACTATTGCCGCTAACCTGAGTCCAAAGTTTGAGAAAGTTCTTGATTTATTTTTTTAGGCTATTCAGCCCCCCTTCTAGTCGGCCTACCTGAACCTACATATAATATTTCATCCTCCTCAAATAGAGGAACATCTTTATCAACATCACCTTTGATTGGGAACTCTGTTTCGAGAAAAATCACATCTCTCGAGTCTATTTCAGAGATGGTTCCATCTAGTTGCTTATCTATGAAAACATAACCTTTGGAGGTCTCATGATATCTTATAAAGATACATTTCTTACCCCTAGGTCCCAATTTTCCATACTTGTGAGAACTATCATGAACATAAGCAGCTGATCCCCAGGGTCTCAAATTAATTAAAGCTGATTTTCTGCCTGTCCAACGTTTATATGGGGTAGATGGAACTGACTTTGAAGACACTTTGTTAAGTATATAGGTTGCAGTTAATAATACATCTCCCCAATAGGAGATTGACAAATTAGCCTGCACCATCATAGATCTAATCATTTCAAGAAGAGTCCTATTTCTTCTTTCAGCTATCCCATTTTGCTGTGGAGTTCCAGGGATTGTCAGCTGTCTTATAATCCCTCTATCATTACATATTGTCTTGAACATATCAGACAAATATTCCCCTCCACGGTCAGTGCATAAAGTCTTAACTTTACGTTTTGTTTGATTCTCAACTTCATTTATATAATGAATGAAGCAATTCAATGCTTCAGATTTGTGAGAAATCAAATACACATAACCGAACTGAGAGAAATCATTAATAAATATAATGAAATAGGAAGCTCCATGTCTAGCCTTCACATTCATCAGATCACAAATATCCGAATGAATTAACTACAATGTTGATTCAGATCTAATAACCTTACCAAATGGTTTCCTAGTTGCTTTTCCAGTAAGACAATGCTCATATATAGACAATTGAATCTTAGCTCGAGTGCCCAATAGATCCTCTCTAGCCAACCGATTCATACGTTCTTGTCCTATATGTCCTAATATAGCATGCCAAGCCTCATCAATTAAATCTGCATCACTAGTTAGAGCAATGTTTGAAAAATAACCATCAATAGTATAATTGACATCTAGTTCTACATCAAGAACCATAAAACTATTTATTAAAAAACCATGTTTGATTGACACTGAGTCAATCTTAAGTTCAACACATCGACTGTAAAAATTAATACAATACCCTAAATCAAGAAGACATGTAACGAAAATAAGATTCCGTCGAATTTTAAGAGCATACATGCCATTATGTAGAAACAAAACTCTACCACCACGGAGGTTGAGTTTACAAGTGCCAATTCTTTTGACTTCAACTCTTGCATTATTTCCCACATAGATCCACTTGTTGCCAGATGGTACCCGACGGTACTCTGTTGGTTAAACCTAGGAAAACGTACCGGTTCCACTGTACAAAATTTTTTGTACAAGTGTCGAACCTTTCCTTAAATAACCTATTGTGTTCTTTAGAAGTTAAATAAGGAATCGCAGACGGAACTTAACATCATTGATTCTAAATTTAACTTATCTATTCTTAATGGTTTAGATTTGAATCGCAAGCGGAACTTAACACTATTGATTAAAATCTACCTAGGTTATTAATTCCATAAATATTAATTTCTAAAATTGGCTTCCAGGACTGCATGGAGAGGCACATGACCTTCTTGGATATGGGAGCAACCACCACCACCTAGGCAAAGCCTTTTAAGGAAAGCTAATATTTATTTCCTTAAATAACTTTAGGTTAACCAAAAAGAACAATCGAATCACAAGTTCGAAAAAGAAGAAAACGCAAACTCGAAAAACTATTTCGAAAAACTAGATCTAATTGCCTCTTGTATTTAGACTTCTTACAAAGAGAAAAACTAGCATGATGCGGAAAACAATTGCTAATTATACCTTCTCTTTGTATGCTAATGACCTCGAGATCTTCTGTAGTATTCCTCACCTCGCCTTGGACGTCGTGTGGGCGACGATCCTCCAAGATGAACACCACCCAAAAGAATCCTTCATCTTCCTCTAGAATTCGACCACCACCACCACCAAGGAGAAGAGAGCAAAGGGAAAGGGAGAAAGAAGAGGGCCGGCCACCAAGAGATCACCCAAGCAAAAGAATAAGAGTTTTGTCTCATGAAGCCCCCTCACCCCTTCTTTTATATTACTTGCCCAAGGCAAATAAGGAAAAATCTTTTACAAAAAATAAAATCATCCAAGAGTTTTTCCTTTTCCCCTTTTTATTTTTCCTTTTCTTTCCTCTTGATTGAATCAATCACCAATCAATGGTTATGATCAATCCTATTTGGTTTATGATTGAATTTAGTTTAATCCTATTGGCCGACCCTTGCTTGGGCACCAAGCAAGGTGGCCGGCCACAATTAAAAGGAAAGGAAAAATATTTTTTTTAAAAAATTTTACAAGAAGAAATCCTCTTATAAAATTTACAAGCTCTCTTTCCTAAAGTATGAGTTAAAAAAGGAAAGTTTCTAAAAATTAAAACCATGTTTTAAAATTTAAAAACTCTCTTATAAAATTTCCTTTTTTAACATGGTGATAGAAAATTTAAATTTTAAAACTTTTTTTCCTTTTTTTTCTTAAACCATAAGGATGGTTAAAAAAGGAAAGTTTTAAAATCTTTTAAACTCTCTATTTAAACATGTGGCCTAATTCAAATAAGGAAAGTTTTAAAAAAATTAAAATCTCTCTTTTAAAACTTATAGTTTTCTACAAAGAGAAGATTTTAAAAATTCAAAACAATCCTCCCTTTTTGAATTATTATGGCCGGCCCCTACAAGCTTGGTCACCAAGCTATAGGGCCGGCCCCTTCAAGAGGATGTGGCCGGCCATTGCTTGGTCACCAAGCAATGGTCCGACCCCCTTCTTGGACACCAAGAAGAGCCTTACATTTGGATGGACTTGAGGCTATAATGAGGGTACGACAGGGACCTAGAGGAGAAATTGGTTTTGACCTTTCGATGAGCTTGAGTATCCCGTGTTCGCCCCAAACACACAACTCAAGTTCATCCATAATAACTCATTCCACTAGAGAGTTATTACCGCACTACCGCACCAATCCTAAATTACATTATGGGCTCCTTCTTATCATGAGTGTGTTAGTCTCCCTGTGTTTAAGATTACGAATGCCCACTAATTAAGTAAGTTACTGACAACTCACTTAATTAATATCTAGCTCCAAGAGTAGTACCACTCAACTTTATTGTCATGTCGGACTAGGTCCACCTGCAAGGTTTAACATGACAATCCTTATGAGCTCCTCTTGGGGACATTCTCAACCTAGATAACTAGGACACAGATTCCTTCTATAATCAACAACACACACTATAAGGAATATCATTTCCCAACTTATTGGGTATATTGATTTATCGAGCTAAACCTCACCCTTTGATAAATCAAAGAAATAAATATTAAATATATGTACTTGTTATTATATTAGGATTAAGAGTACACACTTCCATAATAACTAAGGTTTAGTTCTTTTACTAAGTCAGTACAAAAAGAACTTACCTAAATGATCCTACTCAATACACTTAAAGTGTATCAGTGTAATTTATTAGTCAAGATAAACTAATACTTAATTACACTACGACTATACTGATGAGTTGTTCCTTTTCATCTTAGTCGTGAGCAACTGTTTATAATTTATAGAGAGCCGACAACATTATCTTCTGAGTGTGACACCACACTCTATGTTATCTACTATATAAATTAATTGAACAATTACATTTAACAAATAAATGTAGAAATTGACCAATGTGATTCTTTTATTTCAACAAATAAATGTTTACAAAAGCTAGGCTTTTAGTATACACTCTAACAATCTCCCACTTATACTAAAAGTCTAAGCTGCTATATCTGTTGCCTTACATCTGATTCCCATCCCCTCCACATGCCGATCAAAAGCTTTCGCCGGAAGGGCCTTTGTGAAAGGATCTGCTAGGTTATCTTTTGATGAAATCTTGGCGACGACAACTTCTCCTCGCTTGACGATGTCTCGTATCAGGTGGTACTTGCGCTCTATATGTTTACTTGCTTTATGGGCTCGTGGTTCCTTCGAGTTTGCAACTGCACCGCTATTATCACAATAAATTGTGATGATCTTGGGCAAACCAGGAATCACATCTAAGTCCATTAGAAAGTTCCTGAGCCATACATCTTCTTTTGTTGCCTCAGAGGCTGCAACATACTCAGCTTCCATGGTTGAGTCCGAGACGCATTTCTACTTAACACTCCTCCATGCAATCGCTCCACCTCCTAGAGTAAACACATAGCCTCATGTTGACTTACTATTGTCCCTATCTGATTGGAAGTCCGAATCCGTGTAACCCACAGGGAGTAACTCGTCTGCTTGGTAAACAAGCATATAATCTCTAGTCCTTCTCAGATACTTTAATATATGCTTTACCGCAGTCCAATGTCCTTGTCCAGGGTTACTCTGATATCTACTAACGATGCCCACGACAAAACAGATATCAGGTCTCGTACACAGCATTGCATACATAAGGCTTCCTACAGCCGAAGCATAAGGAATTGCCTTCATGTCCTCAATCTCCTTTGATGTCTTTGGGGACATCTCTTTGGATAAGGCTACTCCATGCCTAAAAGGTAAGAAACCTTTCTTGGAGTTTTGCATGCTAAAACGAGCAAGGATTGTATCTATATATAAAGCTTGGGATAGGCACAACATTCTTTTCTTGCGATCCCTTATAACTTTGATCCCAAGAATGTGTGCACATTCTCCTAAGTCCTTCATATCAAATTATTTGGACAACCATACCCTTACGTCCGATAATACCTTGACATTGTTGCCAATTAACAAAATATCATCTAAGTATAGTACAAGAAATACCACCACGTTTCCGTTACACTTCTTGTATACACAAGACTCATCCGGACACTGAATAAATCCATATGACTGGATTACTTCGTTAAACCGGATGTTTCAAGATCTTGAAACTTGCTTCAATCCGTAAATGGACCGATTAAGCTTGCACACTAGATGCTCTTTGTCTTTTTCAATGAACCCTTCTGGTTGCTTCATATGGATGTTTTCTTCAAGACTTCCGTTAAGGAAAGCTGTCTTGACATCCATTTGCCAAATCTCATAATCCATATGAGCAGCAATGGATAAAAGTATCCGGATAGACTTAAGCATGGCTACCGGCGAAAAAGTCTCCTCATAGTCGATTCCCTCTTTCAGAGTATACCCTTTCGCAACAAGCCTTGCTTTGAAGGTTTCTACCTTCCCATCTGTCCCTCTTTTCCTTTTGTAGATCCACTTGCATCCAACGGCTTTTACACCATCAGGTGGTTCTACAAGCTCCCAGAACTTATTAGAGTCATAGACTCTGTTGGTTGCTACTCGGAAAACCTAGAGATTCCACTGTACAAAAATTTTGTACAAAGGTCTGAACCTTTTCCTAGCTACCATGTGTTCTTTTAAATTAAATTTTGGATCGCCTGCGGAACTTAACACGTTTGATCCAAAAATTAATCTATATGTTCTTTTAGGTTTTGACTTGGATCTCCTGCGGAACTTAACACGTTCGACCCAAATCACCTTAAGTTATTAATTCCATTAAATATTAATTTCCATAATTGGTTCCCAGTACTGACGTGGCGAGGCACATGGCCTTCTTGGATATGGGAGCAACCACCACCGACTAGACAAAACCTTTTATAGAAATCTAATATTTAATTTCCTAAAATAACTTTAGGTTAACCGAAAAGAACAATCAAATCACAAGGATAAATAAAACAAAAGAACACAACATCGAAAAACATATTCGAAATACTAGAACGTAAGCCTCTTGTATTTGGTATTATTTCCATAAATAACTAGTATGATGCGGAAAAGGAAAAACTACTAGTTATACCTTCTAGAAAGACCTCTTGATCTTCTATCGTATTCCTCTTCTAACCTCGGACGTTGTGTGGGCAACGATCTTCCGAGATGAGAAACCACCAACCACCTTCTTCTCCTCCTAGCTAGGTTCGGCCAAAAAGAAAGAAGCTTCACCAAGGAAGAAA
Source organism: Zingiber officinale (assembly GCF_018446385.1). NCBI lineage: Eukaryota > Viridiplantae > Streptophyta > Magnoliopsida > Zingiberales > Zingiberaceae > Zingiber > Zingiber officinale. Next base: position 94,111,650 of record NC_055988.1, on the reverse strand, counting down.
ATCAAAACACTAACCAAGCTCCAAGAGATGCTAGCTTTCTCCCCTTCTTCTTCTTCTTCTCCAAGTAGTATCCGACCTCCACAAGAGCTCCAAGCAATAGAGAGTTTTGGCCACCACAAGAGAAAGAGAGGGAGAGGATGATGATGGCCGGCCACACCAAGGAACAAAAGAGGGAGAGAAATAATAGAGGTTGTTCCATGAAGGCACCCTCACCCCTTCTTTTATATTCCTTGGCCTAGGTAAATTAGGAAATTTAATTACAATAAAATTTCCTCAATTTCATTGACATGATTTAATTGAGAAAAATAAAATAAAATTTCCCCAATTGAAATCTTATGGCCGACCACATCAATGAAATCAAATTAGACAAGTTTCAATCAACAATTAAAACTTCCTAATTTGTTTCCGGAAATTTTAAAAAAATAAAATTTCTCTTCAAAATCTCTTCATGGTTGATAAAAGGAAATTTCTATAATTTTAATTTTACAACATGTGAATAATTTTTAAAGAGAAAATAAAATATCTCACCAATCTACAAATAAGGAAAGAGATCTAATCTCTTTCTTTAATCTTTTGTAGATCTTTTACAAGAGAGATATTTTAATTTTAATTCTCTTTAATAAATTATATCTCCCACATAATAAAAATTAAAATTAAAATCCCTTTTTAAATTAATTTGGCCGGCCCCCACTAGCTTGGGTTCAAGCTAGGGCCGACCACCCAATTTTATACCTAGGCCGGCCCTAGCTTGGTTCCCAAGCTAGCTTGGCCGGCCCCCTATTGGTGGGTATAGAAGGTGGGTTTAGGTGGGTATAGTACTCTATAAATAAGAGGCTACGATAGGGACCGAGAGGAGAAATTGGTTTTGGTCTCCCGATAAAATTAAGCATCCCGTGTTCGCCCCGAACACACAACTTAATTTTATCAATAATAATTCATTCCACTAGAGAACTATTATTGAACTACCGCACCAATCCCAAATTACATTTTTGGGCTCCTTCTTATTATGAGTGTGTTAGTCTCCCTGTGTTTAAGATATCGAATGTCCACTAATTAAGTGAGTTACTGACAACTCATTTAATTAATATCTTAGTCCAAGTGTAGTACCACTCAACCTTATCATCATGTCGGACTAAGTCCACCTGCAGGGTTTAACATGACAATCCTTATGAGCTCCTCTTGAGGACATTATCAACCTAGTATCTCTAGGACACAGTTTCCTTCTATAATCAACAACACACACTATAAGTGATATCATTTCCCAACTTATCGGGTTTATTGATTCATCGAATTAAATCTCACCCATTGATAAATTAAAGAAATAAATATCAAATATATGTGCTTGTTATTATATTAGGATTAAGAGCACACACTTCCATAATAACTGAGGTCTTTGTTCCTTTATAAAGTCAGTATAAAAGAAACGACCTCAAATGGTCCTACTCAATATACTCTGAGTGTACTAGTGTAATTATATAGTCAAGATAAACTAATACCTAATTACACTACGACCTTCTAATGGTTTGTTCCTTTCCATTTTGGTCGTGAGCTACTGTTTATAATTTATAAGGTACTGATAACATTATTTTCTACATGTGACACCACATACTATGTTATCTACAATATAAATTAATTGAACAACTACAACTAAATGTAGACAATTTGACCAAATGTGATTCTTTATTCATAATGAATGTTTACAAAACTTAGGCTTTCAGTATACACTCCAACAATCTCCCACTTATACTAATGACTAAGCTGTCATATCTTCTACCATACATCTGATTCCCATTCCCTCCACATGCCGATCAAAAGCTTTTGCCGGAAGGTCCTTAGTGAAAGGATCTGCCAGGTTATCTGCTGATGCAATCTTGGCGATGACAACTTCTCCTCGCTTCACGATATCTCGTATTAGGTGGTACTTGCACTCTATATGTTTAGTTGCCTTATGAGCTCGTGGTTCCTTCGAGTTTGCAACTGCACCGCTATTATCACAATAAATTGTGATAATTTTGGGCAAACCAGGAATCACATCTAAGTCCATTAGAAAGTTCCTGAGCTATACTGCTTCTTTAGCTGCCTCAGAGGCTGCTACATACTCAGCTTCCATGGTTGAGTACGATACGCATTTCTGCTTAACACACCTCCATGAAATGGCTCCACCTCCTAAAGTAAACACATAGCCTGATGTAGACTTACTATTGTCCCTATCTGATTGGAAATCTGAATTCGTGTAACCCACAGGGAGCAAATCGTCTGCTTGGTAAACTAGCATATAATCTCTAGTCCTTCTCAGGTACTTTAATATATGCTTTACCGCAGTCCAATGCCTTTGTCCAGGGTTACTCTGATATCTGCTGACCATGCCCACGGCAAAATAAATATCAGGTCTCGTACATAGCATTGCATACATAAGGCTTCCTACAGCCGAGGCATAAGGAATTGCCTTCATGTCCTCAATCTCCTTTGATGTCTTTGGGGACATCTCTTTAGATAGAGCTATTCCATGCCTAAAAGGTAAGAAACCTTTCTTGGAATCCTGCATGCTAAAACGAACAAGGATTGTATCTATATATGAAGCTTGGGACAGACACAACATTCTTTTCTTGCGATCTCTTATAACTTTGATCCCAAGAATGTGTGCACATTCTCCTAAGTCCTTCATATCAAATTGTTTGGACAACCATACCCTTACGTCTGATAATACCTTGACATTATTGCCAATTAACAAAATATCATCTACATATAGTACAAGAAATACCACCACGTTTCCGTTACACTTCTTATATACACAAGACTCATCCGAACTTTGAATAAATCCGTATGACTGGATTACTTCATTAAACCGGATGTTCCAAGATCTTGAAGCTTGCTTCAGTCCATAAATGGACCGATTGAGCTTACACACTAGATGCTCTTTGCCTTTTTCAATGAACCCTTCTGGTTGCTTCATATGGATGTTTTCTTCAAGACTTCCATTAAGGAAAGCTGTCTTGACATCCATTTGCCAAATCTCATAATCCATATGAGCAGCAATGGATAAGAGTATCCAGATAGACTTAAGCATGGCTACCGGTGAAAAAGTTTCCTCATAATCGATTCCCTCTTTCTGAGTATACCCTTTCGCAACAAGCCTAGCTTTGAAGGTTTCTACCTTCCTGTCTGTCCCTCTTTTCCTTTTGTAGATCCACTTACATCCAATGACTTTTACACCATCAGGTGGTTCTACAAGCTCCCAGACCTTATTAGAATACATAAACTCTATTTCAGAATTCATCGCCTTTTGCCAAGATGCTGCATCTATATCTTGGAGTGCTTCGTCATATGTTCGTGGATCAGGTTCATGTTTACCCCAGATCAAGTCCGAAGACTCTCCCAAAAACATGAATCTTTCAGGCTGCCTTACAACCCTCCCACTACGACAAGGTACTGTCTGTGGTTGTGTATCATGTGTGACACGTGTTGCAGTCTCTTGTGGTACTTCATCTTGTACTGTTGGTATTGAAGTAGACGTGTCCTCTCTAAGTTCTTCTAAAACAACTTTACTACTGGGCTTGTGATCCATTATATAGTCTTTTTCTAAAAACTGGGCATTGGTGCTAACAATAACCTTCTGGTCTTTAGGACTATAAAATAAACCACCTTTCGTTCCTTTAGGATATCCTACAAACACACGAACTTCTGTACGGGATTCTAACTTATCAGCATCTGGTTTCAGCACATGTGCTGGACTACCCCAAATCCGAATATGTCTTAGACTGGATTTTCCCCCATTCCACAATTCTATGGGAGTAGAAGAAACTGTTTTAGAAGGTACTAAGTTCAGAACATACACTGCTGTTTCCAGAGCATATCCCCAAAATGAATTTGGTAATTCTGAATAACTCATCATCGATCTAACCATCTCCATAAGAGTTCTATTCCTTCGTTCTGCTACACCATTCTGTTGGGGTGTTCCAGGTGCAGACAATTGGGATTGAATCCCGGCCTCTGATAAGTAATTCCTAAACTCTCCTAAGAGGTATTCGCCACCACGATCAGATCGTAGTGTCTTGATACTTTTACCTAATCGTTTTTCCACATCAACCTTGTATTCTTTGAACTTATCAAAGCACTCGGACTTGCGACGCATTAGGTAAATATATCCGTATCTTGAATAATCATCTATAAAAGAGACAAAATATTCAAAACCACCTCTTGCCTGGACAGACATAGGACCACACAAATCAGAATGAACCAATTCCAACACTTCTTTGGCTCTATACCCCTTGGCCTTGAACGACCTCTTGGTCATTTTTCCTTCCAAGCAAGATTCACAAGTTGGAAAATTTTCCAACTCAAATGAACTCAAAAGTCCATCGGCTATAAGCCTCTGAATCCTACTTAAGTTAATATGACCAAGCCTTAGATGCCAAAGATATGCTTGGTTCATTTCCGAAGGTTCTTTTCTCTTATTACAGTTAGAAGATGAGTTATAAATTTTCATGTTTTGCTTTGTGGAAGAAATTGGATTTAAAGTATACAAATTGCCAACTAATGCACCAGAACAGATAATCACTTTATTTCTTTTAATAACTACATCGTTACTGAAAGAAACTGAATATCCATCTAAAAACAGTTTAGAAACTGAAATTAAATTCTTTCTAAAACTGGGTACATAAAGACAATTTCTTAAAATCAAATTTCTATTTCTACTGAAAGATAAGTAGACGTCTCCCACTGCAACAGCTGCCACCTTAGTAGCATTGCCCATGTAGACGGTAATCTCTCCTTCAGATAGTTGTCGGGTTTCCTGGAACCCCTGCAAGGAATTGCAGACATGATCAGTGGCTCCCGTATCTACACACCAGGTGCTGGTAGATAACACCGCTATACATGTTTCAACAACTAGAGTATGAGATATACCTTTGTTTTGGTTCCTACGAGGACAGTCCGCCTTCCAATGTCCTGCATGGCACTTGCCCTTCGGCTTCTTCACTCCAGCTTTAAATCCCGTACTCTGAGACTTATTCACTTTCTTTGCTGAACCGACTTGTTTCTTCTTCTTCTTTCCTCTCGGCTTAGAAGTAGAACCATTTTCAGCATAGTGAATTTGAGCATTGTGACGAAATAATCCCTCTGCTGCCTGAAGTTCTGTCAGTAGTTCCGCCAATGAATATACCCTTTTATTTATATTATAATTCAGGCGGAATTGCTCAAAACTTCTAGGAAGTGTTTGGAGGATCATATCGATCTGGGTTTCCCCATCAATATTTCCTCCAAGGATCTGTATCTCGTTCAGATAAGCCATCATCTTTAGGATATGATCCCTTACAGGAGTACCCTCTTGCATGGTGGCTGTCATTATCTTTCTCATGGCTTCTTGCCTAGAAGCCCTATCCTGATGACCAAAGAGTTCCTTGAGATTGTTCATAATATCATAGGCTGTTGGTAAATCTTGATACTGATGTTGCAATACATTTGACATTGAAGCCAAAATGTAACACCGCGCCATCTCATCTGCTTTTACCCATTTCCTATGATATTCAATCTCCTCTTGGGTAGATTCACCAGTAGGTGCTTCAGGGCATTGCTCAGTCAGTACAAATTTATAGCTTTCAGCAGTAAGAACAATGTCTAGGTTTCTTTTCCAATCTATGTAGTTTGGTCCAGTAAGTCTATTCTGTTGAAGTATGATGGACAGTGGGTTGAAAGTCATCCTAAGAATCACAAATAACTTTTGGTCAGAACTCTTAAATTTAGAATAATATTGATTCCTCAAACAATACTATTTTAAATTAACCAACACCTCAAAGCACCGTGAATTGTGTATGCCACGTTAGTGTGGACGTATATAAATTCAATATTTGTAAAAGGAGAGTTTTAACCCATTAATTTTATTATCTTGTCAACCTAACTTTTTGACAAATAAAATTAATAGTTGGTGTCTTTTGGTCACACAAATAATAGCAGTGACTCCGATGGGGAGGATACTATTAGATGTGTCTAAGTGTATACCATTACTTGACACTAAGTCCATTAATAAGATTATGCCCCTTCCGTTGGGGAAGATCACACACTCTTAATTAACTTCCTATAGTCATCCAAAAATGGAAGTCTGTTCTAGTGATCCACAAACAAGCTCATCCGTTATGGAGGAAGGCACTCAGAGCCAACGCGCAAGCTTGTTTGCATCACTTACAAACTAGTAATAGAGACCATGGGATTTATTTAAAATCCCTCTCCCACTTAGTTATTTATAAACGAGGAATTTTAACTATGCTAGCCTACTGGTCATGTATACTAACATGCACACACAACACAATATAAAAGCAATAAATAGAAAAACTAATTTTCAACTATTATGGCTTTTATCTATAGTTGTCCTCCGTGTGTTGTCATCCCAAGCTGCTGCCATATTTGGCCACCGCCACCGGGTCTAGCTGTCGCATCCATCTTGTTCCTTGTTCCGCTGCGCCTCTGGTCCTTAGAAGGTTCCACGCTTTACAAGATTTGATCCGCGACATAAATAGAATTTTACAATTTTGATCCTATATTCCATAAAAGGAATGTACATGTATCTAGATCAAAAAATAAAATCCTAATAAAACTAAATACAGCTCCTGCTGTATTTTTAATACAATCATGCACACACATATAAATGCCCTTGACATGTCCAAGGGTCCAATCACACACATAATATCTAAAAGCCATAATAGTTGGATCCTGCATCCACAAAGTTAGCATATCCTACTATTATCCTGCCTAAATTATGTATGACATGTGCATAATTAAACTAATACCAAATACACAGAGGCAAAACCCTAGCTCTGATACCAATTGTTGGTTGCTACTCGGAAAACCTATAGGTTCCACTGTACAAAAATTTTGTACAAAAGGTCTGAACCTTTTCCTAGCTACCATGTGTTCTTTTAAATTAAATTTTGGATCGCCTGCGGAACTTAACACGTTTGATCCAAAACTTAATCTATTTGTTCTTTTAGGTTTTGACTTGGATCTCCTGCGGAACTTAACACGTTCGACCCAAATCACCTTAAGTTATTAATTCCATTAAATATTAATTTCCATAATTGGTTCCCAGTACTGATGTGGCGAGGCACATGGCCTTCTTGGATATGGGAGCAACCACCACCGACTAGACAAAACCTTTTATAGAAATCTAATATTTAATTTCCTAAAATAACTTTAGGTTAACCGAAAAGAACAATCAAATCACAAGGATAAATAAAACAAAAGAACACAACATCGAAAAATATATTCGAAATACTAGAACGTAAGCCTCTTGTATTTGGTATTATTTCCATAAATAACTAGTATGATGCGGAAAAGGAAAAACTACTAGTTATACCTTCTAGAAAGACCTCTTGATCTTCTATCGTATTCCTCTTCTAACCTCGGACGTTGTGTGGGCAACGATCTTCCGAGATGAGAAACCACCAACCACCTTCTTCTCCTCCTAGCTAGGTTCGGCCACAAAGAAAGAAGCTTCACCAAGGAAGAAAATCAAAACACTAACCAAGCTCCAAGAGATGCTAGCTTTCTCCCCTTCTTCTTCTTCTTCTCCAAGTAGTATCCGACCTCCACAAGAGCTCCAAGCAATAGAGAGTTTCGACCACCACAAGAGAAAGAGAGGGAGAGGATGATGATGGCCGACCACACCAAGGAACAAAAGAGGGAGAGAAATAATAGAGGTTGTTCCATGAAGGCACCCTCACCCCTTCTTTTATATTCCTTGGCCTAGGCAAATTAGGAAATTTAATTACAATAAAATTTCCTCAATTTCCTTGACATGATTTAATTGAGAAAAATAAAATAAAATTTCCCCAATTGAAATCTTATAGCCGGCCACATCAATGAAATCAAATTGGACAAGTTTCAATCAACAATTAAAACTTCCTAATTTGTTTCCGGAAATTTTAAAAAATAAAATTTCTCTTCAAAATCTCTTCATGGTTGATAAAAGTAAATTTCTATAATTTTAATTTTACAACATGTGAATAATTTTTAAAGAGAAAATAAAATATCTCACCAATCTACAAATAAGGAAAGAGATCTAATCTCTTTTGTAGATCTTTTACAAGAGAGATATTTTAATTTTAATTCTCTTTAATAAATTATATCTCCCACATAATAAAAATTAAAATTAAAATCCCTTTTTAAATTAATTTGGCCGGCCACCGCCACCGGGTCTAGCTGTCGCATCCATAGGCCGGCCCTAGCTTGGTTCCCAAGCTAGCTTGGCCGGCCCCCTATTGGTGGGTATAGAAGGTGGGTATAGAACTCTATAAATAAGAGGCTACGATAGGGACCGAGAGGAGGAATTGGTTTTGGTCTCCCGATAAAATTAAGCATCCCGTGTTCGCCCCGAACACACAACTTAATTTTATCAATAATAATTCATTCCACTAGAGAACTATTATTGAACTACCGCACCAATCCCAAATTATATTTTTGGGCTCCTTCTTATTATGAGTGTGTTAGTCTCCCTGTGTTTAAGATATCGAATGTCCACTAATTAAGTGAGTTACTGACAACTCATTTAATTAATATCTTAGTCCAAGAGTAGTACCACTCAACCTTATCATCATGTCGGACTAAGTCCACCTGCAGGGTTTAACATGACAATCCTTATGAGCTCCTCTTGAGGACATTATCAACCTAGTATCTCTAGGACACAGTTTCCTTCTATAATCAACAACACACACTATAAGTGATACCATTTCCCAACTTATCGGGTTTATTGATTCATCGAACTAAATCTCACCCATTGATAAATTAAAGAAATAAATATCAAATATATGTGCTTGTTATTATATTAGGATTAAGAGCACACACTTCCATAATAACTGAGGTCTTTGTTCCTTTATAAAGTCAGTATAAAAGAAACGACCTCAAATGGTCCTACTCAATACACTCTGAGTGTACTAGTGTAATTATATAGTCAAGATAAATTAATATCTAATTACACTACGACCTTCTAATGGTTTGTTCCTTTCCATTTTGGTCGTGAGCTACTGTTTATAATTTATAAGGTACTGATAACATTATCTTCTGCATGTGACACCACATACTATGTTATCTACAATATAAATTAATTGAACAACTACAACTAAATGTAGACAATTTGACCAAATGTGATTCTTTATTCATAATGAATGTTTACAAAGCTTAGGCTTTCAGTATACACTCCAACAGACTCTATTTCAGAATTCATTGCCTTTTGCCAAGATACTGCATTTATATCTTGGAGTGCTTCATCATATGTCCGGGGATCATGTTCATGTTTACCCGGGATCAAGTCCGATCCCAAAAACATGAATCTCTCAGGTTGCCTTACAACCCTCCCACTACGACGAGGCACTGTCTGTGGTTGTGTATCATGTGCAACACGTGTTGCAGTCTCTTGTGGTACTTCATCTTGTACTGTTGGTACTGAAGTAGACGTGCCCTCTCTAATTTCTTCTAGAACTATTTCACTCATGGGCTTATGGTTCATTACATAATCTTCTTCTAAAAATCGAGCATTGGTGCTAACAATGATCTTCTGATTTTTAGGATTATAAAACAAACCACCTTTTGTTCCCTTAGGATATCCAACAAACAGACAAACTTCTGTACGTGATTCCAACTTGTCAGTATCTCCCTTTAGCACATGTGCTGGACTACCCCATATCCGGATATGATTTAAACTAGGCTTACGTCCATTCCATAATTCCATGGGAGTAGAAAGAACTGTTTTAGAAGGTACCATATTCAGAATGTACACTGCTGTTTCTAAGGCATATCCCCAAAACGAATTTGGTAATTCTGAATAACTCATCATCGATCTAACCATTTCCATAAGAGTCCTATTCCTTCATTCTGCCACACCATTCTGCTAGGGTGTACCAGGTGCAGTCAATTGGGATTGAATTCCGACTTCTGATAAGTAATTCCTAAACTCTCCAAAGAGGTATTCGCCACCACGGTCAGACCGTAGTGTCTTGATACTTTTACCAAGACTGTTAGAGTGTATACTGAAAGCCTAAGCTTTTGTAAACATTTATTTTGAATAAAGAATCACATTTGGTCAAATTGTCTACATTTAGTTGTAGTTGTTCAATTAATTTATATTGTAGATAACATACTATGTGGTGCCACATACAGAAGATGATGTTATCAATACCTTATAAATTATAAACAGTAGCTCACGACCAAAATGGAAAGGAACAAACCATTGGAAGGTCGTAGTGTAATTAGGAATTAGTTTATCTTGACTATATAATTACACTAGTACACTTAGAGTGTATTGAGTAGGACCATTTGAGGTCGTTTCTTTTATACTGGCTTTATAAAGGAACATATACCTCAGTTATTATGGAAGTGTGTGCTCTTAATCCTAATATAATAACAAGCACATATATTTGATATTTATTTCTTTAATTTATCAATGGGTGAGATTTAGTTCGATGAATCAATAAGCCCGATAAGTTGGGAAATGATATCACTTATAGTGTGTGTTGTTGATTATAGAAGGAAACTGTGTCCTAGTAATCTAGGTTGATAATGTCCCCAAGATGAGCTCATAAAGATTGTCATGTTAAACCCTGCAGGTGGACTTAGTTCGACATGACGATAAGGTTGAGTGGTACTATTCTTGGATTAAGATATTAATTAAATGAGTTGTCAGTAACTCACTTAATTAGTGGACATTCGACATCTTAAACACAGGGAGACTAACACACTCATAATAAGAAGGAGCCCAAAAATGTAATTTGGGATTGGTGCGGTAGTTCAATAATAGTTCTATAGTGGAATGAATTATTATTGATAAAATTAAGTTGTGTGTTCGGGGCGAACACAGGATGCTTAATTTTATCGGGAGACCAAAACCAATTCCTCCTCTCGGTCCCTATCGTAGCCTCTTATTTATAGAGTACTATACCCACCTATACCCACCTTCGTACCCATGATGTAGGGGCCGACCAAGCTAGCTTGTGGTTCAAGCTAGGGCCGGCCAAGCCTTGATTCATGGGTGGCCGGCCCTAGCTTGAACCCAAGCTTAGGTGGCTGGCCCCCATTAAATTTAAAAGAATTTTAATTTTAAATTTTTCTTATGTGGAAGATATAATTTATTGGAGAGAATTAAAATTAAAATATCTCTTCTACAAAAGATTAAGAAAAGAGATTAGATCTCTTTCCTTATTTGTAGATAGGAAAGATATTTTATTTTTTTTCTTTGTAAATTATTCACATGTTGAAAAATTAAAATTATAGAAATTTCTTTTTATCAACCATTAAGGGATTTTAAAGGGAAATTTTATTTTTTAAAATTTCCAAAGACAAATAAGGAATTTTAATTGTTGTTTGAAATTGCTTTGTTTGCCCTTGTTGATGTGGCCGGCCAAGACATGGAGTTTTAAGAAATTTTATTTAATTTTTATTAATTAATTCATGTCAAAGAAAGTTAAGGAAATTTTATTGTAATTAAATTTCCTTATTTACCAAAGCTAAGGAATATAAAAGAGGGGGTTGGGGTGCCTTCAAGAGATAACAACCTCTATTATTCTCTCCCTCTTTTCCTTGGTGTTGTGGCCGGCCATCCTCTCTCCCTCTCTTCCTCTTTGTGGTGGCCGAAACTCTACCTTGCTTGGAGCTTTTGTGGTGGCCGGATACTACTTGGAGAAGAAGAAGAAGAAGGAGAGAAAGCTTGCATCCCTTGGAGCTTAGTTGGTGGAAAAAGTTCTTCATCCTTGGATTTTGGTGCTTGGCCAAAACTTGAAGGAAGAAGAAGAAGGTGCTAGGTTGTCCTCATCTTGGAAGATCGTTGCCCACACAACGTCCAAGGTTAGAAGAGGAATATGGTAGAAGATCAAGAGGTCTTTCTAAAAGGTATGACTAGTATTTTTTTCCTTTCCGCATCATACTAGTTATTTTTGGAAATAATACCAATACAAGAGGCATACGATTCTAGTATTTCGAATTTGTTTTCGATGTTGTGTTCTTTTGTTTTTTTTCTTTTCCTTGTGATTTGATTGTTCTTTTTGGTTGACCTAAAGTTATTTAAGGAAATTAAATATTAACTTTCCTTAAAAGGCTTTGTCTAGTCGGTGGTGGTTGTTCCCATATCCAAGAAGGCCATGTGCCTCGCCACGTCAGTACTGGGAGCCAATTTTGGAAACTAATATTTAATGAAATTAATAACTTAGGTGATTTGGATCAAACGTGTTAAGTTCTGCAGGAGATCCGAGTCTAAACCTAAAAGAACAAATAGATTAAACTTTAGATCAAACGTGTTAAGTTCCGCAGGCGATCCAAGTTTAATTTAAAAGAACACATGGTAGCTAGGAAAAGGTTCAGACCTTTGTACAAAATTTTTGTACAGTGGAACTATTAGGTTTTCCGAGTAGCAACCAACAAAGATGTTTCTCCACATCAGCCCTATATTCTTTGAACTTATCAAAGCATTCAGACTTGCGGCGCATCAGGTAAATGTATCCGTATCTTGAATAATCGTCTATAAAGGAGACGAAGTATTCATAACCACCTCTTGCCTGGATAGACATAGGATCAAAATGGACCAATTCTAACACATCTTTGGCTCTATACCCCTTGTCCTTGAAAGGTCTTTTGGTCATTTTACCTTCCAAGCAGGATTCACATGTTGGAAAATTTTCCAACTCTAATGAACCTAATAGTCCATCGGTTACAAGCCTTTGAATCCTACTTAAGTTAATATGTCCAAGCCTTAGATGCCAAAGATATGTTTGGTTCATTTCCGAAGGTTCTTTTTTCTTATTAGAGTTAGAAGATGTGTTATTAATTTCTATATTTTGCTTTATGGGAGAAATTGGATTTAAAGTGTATAAATTGCCAACCAATGCACCAGAATAGATTATCACCTTATTTCTCTTTATAGCGACATTGCTACTAAAGGAAACTGAATATCCATCCATATACAGTTTAGAAACTGAAATTAAATTCTTTCTAAAACTGGGTACATAAAGATAATTTCTTAAAATCAAATTTCTATTTCTATCAAAAGATAAGTAGACGTCTCCCACTGCGATAGCCGCCACCTTAGTAGCATTGCCCATGTAGACGGTTATCTCTCCATCAAATAGTCGTCAGGTTTCTTGGAACCCCTGCAAAGAATTGCAGACATGATCAGTGGCTTCCGTATCTACACACCAGGTGTTGGTAGATAACACCGCTAAATATGTTTCAACTACTAGAGTATGAGATATACCTCTATTGTTCTGGTTCTTATGAGGACAGTCCACTTTCCAATGTCCAGACTGCTTGCAGATGAAGCACTTGCCCTTCGGCTTCTTCATTCCAACTTTCTGTCCTGTACTATGAGGTTTATTCACCTTCTTTGCTGAAAAGACTTGTTTCTTCTTCTTCTTGCTTTTCGACTTAGAAGTAGAACCATTTTTAGCATAGTGAATTTGAGAACTGTGACGAAATATTCCTTCTGCTGCCTATAGTTCTGTCAGAAGTTCCGCCAACGTATACTCTCTTTTGTTCATGTTATAGTTCAGGCGGAACTGCTCAAAACTTCTGGGTAGCGTTTGGAGAATTATATCGACCTGGGTTTCCCCATCGATTTCTCCTCCAAGGACTTGTATTTCATTCAGATAAGCCATCATTTTGAGGATATGATCCCTTACGGGTGTCCCCTCAGACATGGTGGCTGTCATTAACTTCCTCATTGCCTCTTGCCTAGCAGTCCGACTCTGGTGCCCAAAGAGTTCTTTGAGATTGTTCATTATATCATAAGCTGTTGGTAAATCTTGATGCTGATGTTGCAATACATTTGACATTGATGCCAAAATGTAACACCGCGCCATCTCATCAGCTTTTACCCATTTCTTAAGATACTCAATCTCCTCTGGGGTAGAGTCACCGTCAGGTGCATCAGGGCAAGCCTCAGTCAGTACAAACTTATAGCTTTCAACAGTAAGAACAATGTCTAGGTTTCTTTTCCAATCAATATAGTTGGGACCAGTAAGTTTGTTCTCTTTCAGTATAATGGCTAGTGGGTTGAAAGTCATCCTAAGAATCACAAAAGTAAACTTTGGTCAAGACTCTAAATTTAGAATAATATTGATTCCTCAAACAATATTATTTTAAATTAACCAACACCTCAAATCACTGTGAATATTGCATGCCACGTTAGTGTGGACGTATACAAATTCATCATTTGTAAGAGGAGGGTGTGACCCATTAATTTTATTATCTTGTCATCCTAACTTTATGACAAATAAAATTAATAGTTGGTTTCACTTTGGTCACACAAGACAATAGCAGTGACTCCGTTGGGGAGGATACTATTGAATGCGTCTAAATGTATACCATTACTTGATACTAAGTCCATTAAATAGGATTGTGCCCCTTCAGTTGGAGAAGATCACACGCTCCTAAATAATTTCCTTTAACCATCCATAAAAGGAAGTTTGATCTAGTGATCCGCAACAAACCCATCCGTTGTGGAGGGAGGCACTCAGAGCCAACACGCAAGCTTGTTGCATCACTTACAAACCAGTAATGGAGACCACGGGATTTATTAAAATCCCTCTCCCACTTAGTTATTTAGAAATGAGGATTTTTACCTATGCTAGCATACATCACATGCATATAAACATCACAGTAAATGAAAGCAATAAATTTGAAAATTAATTTTCCAACTATTATGACATTTTCCATCACTGTCTTCAGTATGCTCCAACCCTAGCTGCTGCCATCTTTAGCCACCGCCATCGGGTTGAGTTGTCGCATCCTTCTTGCTTCTTATTCCGCTACGCCTTTGGTGCTCCGAAAGTACCTCGCCTCGCAAGAATCCGATCCGCGACAAAAATAAAATTTTACATATGTCGATCCTATATTCCGCGAGGGAATGTACATGTATTCTAGATCGAACAAAAATAAAATTCTAAAAATAATACAACTCTTGCTGTATTTTATACATACAATCATGCACACAAATAATGCCCTTGACATGTCCAAGGGTCCAATCACACACAATATCAATAAGCCATAATAGTTGGAGCCTGCAACCAAAGAGTTAGCACATCCTACTATTTTCCTGCCTAAATTATGCATGATATGTGCATAACCTATTTGAATTCTAAAAATACACAGAGGAAAATCCTAGCTCTGATACCAATTGTTGGTTAAACCTAGGAAAACGTACCGGTTCCATTGTACAAAATTTTTTGAACAAGTGTCGAACCTTTCCTTAAATAACCTATTGTGTTCTTTAGAAGTTAAATAAGGAATCGCAGATAGAACTTAACATCATTGATTTCAAATTTAACTTATCTGTTCTTAATGGTTTAGATTTGAATCGCAAGCGGAACTTAAAATTATTGATTAAAATCTACCTAGGTTATTAATTCCATAAATATTAATTTTCAAAATTGGCTTCCAGGACTGCATGGCGAGGCACATGACCTTCTTGGATATGGGAGCAACCACCACCGCCTAGGCAAAGCCTTTTAAGGAAAGCTAATATTTATTTCCTTAAATAACTTTAGGTTAACCAAAAAGAACAATCGAATCACAAGTTCGAAAAAGAAGAAAACACAAACTCGAAAAACTATTTCGAAAAACTAGATCTAATTGCCTCTTGTATTTAGAATTCTTACAAAGAGAAAAACTAGCATGATGCAGAAAATAATTGCTAATTATACCTTCTCTTTGTATGCTAATGACCTCGAGATCTTCTGTCGTATTCCTCGCCTCGCCTTGGATGTCGTGTGGGCGACGATCCTCCAAGATGAACACCACCCAAAAGAATCCTTCCTCTTCCTCTAGAATTCGGCCACCACCACCACCAAGGAGAAGAGAGCAAAGGGAAAGGGAGAAAGAAGAGGGCCGGCCACCAAGAGATCACCCAAGCAAAAGAATAAGAGTTGTGTCTCATGAAGCCCCCTCACCCCTTCTTTTATATTACTTGCCCAAGGCAAATAAGGAAAAACCTTTTACAAAAAATAAAATCATCCAAGATTTTTTCCTTTTCCCTTTTTATTTTTCCTTTTCTTTCCTCTTGATTGAATCAATCACCAATCAATGGTTATGATAAATCATATTTGGTTTAGGATTGAATTTGGTTTAATCCTATTGGCCGACCCTTACTTGGGCACCAAGCAAGGTGGCCTGCCACAATTAAAAGGAAAGGAAAAATAATTTTTTTTAAAAAAAATTTACACGAAGAAATCCTCTTATAAAATTTACAAGCTCTCTTTCCTAAAGTATGAGTTAAAAAAGGAAAGTTTCTAAAAATTAAAACCATGTTTTAAAATTTAAAAACTCTCTTATAAAATTTCCTTTTTTAACATGGTGATAGAAAATTTAAATTTTAAAACTTCTTTTCCTTTTTTTTCTTAAACCATAAGGATGGTTAAAAAAGGAAAGTTTTAAAATCTTTTAAACTCTCTATTTAAACATGTGGCCTAATTCAAATAAGGAAAGTTTTAAAAAATTAAAATCTCTCTTTTAAAACTTATAGTTTTCTACAAAGAGAAGATTTTAAAAATTCAAAACAACCCTCCCTTTTTGAATTATTATGGCCGGCCCCTACAAGAGGATGTGGCCGGCCATTGCTTGGTCACCAAGCAATGGTCCGACCCCCTTCTTGGACACCAAGAAGAGCCTTACATTTGGATGGACTTGAGGCTATAATGAGGGTACGACAGGGACCTAGAGGAGAAATTGGTTTTGGCCTTTCGATGAGCTTGAGTATCCCGTGTTCGCCCCGAACATACAACTCAAGTTCATCGATAATAACTCATTCCACTAGAGAATTATTACCGCACTACCGCAACAATCCCAAATTACATTATGGGCTCCTTCTTATCATGAGTGTGTTAGTCTCCCTGTGTTTAAGATTACGAATGCCCACTAATTAAGTAAGTTACTGACAACTCACTTAATTAATATCTAGCTCCAAGAGTAGTACTACTAAACTTTATTGTCATGTCGGAGTAGGTCCACCTGCAGGGTTTAACATGACAATCCTTATGAGCTCCTCTTGGGGACATTCTCAACCTAGATAACTAGGACACAGATTCCTTCTATAATAAACAACACACACTATAAGTAATATCATTTCCCAACTTATCGAGCATATTGATTTATCGAGCTAAACCTCACCCTTTGATAAATCAAAGAAATAAATATTAAATATATGTGATTATTATTATATTAGGATTAAGAGTACACACTTCCATAATAACTAAGGTTTAGTTCTTTTACTAAGTCAGTACAAAAAGAACTTACCTAAATGATCCTACTCAATACACTTAAAGTGTATCAGTGTAATTTATTAGTCAAGATAAACTAATACTTAATTACACTACGACTATACTGATGAGTTGTTCCTTTCCATCTTAGTCTTGAGCAACTGTTTATAATTTATAGAGAGCCGACAACATTATCTTCTGAGTGTGACACCACACTCCATGTTATCTACTATATAAATTAATTGAACAATTACATTTAACAAATAAATGCAGAAATTGACCAATGTAATTCTTTTATTTCAACAAATAAATGTTTACAAAAGCTAGGCTTTTAGTATACACTCTAACATACTCTACAAATGTAACTCGCTCATGAGCTACATGGTTGGTTGCTCCCGAATCTATAATCCACAAAGGATAAGAATCAGCTAACAACACTGAGCTAGCAACAAAATGCTCAGGAAAAGAAGACACACTTGGATTTACCTTTTTCGACTCAGGGCACTCCCGAGCGAAGTGACCCTTCTTGCCGCAATTAAAACAAGTCACCTTATTTTTAGGGGACGAAACACACCTTCTTGCTGCATTTAATATAAGATACCAGTTTAGATTTCTATATTTCCTAATATTTCCAGTGTATGAGCATGCATGATTTTTTATATTTTCTATCTCTGTTTTTAATTTATCATTTTCTATTTGTAGATTATCATATAAATCTAGTGGACATGCTTTGGACAATTGTATTTTCAAATCTATGTTTTCTTTTTCTAACTTTCAACATTCTTTAGTTAATAACTTCACAAATTTATACAATTTGTCAGGTGGGAGAGATCGTACCTTACTTACCTTGCCGATCTCATTGTCCGTAGCTCCCCCTGAACTTCTGCTTTCTTCTGTTGATGCTCCCCCTTCATCGATGCTCTCGATGCTCATTTCAGACGGGCTTGCTTTGTGTTCATCTTCTTGGTAACTTGCCATCAATGCAAGTCCAGAAAAAAGCTTCGACCTCTGATTCAGACGATGTTTCATCCCACGTCGCCTTTAGGATCTTGTGTTTGTTTGTTTGGACATGCTTCTTGTCTTTGCCTTTGTCCTTCTTCTCCAATTTAGGGCAGTTGTCTTTATATGCCCTTCTTCATCGCAGCGGTAGCATTTTATTATCCTTCTTCTTCTACCCTACACTTGGTTAAATTGTTTAGATTTAAATAATTTTTTAAATTTACGTACCATCAACGCTATTTCATCATCATCGAAGGAGGATTCTGACTCTTGTTCATCTATTTTTCTTTAAGAGCAATATTGTGTTTTGGCTCTTTCTTTAAATCTGCACATCTTGTTTCATGAACTTTAAAAGTAGAGAATAATTCATCTAAAGTAACAGATTCAAGGTCCTTAGAGATATAATAGGCATCCACTAATGATGAGACTCGGGTTAGCAGCAATAGTATAATAAAAATAAACAATACAAAAACTGAAAGAAGAGACTCAGAATTTTACTTAGTTACAACCGGGGTGGTTGTTCATCCAAGATAATAATAGCACTAGAAAAACTCCTTCGTGTAGGCGGAGAAGCCTCTTACAATCTTTGAATGCTCAGATTATTGCTAGGAACTTGATACAAGAGTTGATTAATTATTTCCTAACTCCAGGGGTCTTTTTATAGCTCCTAGAAATTCTATCTATAGCTTGAGGGTGCCTCTCAAGGGTTTGGAGGGTGCCTCCAGCGAGGCGGTATGGATAAAACTTTATCCGGTGTGAACGACCACTTTGACCAGGTCGAGGGCGCCCTTAATAGGTATGGAGGGCGTCCTCAATGCTATGGAGGGCGCCCTCTATATCATAGGGCACCCTCTATGGAGGGAGTCCTCTACAACATGGAGGGCGCCCTCTACCTGCAACGTATAAATAGCTCCAGCTTTCCTTTGGATCTTCCGTTGCTTCGTTCGCTTGGGTGATTGCGGCCAACCAAAATGGGGCTCACTCGAACTCAATTTCTGGCCTTCTCCTCGAGCAGGCTTCCGCTTCGGCTTCTCATCCCTCGAATGCCGCATACGTTCTTCTTATCCACCGGTGTACTCTTCCGCGGCACCTCGTCCCTCAGACGCACCGATCCCGTCGGCTCTCTCCCGTGCCGTCCTTCTCGCTAGCCGCATCTTTTGCTCGACTTCCTGTGCTCTTAAGTTCCTGCACACTTAGACACAAGGATTAAGCCTAAATAGGACCTAACCTAACTTACTTGATCACACCAAAAATAACCTTGAGGATCCAACATTATCAACAAGAGAGGTGTCTAAAGGAACACATGGGTCTAGTCAATCGAGTGGGAGTGATATGCCGAGTCATAAGTTGATGTAATGACCACCCTTCTTACTACTACTACTCTCTAAGGATGACTGTTACTCAACTACTAACTCTACTTAACCGGTGTGATTAAAAATCACATGGAAACCCTACCGAAAAATTTCGACAAAATCTCCCCTGTACCGGTGACCTTAAACTGATATACAAACACTGTATACATCAGTCACAGGCGGCTGGAACATATATCAGACAACCACGCAGTTTATATATATGGAAAAAGAATCAAAATAAAGAAAACAACACCAAAAATCATCACACAAGTTTACAATTCTTCTACTACGTCCTAATCATATCAAAATAACAAATACTATCTCAAATACTCCTAACATAGAAAAAGACAATGGAAACTAAAATAAAACTTCTTTCCTAGTCCCAAGGCTTCCATAGTCCTGACATCACACATCCTTCGAACACCTCCTTGTCGCCTTCCTTTCTATATATTTTCCTTTCCTATATCTGCAGTAAGAGGAACTGCAATCTATAAGCAAAATTTGCTTAGTAAGCGCTATCAAACTCACAAAATCACGAATGTGCATGTATATGAAAAGAACTAGAAACTATATGCTCTAAAAAGAAATAAAGCATAAACATAACTGCTCATGTCAAACTAATAGCGAAGAAAAGCTAAGGAATCTACTCATGTAATTCTAATAGCTAATCATGCTACTCATCTAATAGGTAAACATGAAAACTACTCATCCACTAGATAAACATGGTAGAATAAAGAACTAAACTTACTGATTTTTAGAATCATATGAAACTTATTTCATTTGTTCTAACTTAATCTTTAATACTTTATGTTTATGTAAAACTCGTTTTACTTGTTCAAAAACTTATACTTATAATACTTCAAAATAATAATCAACTTCTTCTTGGGCCCAGGCATAGTACCATCTTATGCGCGTTCCCTAATAGGTTGGGGTAGCGAGCCACCAATCCTAAAAGAGCAGACCTCGGTCTACCAGGGCCAAGACCTCGGAATTGGACACCTGGATTTGTTTAACGACAACCTCGGAAGTCGGGTACTAGCCTCTTCTTAAAAGTAAAATACTTATAATCTTAATTACTTCTTCTTTAAATGCTTTGACATTTTAATAGACACCTTGTGTGCCAAAATCCCTAAAGTCTTGACTTTGGGATCTACTTAAGGCCTTGGCCTTTTCTTTATTTTCTTTATCTTTCTTATACTTTTCTTATAAAAGAATGCTTCTTACAAAACTGAAATATTTAACCAAATTCTAACACTGCAATGCTTAAACAAAATCTGCATACAAGTTTAAACATAAATCTGCATATTAAGCTTAACTAAAATCTACATATTAAGCTTATCTAAAATCTACATACTAACTTATCTAAAATTTGCATACTAAGCTCAACAAAATCTGCATACAAACTCAATCAAAATTCTGCATACAAGCTTAATCAAAATCTACATAGTAAGCTTATCTAAGATCTGCATACTATGCTACTAAAATTCTGCTTATTAATACTTTATAGAATCTACATTGATCAACATGTAAATCTCATAGTCTTCTTTTGTCTCCTGGATCCCCTCTGGAAATAACAATTTCTCTAAGTTATCTTTAGCTGGCCTAATGGGAAGCCCTGTCTGTAACCAATAACATGATAGAAATTTGGGCTTCTTATAAAAATTGTACCTCCATCTGTGAGACTCACCTCTGTCCTGATCAACCACAATTTCTTCACTGAATCTTATCCATTTTGCTTAATCTAATATATGAAAAGTCCCTTTACTTAAATCAGTACCTTCTGGAAAATAGGATTGACCTTTTCTATTACAGCAAGGAAAAATCTAAAATTGAGGTTCATGACAGCATAACACAGAAATCTAAATCTGAAATGCTACTAAAGATCCAACTG
Organism: Zingiber officinale; assembly: GCF_018446385.1. NCBI lineage: Eukaryota > Viridiplantae > Streptophyta > Magnoliopsida > Zingiberales > Zingiberaceae > Zingiber > Zingiber officinale. Next base: position 94,090,183 of record NC_055988.1, on the reverse strand, counting down.
AATCCTTCCACAACTAAACTTGTTCATACTCAACGCATAGTTCAACTATGTAACTTGTTCACAGCCCATACGTTTACGAAGCAACAGAAACCTTCTAGCATCCTAAATTCTTTAACACAAATCTGCACTACTAAGAATTACATAACAATCCACTAACATAAACCTCCACATCAATGAAAATTGATTTACAACTTATTCCTAATTCTGAACATCAATATACTTAATCCTTACAACTTCTTTTCCCTCTCTAAGAATCACGGTAGAACCTAAAATCTGCAGCAATCCTAAATCATCTAACAGCAACTAGTAAGAATCCATGTTTATAGCAATTCAGTGGCCAAACCACAGTAATTGAATCTATACCAAGCTGTAATAATTCCAAAGCCAAGAAGAAAACTAATTCCCTAACAATCCATAATTCTTTACAACATAATCCATAAGCCACAAATACAAATACAACAACAAGAAGCAAGCATCATATCATGAGCAATAAGTGCAGCAATCGAAAACCTCCAAAATCTGTCCCAATACATGCATAACGAATTTAAGAACATAACTCAAGAATACATCAAAACTCTCGGCAGCAAACACAAACCATCTTCCTAACAAACATACTTCGAAAATCAAGAAGAGCAAAGGTCCGGAACTACTCTTACTGCAGGTGAGAGCACTTACAGTCGCGTTCTTGAACTCACAGTCGGAAAAATCACTTCTAGGGTTCGGGTAACTCGAATTTTCCGGCCTCTCCTTGCACCTACAGCTTCTCCTCGGTGAGAAGATCTTGGGAAAGTGAAGAGCTCTCGGATTGGACTCCTGATCGGCCGTCGGAGACACGACCTAGCCGCGGCTTGTCTTCTGCCCGAGCTCCGCTATCGCGAGAAATCGCCGTCGTCGAGAAGAAAGGAGAGAAAGAATTATAAGAGGTAATTTTAGGTTTTCCGAAAATAACACAAATTCCTTTTTAAATACTTAAGTTTAATCGAAACTATGCCTTAAATCAATTGATTCCCATATCTGATTAACAAATCGAGCGTAGCTCCGTTGGTTGGGCCGATTTTGCTTGGGTACGGGGTCTTGGGTTCAAAACCCGGCTTCAACATATATATTTATTATTATTTTTTTAAACTTCTTCCTCTTGGTAAAAATACCAAACGAACTCCAAAAATAGCATAAAAATACTCTAAAAATTTCTAAAAATCTCTAGAATTTTTCTATAGCATTTCTAAATATTTTTGAATTATTTTTGGGGCTCAAAATGAGGAAATTTGAGTCGTTACAATTCCCCACACCTTATAAAAAGTTCATCCTCGAACTTAGAATAATTCCGGATATTTCTATCTCACACTGTCCTCACACTCCTAGGTAACTTCCTCGTACTTCTGATTCCAAATGACTTTCACTAATGGTACTCTTTGTTCCTTAGTCTCTTAACTTCTTGGTCCTCTATCATTCATATCGAATCGTACCCATTAGTTGTAACGACCCACCTTTCTACACTACTACTATTCTCTAAAGGTGGACGCTACTTGACTACTAACTCTACTTAACCGGTATGATTAAAAATCTTTAGGAAAACCCTACCGAAAAATTTCGGCAGAGTCTCCCCTGTACCGGTGACCCCAAACTGGGATACATAACATGTATACTCAGCCACAGGCGGCTGGAACAGATATTTTCACAACCACGCAGTATAATAGCACAATAAAAATATGAAACTACTCTAGCAATGGCAAACAACCATATCACTCCAACAATAGGAGGTATCAAACTACAAATGCGGAAATAAACTCAATTACAATCTCAACTTCATCATAGCATTAAGGAGAAAAGAAAATGAAACATAACAAATCTTAAACTAAGTGAGTTCTTTAGCTAAGTCTCAAGGATCTCCATAGTCCACACATCACACACCGTCACAGCATCTCCTTGTCGCCTTCTTCCTTATATTTTAGCTTTTCCTTTATCTGCAGTAGGAGGAAATGCAGTCTATAAGCATAAAGCTTAGTGAGCGCTATAAACTCGATATGCATGTATATAAATAAAAACATGCTAAAACTGAATACTAACATGTAAAGCTACTCATGCTCATAAATAGCTAAGAAATCAACTAACTGGAAAACTAACATGTATAGCTACAAATGCTCATGAATAGCAAAGAAATCATATCATGCTAACTGAAATACTAAACATGTATAGCTAATCATGCTCATAAATAGCAAAGGAACTAACTGAAATACTAAACATGTACAACTAATCATGCTCATAAATAGCGAAGAAACTAACTAAAAAGCTAACATGTAAAGCTAATCATAGAACTATCATGTGTATCAATAAGAAACTGAATTGATACCTAAGCTAAACTAATTAATGCTAAACTGAGTCTAACTTTTATTCACATAACTAATTTGTGAAGTTTTGAAAACTATTTACATAATAGATCAAAATAGTAATCATGCTGCTGATGGGCCCGGCAACTGTACTTGCTGTGCGCGCATCCCTAACTAAACCCGGGATTGCAAGTTCCGAGTCTAGTAGGGTTTACTAGGTTATCTAAACCTAGGGACGACTGTGGGAGCCCAACCCAATGGATATCTAATCCAGTACAGTGCCACTGCTGAAAATAAAATACTGATTTCATAATTAATTTTCTTACCTTGCTTTAACTAGGTTATCTGAACCTAGAACTAGGTTATCTGAACCTAGAACTAGGTTATCTGAACCTAGAGGCGACTGTGGGAGCCCACCCATTGGACATCTAGTCCATAAAAGCTGTAGCAAGACTATATAAGCTGAATTAAATGCTTCTCCTGCATTAACTGAGCTATTAAAATGCCTACTGTGGCATTATATTGAGCTAAGCATTTTATCAAGCACTTGGTGTGCACTAGAACACACCCTACGTACTGAAAATCTGTATACAAAGCTTAACATAAATCCGCATGCAAAGCTTAACAAAAATCTGCATATTAAGCCTATCAAAATCTGCATACCTTACTTATAAAAATCCGCATGCTATAAAAATAGAACTGCTCATGTTATTCCAATAGCAAATAGGAAACTAGAACAACTTAAGCATGCTGTGAAAGTAAAACAAATTCAACTACTAGGCATGCAATAAAATCTAGAAAATCTGCTCATGTTATTCTAATAACAAAGGAATCTTAGAAAATAAAGGAATCATTGCTGCATGGAATTAACAGAATATCATGCTCACTAAATCATCACAAAAGGATCTAAACTACTATGAATTGGTGGCTGTTCTTGCCCATGAATATGCACAAAGATCTATCCAAACATACTAAGATACCAAGTTGTGCATGCTCATCAAGGAAACTACACTGCTGTTCATGTTATTCTAATAGTAAGGAGAAACATTATAATTCAATACTGCTCGTGCTCTTCTAGTAATAAAGAAACTACACATGCTTAACTAATAACAAATAGAAAAGTCCAACAACATGCTAAATCATAAGTCTAAAGAATCTTTAGGAAATAAAAACAATCTTGAAACCAATCCAAAACTGTTCCGAAGTCATGAAAGGAAGACTAAATCCCTAGCAACAATTCTATATAGCATGATCCAAAACATGAAAGGAAACTAAAGCTCTATCAATTTCCTCAATTCTGCACAGTATAATCCAAGGCAAAGAAACTCATGCTCTGATTTAACAAACGAACTTCTGAAATTGAAGCTACAACACAACTAATGGAGCAAAACCGAAATCCAAAACCTTCCTGAACTAGCTATCCATGTTATTCCGAATCTCTCCTCATCTTCTTAAAACTCACGGCAGCAAAGAATATACGGATCAATCCGAATCAAAGAAGGAAACTAGAACAACTTATTCCTTACAGCATGTTTCAAAATAAACATCAAGAAGCTAACAAGAATTTGAAACCGACAACCACCAGCTAAACAAACAAACATGCTGTGAATGATAAGGAATGAAATCAAATTCCGAAATCAAAAGGAAAAGGAGATCAATGTCGCGGAACTACTCCTACTGCAGGTGAGAAGCAACTCACCGTGTGTTCTTGGATTCAAACCGAGGAAAAGGGGTTCTAGGGTTCGGAGACGGTGAAGATCTCGGCGGCTTCTTGGTGTTTCCGAGCTCCCCTCGTCGAGGTGGTCATGCACGGGTGGAGACCGGCCGGAAAAACCCTTCGCCGGCACCGGAGATCGAGCCCTACCGCCTGTTTCTTCGTTTCCGCCGCGAGAGAAAAACGCCGTCGCGAGAGGAGGAGAGGAGAAGATTTTCTCACGGGGAAAACCTAAGTTCTCTTCTTATAACTTTAATATTCTGTTAACTAACTATTGCTTAAATACAACTTGATTCGGGTTTTATTAACAAACCCGCGGCTGGTCTGTTGGTGGGCTGCGTTCTGCTTAAAGCCCAACACGAGGGATCGAATCCCAGCTGCAACCATTTTATTTCCTATTATTTTACTGTTCCTAACTATTACTTAAATATATATCGCTCCATATATAATTAACAAAATGAGCGTAGCTCAGCTGGTTGGGCCGGTTTTGCTTGGGTTAGTCCGACCCGAGGTCGTGGGTTCGAATCTCACCTTCAACGGTTTTTATCAAAACTTCTTTCTTTTTGTAACCCTATTAAACGACCTCCAAAAATTACATAAAAATACTCTAAAAATTCCTAAAAATCTCTAGAATATTTTAAAAGTATTTCCAAATATTTTTATGGACATTTGGAACTTGAAATAAGGAAAATTGGGTCGTTACAATTCTCCCTCCCTTATAAAAAGTTCGTCCTCGAACTTAGACTAATTCTGGACATTTCTGTCTCATGCTGTCTCCACGCTCCCCTAGTAACTTTCTCGTGCTTCTAGTTCTACCAGATGACTTTTACTAATGACACTTCTCTGTTTCCTAGTCTCTTGTCTGCTCTGTCCACTATCTGTGTCTGCTCTTATAGCTAAGATCCTCTTGGATCTGCACTGTCTGAGGCTGAATCACTTGGCTAAGGTCGTGAATACACTTCTTTAGCATGGAGACATGAAATACATTGTGTATTGCTGACATATCTTGAGATAAGTCTAGCTTGTAAGCTACCTTCCCAATTCTCTCTGTGATCGGGGTAGGGTCCTACGTATTGAGGACTTAACTTGCCCTTTTTCTCTTGGGTTCTCCGATGTACTCGAACTGTGCTTCTGCTTCAGGTTGGAATACGACTTTCTGTTTACGGCACTCTATGGAGGCACCGTATCTGATCAGGAAGTTCATTCCAAATATGACATCGTATTCAGTCATGTCTAGCACTATCAGATCACAAAAGAGTTCTCTGTCTGCTATTATGACTGGCACTGTTCTAAACCAGTGCGTGGATGCCATAACTTCTCCCGAAGGTAATGTCGTCAGAAACTGACTACTGAGTACCTCTGGGGGTATTGCTAACTTTTCGGCGAATGCCCTGGCTATATAAGAATGGGTTGCCCCAGTATCAAATAGCACTATACTGTAAAATGTTAATCTGACCTATGACAACTGTCGAGGTATTTGCTACGTCCTCTCTGGTGAGTGAGTAGATCCTCGCATTCGCCATAGCTGGAGGGGCTTCTAATCTGCCCTGGCTGATAGATGGACCTTCTAGAGCGGCCTGCATCTGATATAACTGAGCTGGCTGGCCTGCATGCTGAATCTGCTGTGGCTGAGGAAGACCGGTCTTGTTCGGGCACTGCTTGGCCATGTGCCCTTCTTGTCCACATTCAAAGCATCCTCGTATGCCCTTGCGACAAACCCCTGGGTGGAATTTCCCACAAGTAGCACACTTTGGATAACTGGGTCGCTTGCTAGATGGTCCTCCTTCTGGGTCACTCCCTGATTTGCGCTTGCTGTTGGAGTTCCCTTTCCAATTAGAGCTGTGGCCTTGCTGTTTTTGAGTGTGAGAGTTTCCTTGGCCTTTGGACTCTGAGGAGACTTGCTTCTGCTGCTTGATGCTGTTCTGGTAGTGCTCGGTGATCAGAGCACTACTCACTAGTTCTTCTGTAGTTTGTGGCCTATGGATGCCACCGGCCACATTCATCGCTATTTCCGGCCTCAACATTTTGAGCATCAGCCGAACTCGTTCCTTTTCTGTGCTGACTAATTCGGGACATAGACGAGCCAGTCTGTTGAATTTCTTCACGGCTTCCTCAACTGATAGGTTGCCCTGACGAAACTCTGTGAACTCGTCGTAGTGGCGGTTTGTGACCCGCATGTGAAAGAACTCCTCGAAGAATTCTTTCTCGAAGTCGACCCATGTCATCTGGTTCACCGGGCGCTCGACTCTCTCCCACCACATCGTGCATCTCCTGAGAAGGAGGCACACTTCACCTTCTCCTGTTCGGCGGTCCAGGAGCTCCATCGTGCTCTCCAGTGTTTTGAACCAGGCTTGAGCCCATGGTTCACTGGTGCTGAGAAGTTCTCGGGCTTGATTATTGCCCTTGGATCGTAAGCCTCTCTCTTTGCCCATTCTGGAGCTACTAGTCTTTGTGGTTGATCTTGGTGGAACCTCTACAAATCTTTGGGGTCGCTAGGTTGGGTTCCGGGTGTTGTGGGAGTATTCTCACGACTAGCCTTTAAGGTGGCTATCTCTTGTTGTTATTCACCATTTGCCGTGAATCGAGCCACTAATCTTTGTAAGGTGCAGGAGGGCACGCCTCTTCTTTGGGGCTCGATGGTCGTGCCCGCGTCCTCGTGCCATTTCTAAAGACATAGAGGATGTACATAACTAATCTAATCACGTTTAACTAGCTACTATAAACATGTTAGAGGCTATCTCACATAAGCATGCTATAATTATTCCTAAACATGAAAGCAAGAAACATAAATAGAGTAAAGGTATTCTTACTTGGAAGGCGGCAAGGCTGATGCTGATGTGTGTGATCTTAAACTAACCATATGGAACGACCCACCTTTCTACACTACTACTATTCTCTAAAGGTGGACGCTACTTGACTACTAACTCTACTTAACCGGTATGATTAAAAATCTTTAGGAAAACCCTACCGAAAAATTTGGCAGAGTCTCCCTGTACTGGTGACCCCAAACTGGGATACATGTATACAGGCGGCTGGAACAGATATTTTCACAACCACGCAGTATAATAGCACAATAAAAATATGAAACTACTCTAGCAATGGCAAACAACCATATCACTCCAACAATAGGAGGTATCAAACTACAAATGCGGAAATAAACTCAATTACAATCTCAACTTCATCATAGCATTAAGGAGAAAAGAAAATGAAACATAACAAATCTTAAACTAAGTGAGTTCTTTAGCTAAGTCTCAAGGATCTCCATAGTCCACACATCACACACCGTCACAGCATCTCCTTGTCGCCTTCTTCCTTATATTTTAGCTCTTCCTTTATCTGCAGTAGGAGGAAATGCAGTCTATAAGCATAAAGCTTAGTGAGCGCTATCTACTCACAAAACTCGATATGCATGTATATAAATAAAAACATGCTAAAACTGAATACTAACATGTAAAGCTACTCATGCTCATAAATAGCTAAGAAATCAACTAACTGGAAAACTAACATGTATAGCTACAAATGCTCATGAATAGCAAAGAAATCATATCATGCTAACTGAAATACTAAACATGTATAGCTAATCATGCTCATAAATAGCAAAGGAACTAACTGAAATACTAAACATGTACAACTAATCATGCTCATAAATAGCGAAGAAACTAACTAAAAAGCTAACATGTAAAGCTAATCATAGAACTATCATGTGTATCAATAAGAAACTGAATTGATACCTAAGCTAAACTAATTAATGCTAAACTGAGTCTAACTTTTATTCACATAACTAATTTGTGAAGTTTTGAAAACTATTTACATAATAGATTAAAATAATAATCATGCTGCTGATGGGCCCGGCAACTGTACTTGCTGTGCGCGCATCCCTAACTAAACCCGGGATTGCAAGTTCCGAGTCTAGTAGGGTTTACTAGGTTATCTAAACCTAGGGACGACTGTGGGAGCCCAACCCAATGGATATCTAATCCAGTACAGTGCCACTGCTGAAAATAAAATACTGATTTCATAATTAATTTTCTTACCTTGCTTTAACTAGGTTATCTGAACCTAGAACTAGGTTATCTGAACCTAGAACTAGGTTATCTGAACCTAGAGGCGACTGTGGGAGCCCACCCATTGGACATCTAGTCCATAAAAGCTGTAGCAAGACTATATAAGCTGAATTAAATGCTTCTCCTGCATTAACTGAGCTATTAAAATGCCTACTGTGGCATTATATTGAGCTAAGCATTTTATCAAGCACTTGGTGTGCACTATAACACACCCTACGTACTGAAAATCTGTATACAAAGCTTAACATAAATCCGCATGCAAAGCTTAACAAAAATCTGCATATTAAGCCTATCAAAATCTGCATACCTTACTTATAAAAATCCGCATGCTATAAAAATAGAACTGCTCATGTTATTCCAATAGCAAATAGGAAACTAGAACAACTTAAGCATGCTGTGAAAGTAAAACAAATTCAACTACTAGGCATGCAATAAAATCTAGAAAATCTGCTCATGTTATTCTAATAACAAAGGAATCTTAGAAAATAAAGGAATCATTGCTGCATGGAATTAACAGAATATCATGCTCACTAAATCATCACAAAAGGATCTAAACTACTATGAATTGGTGGCTGTTCTTGCCCATGAATATGCACAAAGATCTATCCAAACATACTAAGATACCAAGTTGTGCATGCTCATCAAGGAAACTACACTGCTGTTCATGTTATTCTAATAGTAAGGAGAAACATTATAATTCAATACTGCTCGTGCTCTTCTAGTAATAAAGAAACTACACATGCTTAACTAATAACAAATAGAAAAGTCCAACAACATGCTAAATCATAAGTCTAAAGAATCTTTAGGAAATAAAAACAATCTTGAAACCAATCCAAAACTGTTCCGAAGTCATGAAAGGAAGACTAAATCCCTAGCAACAATTCTATATAGCATGATCCAAAACATGAAAGGAAACTAAAGCTCTATCAATTTCCTCAATTCTGCACAGTATAATCCAAGGCAAAGAAACTCATGCTCTGATTTAACAAACGAACTTCTGAAATTGAAGCTACAACACAACTAATGGAGCAAAACCGAAATCCAAAACCTTCCTGAACTAGCTATCCATGTTATTCCGAATCTCTCCTCATCTTCTTAAAACTCACGGCAGCAAAGAATATACGGATCAATCCGAATCAAAGAAGGAAACTAGAACAACTTATTCCTTACAGCATGTTTCAAAATAAACATCAAGAAGCTAACAAGAATTTGAAACCGACAACCACCAGCTAAACAAACAAACATGCTGTGAATGATAAGGAATGAAATCAAATTCCGAAATCAAAAGGAAAAGGAGATCAATGTCGCGGAACTACTCCTACTGCAGGTGAGAAGCAACTCACCGTGTGTTCTTGGATTCAAACCGAGGAAAAGGGGTTCTAGGGTTCGGAGACGGTGAAGATCTCGGCGGCTTCTTGGTGTTTCCGAGCTCCCCTCGTCGAGGTGGTCATGCACGGGTGGAGACCGGCCGGAAAAACCCTTCGCCGGCACCGGAGATCGAGCCCTACCGCCTGTTTCTTCGTTTCCGCCGCGAGAGAAAAACGCCGTCGCGAGAGGAGAGGAGAAGATTTTCTCACGGGAAAACCTAAGTTCTCTTCTTATAACTTTAATATTCTGTTAACTAACTATTGCTTAAATACAACTTGATTCGGGTTTTATTAACAAACCCGCGGCTGGTCTGTTGGTGGGCTGCGTTCTGCTTAAAGCCCAACACGAGGGATCGAATCCCAGCTGCAACCATTTTATTTCCTATTATTTTACTGTTCCTAACTATTACTTAAATATATATCGCTCCATATATAATTAACAAAATGAGCGTAGCTCAGCTGGTTGGGCCGGTTTTGCTTGGGTTAGTCCGACCCGAGGTCGTGGGTTCGAATCTCACCTTCAACGGTTTTTATCAAAACTTCTTTCTTTTTGTAACCCTATTAAACGACCTCCAAAAATTACATAAAAATACTCTAAAAATTCTTAAAAATCTCTAGAATATTTTAAAAGTATTTCCAAATATTTTTATGGACATTTGGAACTTGAAATAAGGAAAATTGGGTCGTTACATTAGTAGTCCTTGGAAGACTTATTATAAGGTCTCTGAAGACCATAGGTGCATTATGTTGGTTGCTACTCGGAAAGCCTAGAGGTTCCACTGTACAAAAATTTTGTACAAAGATCTGAACCTTTTCCTAGCTACCATGTGTTCTTTTAAATTAAATTTTGGATCGCCTGCGGAACTTAACACGTTTGATCCAAAACTTAATCTATTCGTTCTTTTAGGTTTTGACTTGGGTCTCCTGCGGAACTTAACACGTTCGACCCAAATCACCTTAAGTTATTAATTCCATTAAATATTAATTTCCATAATTGGTTCCCAGTACTGACGTGGCGAGGCACACGACCTTCTTGGATATGGGAGCAACCACCACCGACTAGACAAAACCTTTTATGGAAAGCTAATATTTAATTTCCTAAAATAACTTTAGGTTAACCGAAAAGAACAATCAAATCACAAGGAAAAGAAAAAACAAAAGAACACAACATCGAAAAACATATTCGAAATTCTAGAATCGTAAGCCTCTTGTATTTGGTATTATTTCCATAAATAACTAGCATGATGCGGAAAGAAAAATTACTAGTTATACCTTGTAGAAAAACCTCTTGATCTTCTACCGTATTCCTCTTCTAACCTCGGACGTTATGTGGGCAACGATCTTCGAGATGAGAAACCACCAAGCACCTTCTTCTCCTCCAGCTAGGTTCGGCCAAAACAAGAAAGCTCCACCAAGGAAGAAGAAAACACCAACCAAGCTCTAAGAGATGCAAGCTTCCTCCTTCTTCTTCTTCTTCTCCAAGTAGTATCCGCCCCACAAGACCTCCAAGCAATAGAGAGTTTCGCCACCACAAAGAGGAAGAAGAGAAGAGATGATGGGCCACAACACCAAGGAAAAGAGGAGAGAAAACAATAGAGGTTGTCTCTCATGAAGGCACCCTCACCCCTTCTTTTATATTCCTTGGCTTAGGCAAATTAGGAAATTTAATTACAATAAAATTTCCTCAATTTCCTTACATGATTTAATTTAGAAAAATAAAACAAATTTTCCAAATTAAACTTCAATGGCCGCATCATTGGAGAGCAAATTGACAAGTTTTAATCAACAATTAAAACTTCCTAATTTGTTCCGGAAATTTTAAAATAAAATTTCTCTTTAAAATCTCTTCATGGTTGATAAAAGGAAATTTCTATAATTTTAATTTTATCAACATGTGGATAATTTTAAAGAGAAAATAAAATAACTCTCCAATCTAAGAATAAGGAAAGAGATCTAATCTCTTTCTTTAATCTTTGTAGATCTTTACAAGAGAGATATTTTAATTTTAATTCTCTTTAATAAATTATTTCTTCCACATAATAAAACTAAAATTAAAATCCTTTTTAATTTAATTTGGCCGGCCCCCACTAGCTTGGGTTCAAGCTAGGGCCACCCAATTTTATACCTAGGCCGGCCCTAGCTTGTTCCCAAGCTAGCTCTATTGTGTGGGTATAGAAGGTGGGTATAGGTGGGTATAGAACTCTATAAATAAGAGGCTACGATAGGGACCGAGAGGAGGAATTGGTTTTGGTCTCCCGATAAAATTAAGCATCCCGTGTTCGCCCCGAACACACAACTTAATTTTATCAATAATAATTCATTCCACTAGAGAATTATTATTGAACTACCGCACCAATCCCAAATTACATTTTTGGGCTCCTTCTTATTATGAGTGTGTTAGTCTCCCTGTGTTTAAGATATCGAATGTCCACTAATTAAGTGAGTTACTGACAACTCATTTAATTAATTTCTTAGTCCAAGAGTAGTACCACTCAACCTTATTATCATGTCGGACTAAGTCCACCTGCAGGGTTTAACATGACAATCCTTATGAGCTCCTCTTGAGGACATTATCAACCTAGTATCACTAATACACAGTTTCCTTCTATAATCAACAACACACACTATAAGTGATATCATTTCCCAACTTATCGGGCTTATTGATTCATCGAACTAAATCTCACCCATTGATAAATTAAAGAAATAAATATCAAATATATGTGCTTGTTATTATATTAGGATTAAGAGCACACACTTCCATAATAACTGAGGTCTTTGTTCCTTTATAAAGTCAGTATAAAAAGAACGACCTCAAATGGTCCTACTCAATACACTCTAAGTGTACTAGTGTAATTATATAGTTAAGATAAACTAACACCTAATTACACTACGACCTTCCAATGGTTTGTTCCTTTCCATCTTAGTCGTGAGCTACTGTTTATAATTTATAAGGAACCGATAACATGATCTTCTGTGTGTGACACCACACACCATGTTATCTACAATATAAATTAATTGAGCAACTACATTTATCATAAATGTAGACATTTGACCAATGTGATTCTTATTTCTAGATAAATGTTTATACCAAAAGCTAGGCTTTTAGTATACACTCTAACAATCTCCCACTTATACTAAAAGACTAAGCTGCTATATCTGCTGCCATACATCTGATTCCTAACCCTTCAACATGTCCATCAAAAGCTCTTGCCTTAAGGACCTCGGTGGAAGGATCTATAGGTCATCACCTGATGCAATCTAGGTAGCAACAACTTCTCCTCGTTTATACGATTTCTCGTATTGGGTGGTACTTGCGCTCTATTGTGTTTACTTGCCTTTATAGACTTATGGTTTCTTCGAGTTTGCTACTGCACCAATATTATTACAATAAATTGTAATAATCTTTGGACAAACTAGAAATCATATCTAAGTCTATCTTGAGGTTATTGAGTCATTCAGCTTTTATGGCTACCTCAGAGGCTTGCCATATACTAAGCTTCTATGGTGGAGTCCAGAAAAACACCTATGCTTATCACTCTTCCATAGTTATGACTTTACCTCCTAAAGTAAACACAAAACCCCGAGGTCGACTTATTATTGTCCCTATCCGATTGGAAGTCAAAATCCATGCAACCCACAAGGACTAAATTAACTGCCTTGTAAGCTAGCATATAATCTCTAGTGCCTCTAAGGTACTACAATATATGCTTTATTGCCTGTCTTGTCCAGGGTTACTTTGATATCTGCTAACTATGCCCTTGGCAAAACAGATTTCTGATCTCGTGCGTAGCATACATTAGGCTTCCAACAGCCATAGCATAAAGAACTGCCTTTATTTCCTTTATCTCCTTTGATGTCTACAGAGACATATCTTTAGATAAAGTTACTCCATCCTGAAAAGGTAAGAAACCTTTCTTGGAGTTTTGTATGCTTAAAACGAGCAAGGATTTTTCTGATGTATGAAGCTTGGGATAAGTAAAATATTCTTTTCTTGCGATCCCTTATTACTTTGATCTCAAGAATATATACATTCTCCCAAGTCCTTTATATCGAATTGTTTGGACAACCATACCCTTACTTCTGACAACATTTTGATATTGTTTCCAACTACCAAAAATATTATCTAAGTATAGTACAAGAAATACTACCACGTTTCCATCATATCTTTTGTATACACAAGACTTATCTGGTTACTAAATCCATAGATCTGAATTACTTTGATAAACCGGATGTTCCAAGACCTTGAAGCTTTGCCTCAGTCCATAGACTGATTGAGCTTACACACAAGATGCTCTTAGCCCTTTGCAATGAACCCTTCTGGTTGCTTTTTATGGATGCTTTCTTCAAAACTTCCATTAAGGAATGCTGTCTTGACATCCTCTTGCCAAATAGATAAAAGAATCCGGATAGACTTAAGCATGACTACCAGTGAAAAAGTTTCCTTTTTCATCAAGCCTTGCTTTGAAAGTTACTACCTTCCTGTCTATCCCTCTTTTCCTATTATAGACCTTTTTATACCCAACGACTTTTACACCATTTGGTGATTCTACAAGCTTCCAGATTTTATTAGAATACATATATTCTAATTCTTTTATTCATTACTCTTTGCCAAGATGTTGTATCTTTATCTTGGAGTGCTTCATCATATGACCGGAGATCAGGTTCATGCCCTCCAGGGATCGAGTCCAAAAACTCTCCCAAAACATGAACCTATTTAGGTTGCATAACAACCCTCCCACTACAATAAGACACTTTCTGTAATTGTGTATCAATTTGTGATACGTGTTGCAGTTTTCTTGTGGTATCTCATCTTGTACAGTTGGTACTAGGTTAGACATGTCCTTTATTATTTCCTTAAGAACAAATTTACTTATGAGCACGTGGTTCATTATATAGTCCTTTTCTAAAAAATCAGTCATTGATGCTAACAATGACCTTCTGATTTTTAAGATTATAAACTTACTTTTGTTTATCTAGGATAACTTACAAACAAGTGAACTCCTATCCAACTTATCATTGTCTCTCTTTAACATATGTGCTGGATTACCCGAATCCGAATATGCTTCAAAATAGGTTTTCACCTATTTAGCAATTCTATATGAGTAGAGAGTTCTAACTTGGAAGGTACTATGTTCACTTTCGTTATCAGAGTTTATCCTTAAAACAAATTTGGTAATTTTCTAAATAACTCATCATCTATCTAATTATTTCATAAGAGTCCTTTACCTTCTTTCTACTACACCATTCTGTTGGGGTGTACCAGGTGCAGTTAGTTGGGATTGAATCCCTACTTTTGATAAGTGACTCCTAAATTCTCCCAAGAGGTACTTGCCACTACGATCTTACCATAGTGACATTTACTTTAACATTTCTCCGCATCAGCCTTGTACTCTTTGAACTAATCAAAGTACTTAGTCTTGCGGTACATTAAGTAAATTTATTTGTATCTTGAATAGTTGTCTATAAAATAGATGAAATATTCAATACTACCTCTTGTCTGGATAGTCATAGGATCACACAAATCAGAATGAACCGATTTCAACATATCTTTGACTCCATACCCCTTGGACTTAAAAGCTTCTTGGTTATTTTCCTTCCAAGTAAGACTCGCAGGTTGGAAAGATTTCCACTACTAATGAACCCAAAAGTTCATCAGCTACCAATGAATCCTACTTAAGTTAATATAACCTAGCCTTAGATGTCAAAGATATAATTGGTTCATTTTCGAAGGTTGCTTTCTCTTAAGTTAGAATATGTGTTATTAATTTCCATTTGTTGCATCATGGGAGTTATTGGATTATAAATTGTCAAGCAATCATACCAGAATAGATAACTTGCCTATTTTTCTTGATAACAACTTTGTTATCAAAATAGACACAATATCTATTCTATAATAGTTTAGAAACTGAAATCAGGTTCTTTCTAAACTTAGTATGTAAAGACAATTCCTAATAATCCAAATTTTATTCCTATTAGAGAATAAACCTCTCCCACTGCAACAGCTGCTACTTTTGCAGTAGTGCCCATGTGGACGGTGTTTTTTTTTTTATATTTTCATTTAGTTGTCGGGTATCCTGGAACCCTGCAATGAATTGCAGACATGATCAGTGGATCCCATATCTACACACCAGGTACCGATAGATAACTCCACTAAACATGTATCAACTAATGAATAAAATACACCTATATTGTTCTTAGTTCTAAGAGGACAGTCTACCTTAATGTCCAAATTCTATTTCCAATCAATTATAATTGGGACCACTAAGTCTATCCTAAAGTATATCAGCTAGGGATTGACCATCTTCCTAAGAATCAAAAAAATATTTGGTTAAGACCAACTCCTTAAAAATCCCCATGAATTTTGTATGCCACGTTAGTGTGGACGTATACAAATTCAAAGAGGAAATTTTATTTAATTTTATTATCTCGTCAACCTTACTTTATGACGAATAAAATTAATAGTTGGTCTATCAAATATTTGGTCAAGACTTTAAAATAATATTGATTCCTCTAACAATACTATTTAAATTTACCAACACCTCAAAACACCGTGAATTTTGCATGCCACGTTAGTGTGGACGTATACAAAATCAACATTTGTAAGAGGAGGGTTTTACCCATTAACTATCTTGTCAACGTAACTTTATGACAAATAAAATTATCTCAAACACCGTTAATTTTGTATGCCACGTTAGTGTGGACGTATACAAAATCAATCATTTGTAAGAGGGGTTTTAACCCTTTAATTTTATTATCTTGTCAACCTAACTTTATGACAAATAAAATTATCTCAAACACCGTTAATTTTGTATGCCACGTTAGTGTGGACGTATACAAAATCAATCATTTGTAAGAGGGGTTTTAACCCTTTAATTTTATTATCTTGTCAACCTAGTTTTATGACAAATTAATAGTTGGTTTCATTTGGTCACACAAATAATAGCAGTGACTCCGATGGGGAGGATACTATTAAATGTATCTAAGTGTATACCATTACTTGACACTAAGTCCATTAATAAGATTATGCCCCTTCCGTTGGGGAAGATCACACGCTCTTAATTAATTTCCTATAGTCATCCAAAAATGGAAGTCTGTTCTAGTGATCCGCAAACAAGCTCATCCGTTATGGAGGAAGGCACTCAGAGCCAACGCGCAAGCTTGTTTGCATCACTTACAAACCAATAATGGAGACCATGGGATTTACTTAAAAATCCCTCTCCCGCTTAGTTATTTATTAATGAGGAATTTTAACTATGCTAGCCTACTAAACTTGTAAACTAACATGCACACAGACAATATAAAAGCAATAAATAGAAAATCTAATTTTCAACTATTATGGCTTTTATCTCTAGTTGTCCTCCGTGTGTTGTCATCCCAAGTCGCCATATTTGGCCACCGCCATCGGGTCTAGCTGTCGCATCCATCTTGCTCCTTGTTCCGCTGCGCTTCTGGTCCTTAGAAGGTTCCACGCTTTGCAAGATTCGATCCGCGACATAAATAGAATTTTACAATTTTGATCCTATATTCCATAAAAGGAATGTACATGTATCTAGATCAAAATAAAATCCTAATAAAACTAAATACAGCTCCTGCTGTATTTTATAATACAATCATGCACACACATATAAATGCCCTTGACATGTCCAAGGGTCCAATCACACACATAAAACTATAAGCCATAATAGTTGGATCCTGCATCCACAAAGTTAGCACATCCTACTATTATCCTGCCTAAATTATGTATGACATGTGCATAATTAAACTAATACCAAATACACAGAGGCAAAACCCTAGCTCTGATACCAATTGTTGGTTGCTACTCGGAAAGCCTAGAGGTTCCACTGTACAAAAATTTTGTACAAAGATCTGAACCTTTTCCTAGCTACCATGTGTTCTTTTAAATTAAATTTTGGATCGCCTGCGGAACTTAACACGTTTGATCCAAAACTTAATCTATTCGTTCTTTTAGGTTTTGACTTGGGTCTCCTGCGGAACTTAACACGTTCGACCCAAATCACCTTAAGTTATTAATTCCATTAAATATTAATTTCCATAATTGGTTCCCAGTACTGACGTGGCGAGTCACACGGCCTTCTTGGATATGGGAGCAACCACCACCGACTAGACAAAACCTTTTATGGAAAGCTAATATTTAATTTCCTAAAATAACTTTAGGTTAACCGAAAAGAACAATCAAATCACAAGGAAAAGAAAAACAAAAGAACACAACATCGAAAAACATATTCGAAATTCTAGAATCGTAAGCCTCTTGTATTTGGTATTATTTCCATAAATAACTAGCATGATGCGGAAAGAAAAATTACTAGTTATACCTTGTAGAAAAACCTCTTGATCTTCTACCGTATTTCTCTTCTAACCTCGAACGTTGTGTGGGCAACGATCTTCCGAGATGAGAAACCACCAAGCACCTTCTTCTCCTCCTAGCTAGGTTCGGCCAAAACAAGAAAGCTCCACCAAGGAAGAAGAAAAACACCAACCAAGCTCTAAGAGATGCAAGCTTCCTCTCCTTCTTCTTCTTCTTCTCCAAGTAGTATCCGGCCTCCACAAGACCTCCAAGCAATAGAGAGTTTCGGCCACCACAAAGAGGAAGAAGAGAAGAGATGATGGCCGGCCACAACACCAAGGAAAAGAGGGAGAGAAAACAATAGAGGTTGTCTCTCATGAAGGCACCCTCACCCCTTCTTTTATATTCCTTGGCCTAGGCAAATTAGGAAATTTAATTACAATAAAATTTCCTCAATTTCCTTGACATGATTTAATTTAGAAAAATAAAACAAATTTTCCAAATTAAACTTCAATGGCCGGCCACATCATTGGAGAGCAAATTGGACAAGTTTTAATCAACAATTAAAACTTCCTAATTTGTTTCCGGAAATTTTAAAAATAAAATTTCTCTTTAAAAATCTCTTCATGGTTGATAAAAGGAAATTTCTATAATTTTAATTTTATCAACATGTGGATAATTTTTAAAGAGAAAATAAAATAACTCTCCAATCTACAAATAAGGAAAGCGATCTAATATCTTTCTTTAATCTTTTGTAGATATTTTACAAGAGAGATATTTTAATTTTAATTCTCTTTAATAAATTATTTCTTCCACATAATAAAAACTAAAATTAAAATCCCTTTTAAATTTAATTTGGCGGGCCCCCACTAGCTTGGATTCAAGCTAGGGCCGGCCACCCAATTTTATACCTAGGCCGGCCCTAGCTTGTTCCCAAGCTAGCTTGGCCGACCCCTATTGTGTGGGTATAGAAGGTGGGTATAGGTGGGTATAGAACTCTATAAATAAGAGGCTACGATAGGGACCGAGAGGAGGAATTGGTTTTGGTCTCCCGATAAAATTAAGCATCCCGTGTTCGCCCCGAACACAATTTTATCAATAATAATTCATTCCACTAGAGAATTATTATTGAACTACCGCACCAATCCCAAATTACATTTTTTGGGCTCCTTCTTATTATGAGTGTGTTAGTCTCCCTGTGTTTAAGATATCGAATGTCCACTAATTAAGTGAGTTACTGACAACTCATTTAATTAATTTCTTAGTCCAAGAGTAGTACCACTCAACCTTATTATCATGTCGGACTAAGTCCAACTGCAGGGTTTAACATGCAAATCCTTATGAGCTACTCTTGAGGACATTATCAACCTAGTATCACTAATACGGTTTCCTTCTATAATCAACAACACACACTATAAGTGATATCATTTCCAACTTATCGGGCTTATTGATTCATCGAACTAAATCTCACCCATTGATAAATTAAAGAAATAAATATCAAATATATGTGCTTGTTATTATATTAGGATTAAGAGCACACACTTCCATAATAACTGAGGTCTTTGTTCCTTTATAAAGTCAGTATAAAAAGAACGACCTCAAATGATCCTACTCAATACACTCTAAGTGTACTAGTGTAATTATATAGTTAAGATAAACTAACACCTAATTACACTACGACCTTCCAATGGTTTGTTCCTTTCCATCTTAGTCGTGAGCTACTGTTTATAATTTATAAGGAACCGATAACATGATCTTCTGTGTGTGACACCACACACCATGTTATCTACAATATAAATTAATTGAGCAACTACATTTATCATAAATGTAGACATTTGACCAATGTGATTCTTATTTCTAGATAAATGTTTATACCAAAAGCTAGGCTTTTAGTATACACTCTAACACATTAGTCACACCAAATGACATGACTACAAATTCATAGTGTCTATTTCTGGTCCTAGAAACTGTTCTGGGTGCATCACTTCCTTTCACTTTCAATTGATGGTTCCCCAAAACGCAGGTCTGTTTTAGAGAACATTATTGCCCTCTTTAGCTGATCCAATAGATCATCTATTCTGGGAAGAGGGTATTTGTCCTTAACTGCTACTTTGCTCAGCGCTCTAAAATCTATGCACATCCGCATAGATCTGTCTTTCTCCTTAACGAACAACTCTGGGGCTCTCCGGGGTGAATGACTAGGGCGGATAAAACCCTTGTCAAGTAGCTCCTAAAATTGTTCTTGTAACTCTCTTAGCTCTGCTAGAAAAATTCGATACAGAGCTTTTGAAATTGAACTGGTATCAGGAAACAACTCAATTTCAAACTCTACTTCTCTGTTGAAAGGTAGTCCAGGTAGTTCTTCTAGAAATACCTTTGGGTATTCGCAGACTACCTGAATGTCTTCCTACTTGGGTCTTTCTTGTTATCATTGTCTTCCTAGTTCTAATTACTTAACTGGGGCTTTTGACTCCCCACTGTCTTGTCCTCGATCTTAACATCTAGTTATTCCAAGAATAATTCCTGATATCTTCTCTATTCTTTCTAAACATACTTACATATATATGAATATAAGAGAAACAAAACTAAAATTGTCTCTATTCTTTCTAAGCATATGTATCAAAACATAGAAAATTAAAACATGAATTTTCCTCTTTCCTAAGCACATATAAGCAGATACTCTATACTGCAAATAATAAAGAAAGCATAAAAGAAAATTAAATACTTTCTTACTTGAAGACGGCAAGGATGGTGCTGATGTGTGATGCTGGAGAATGGGACCTGCTCTGATACCAACTGTAACGACCACCTTTCTTACTACTACTACTCTCTAAGGATGACCGTTACTTAACTACTAACTCTACTTAACCGGTGTGATTAAAAACCACATGGAAACCCTACCGAAAAATTTTGGCAAAATCTCCCCTGTACCGGTGACCTTAAACTGATAAACAAACACTGTATACATCAGCCACAGGCGGCTGGAACATATATCAGACAACCACGAAGTTTATATATATGGAAAAAGAATCAAAATAAAGAAAACAACACCAGAAATCATCACACAAGTTTACAATTCTTCTACTACGTCCTAATCATATTAAAATAGCAAATAATATCTCAAAAATACTCCTAACATAGCAAAAGACAATGGAAACTAAAATAAAACTTCTTTCCTAGTCCCAAGGCTTCCATAGTCCTGACATCACACATCCTTCGAACACTTCCTTGTCTCCTTCCTTTCTATATCTTTTCCTTTCCTGTATCTGCAGTAAGAGGAAGTGCAATCTATAAGCAAAATTTGATTAGTAAGTGCTATCTAACTCACAAAATCACGAATGTGCATGTATACAAAAAGAACTAGAAACTATATGCTCTAAAAAGAAATAAAGCATAAACATAACTGCTCATGTCAAACTAATAGCGAAGAAAAGCTAAGGAATCTACTCATGTAATTCTAATAGCTAATCATGCTACTCATCTAATAGGTAAACATGAAAACTACTCATCCACTAGATAAACATGGTAGAATAAAGAACTAAACTTACTGATTTTTAGAACCATATGAAACTTATTTCATTTGTTCTAACTTAATCTTTAATACTTTATGTTTATGTAAAACTCGTTTTACTTGTTCAAAAACTTATACTTATAATACTTCAAAATAATAATCAACTTCTTCTTGGGCCTGGCATAGTACCATCTATGCTGCTCCCTAATAGGTTGGGGTAGCGAGCCACCAATCCTAAAAGAGCTTACTATTGTAACGACCCGACCTCAATTGGACACCTGGATTTGTTTAACGACAACCTCGGAAGTCGGGTACTAGCCTCTTCTTAAAAGTAAAATACTTATAATCTTAATTACTTCTTCTTTAAATGCCTTTGCATTTTAATAGACACCTTGTGTGCCAAAATCCCTAAAGTCTTGACTTTGGGATCTACTTAAGGCCTCGGCCTTTTCTTTCTTTTCTTTATCTTTCTTATACTTTTCTTATAAAAGAATGCTTCTTACAAAACTGAAATATTTAACCAAATTCTAACACTGCAATGCTTAAACAAAATCTGCATACAAGTTTAAACATAAATATGCATATTAAGCTTAACTAAAATCTGCATACTAAGCTTATCTAAAATCTGCATACTAAGCTCAACAAAATCTGCATACAAACTCAATCGAAATTCTGCATACAAGCTTAATCAAAATCTGCATAGTAAGCTTATCTAAGATCTGCATACTATGCTACTAAAATTCTGCTTATTAATACTTTATAGAATCTACATTGATCAACATGTAAATCTCATAGTTTTCTTTTGTCTCCTGGATCCCCTCTGGAAATAACAATTTCTCTAAGTTATCTTTAGCTGGCCTAATGGGAAGCCCTGTCTGTAACCAATAACATGATAGAAATTTGGGCTTCTTATAAAAATTGTACCTCCATCTGTGAGACTCACCTCTGTCCTGATCAACCACAATTTCTTCACTGAATCTTATCCATTTTGCTTAATCTAATATATGAAAAGTCCCTTTACTTAAATCAGTACCTTCTGGAAAATAGGATTGACCTTTTCTATTACAGCAAGGAAAAATCTAAAATTGAGGTTCATGACAGCATAACACAGAAATCTAAATCTGAAATGCTACTAAAGATCCAACTGAATCCTTCCACAACTAAACTTGTTCATACTCAACGCATAGTTCAACTATGTAACTTGTTCACAGCCCATACGTTTACGAAGCAACATAAACCTTCTAGCATCCTAAATTCTTTAACACAAATCTACACTACTAAGAATTACATAACAATCCACTAACATAAACCTCCACATCAATGAAAATTGATTTACAACTTATTCCTAATTCTGAACATCAATATACTTAATCCTTACAACTTCTTTTCCCTCTCTAAGAATCACGGCAGAACCTGAAATCTGCAGCAATCCTAAATCATCTAACAGCAACTAGTAAGAATCCATGTTCATAGCAATTCAGTGGCCAAACCACAGTAATTGAATCTATACCAAGCTGTAATAATTCCAAAGCCAAGAAGAAAACTAATTCCCTAACAATCCACAATTCTTTACAACATAATCCATAAGCCACAAATACAAATACAAATACAACAACAAGAAGCAAGCATCATATCATGAGCAATAAGTGCAGCAATCGAAAACCTCCAAAATCTGTCCCAATACATGCATAACGAATTTAAGAACATAACTCAAGAATACATCAAAACTCTCGGCAGCAAACACAAACCATCTTCCTAACAAACATACTTCGAAAATCAAGAAGAGCAAAGGTCCGGAACTACTCTTACTGCAGGTGAGAGCACTTACAGTCGCATTCTTGAACTCACAGTCAGAAAAATCGCTTCTAGAGTTCGGGTAACTCGAATTTTTCGGCCTCTCCTTGCGCCTACAGCTTCTCCTCAGTGAGAAGATCTTGGGAAAGTGAAGAGCTCTCGGATTGGACTCCTGATCGGCCGCCGGAGACACGACCTAGCCGCGGCTTGTCTTCTGCCCGAGCTCCGCTGTCGCGAGAAATCGCCGTCGCCGAGAAGAAAGGAGAGAATGAATTATAAGAGGTAATTTTAGGTTTTTCGAAAATAACACAAATTCCTTTTTAAATACTTAAGTTTAATCGAAACTATGCCTTAAATCAATTGATTCCCATATCTGATTAACAAATCGAGCGCAGCTCGGTTGGTTGGGCTGGTTTTGCTTGGGTCCGGGGTCTTGGGTTCAAAACCCGGCTTCAACATATATATTTATTATTATTATTTTAAACTTCTTCCTCTTGGTAAAAATACCAAACAAACTCCAAAAATAGCAAAAAAATACTCTAAAAATTTCTAAAAATCTCTAGAATTTTTCTATAGCATTTCTAAATATTTTTCAATTATTTTTGGGGTTCAAAATGAGGAAATTTGGGTCATTACAGTTGACTTCTCAATAGCCCAACTTACGGAGAAGTGTTCGTAAGATCAAACCTAAGAAGAGGTTTGATATTGAGAATGAGGCATTGATTACATTTCCAATTTACGACGACGAATCTCAATCCATTGAGGAAGCATTGGGATGTAGAGTTAGAGAAAAATGGAAAGCTACAATAGTTGAAGAGATGGAGTCCATGATTCAGAATCAAGTTTGGGACTTAGTCGATCTTCCTCCGGGCCGAAGGGCTATTGGGAATAAGTGGATTCTCAAAATAAAGAGACATTTAAAGAGATACAAAGCTTGTTTAGTTGCAAAATGATATACCCAAATGGACGATATTGACTTTGAAGAGACATTTTCTGCTGTAGTAAAATTTGTTTCAATACGAGTTATTTTGACCTTTGTAGTACATTATGACTTGGAATTACATCAAATGGATGTAAAAATCACTTTCCTTAACGGTGATCTTGACGAAGAAATTTATATGGTTTAGTCAGAAGGTTTCATTGCTGAAGGCCAAGAGCAGAAAGTATGTAGACTTAGAAAGTCTATATATGGGCTAAAGCAAGCGTCAAGACAATGGAACATAAGATTTAACAAAGTGATTTTATCTTATGATTTCGAGATGATCAATGAGGATCATTGTTCTTTCCTGAAAAGAGAAAAAGGAAAGTATATCATTTTATCATTATATGTTGATGATATGCTGATAGCTGGAAATGACATAGGGTATGTGAATGAAGTCAAGAAATGACTGTCATCACAATTTGATTGTTGGTTGCTACTCAGAATGTCGTATCGGCTCCTCTGTACAAAAATTTTATACAAGTCCTGAACCTATCCTAACAACCTATTGTGTTCTTTAGAAATTAAATATAGAATAGAAAATAGAACTTAACATTATTGATTCCAAATTTAACTTATCTATTCTTAGAGGTTTAGCCTTGGATCACAAATGATACGTAACAATATTGATCCAAATCCACCCATGTTACAAATTCAATTAAATATTAATTTGAGAGATCTACTTCCAGGTTAAACATGGTGAGGCACTAGGCCTTCTTGGATATGAGAGCAACCTCCACTTCCTAGACAAAGCCTTTCAATGAAATTTAATATTTAATTTCCTTATAGTAACCCTAGGTTTAACCAAAAGGAACAATCGAATCACAAGATCGAAAAAGAAAAGAAACACAAACTCGAATCACAAATTTGAAACCTAGAATAGTATGCCTATTGTGTTTGGTATTTCAAAATATATACAAAGAAAACTAGTATAATGCGGAATAGAATTACTAGTTATTCCTTTCTTTGTAAGCAACAACCTCTTGATCTTCTATCGTATTGTAACGACCCGCCTTCTACTACTAGGCTGTAAGGCCGATCGCTACAGTTATGCTGTGCTAAATGACTAATGCGGAAAAACTGGATTGATGAAAACCTTACTAAACTGATTTCTATCAAATCTAAACTTAACATTCTAGGTGTACCTAAGGGTTGTACACCTGTTAGGGAAGACAATCTATGCCTCTCAGATGACCTGCTAGCTGTAATCAGGCATTTCAATCGATCCCTAGATCGATTGGGCTGTCGGATCGATCCCGTGATCGACCCAGCTGATACTGGCACGGAAGAAAACTCTCTGGATTGGTCGGCTGACCGATCCATAGGCTGTCGCTTCTGTACGTGGCTGGATCGGTCTACCGACCGATCCAGAAGTGCACTGATCGATCGGCTGACCGATCCAGTGGCTCACTGATCGGTCGGCAGATCACCAACTTTCTGTTCGCGACTGGATCGGTCGGCTGACCGATCCAGTGGTACAGCACAGACTCTGATCGGTCTGTAGACCGATCAGAGTTCTGATTTCACTCCTGGAACTCTGATTTCAGCACTTGTTCGTGCTAAAACATCAGTTATAGAATGCATGTAAAATGTTCTAATATCTATTAACTAGCATTCTAACATGATCTAGTGCAAAGCTTATTAATTCATAGCATTTAAAACCACTAGAACTGCATAAAAGTATCTTAAAACAAAAACTAAGTTCTTAATCTGCTAACTCCCTAAGGATCTTTTATTCCAGTTCCTGCCACACACATCTTGATCTGCATTGACCTCCAACCTCCACTGCTAGTCCATCTTTCCTTTACCTTTATCTGCAGTATAAGGAAAAATAGTATCTGTAAGCTTAAAGCTTAGTAAGAAACCATCTACCTCACAAAACATGCAACGATGCAAATATGATTTTAAATCATCTGTTTGAAACATATCTTGGTATATCTGAATAAACTAGCATGGCATGGCATATAAGCATACAATCATGGCATATCTAAACCTGAACATAAAAACATGTATAACTAAGCTTATACTAAGGATTGAGCTAAACTAAAACTGAGCTACTGCTAGGACTGAACTGAATTCATGAACTAATTTGATGAAAGGTTGAAAGCTAATATCATAATAAGTGAAAATAGTAATCATCTTTTGGGCCCGGCAACTGTACTTGCTATGCGCGCATCCCTAACTAGACCCGGGTTTGCAAGTCCCGAATTTAGTAGGGTTAACTAGGTTATCTAAACCTAGAACTAGGTTATCTAAACCTAGGGACCGACTATGGGAGCCCAGCCCAATGGATATCTAATCCAGTACAGTGCCACTGAAAATAAAATACTGAATATAGCTACTAATTACTTATTTTGCTGTTTCTAGGTTATCTGAACCTAGAGCTAGGTTATCTAAACCTAGAGGCGACTATGGGAGCCCACCCATTGGACCGTAGTCCCATGTAAGCTGAAACTAGACTAACATACTGATTTAAATGCTACTAATGCATTTAACTGAGCTGTTAGACATAACTGAGGTGGTATTTAGCTACACTAACATTTTACCGAACACTTGGTGTGCTCCAACTCTCTCCTCTAATAGGGAGATCACCTCTAGGCACCCGACAACGTCTAGAATCTCCAACTAAAGGAGACCAACATGTCTGACCCGTCTAGAGGTGCTCAACTAGATCCCTAATCCTCGAGGAGGGTTTAAACACACCCTATGTGCTGAAAAAACCTGCATATAGCTAAAACTAATGCGTAGAAAACCAAACGGAGCTATTATACTGCAGGTGAGGGGTTTCTTACTTCTGGTTCATAATTTCTTATGATTCTATTCGCTAGAATTCCGGTGGAGATGACCTTCTCGACGATCCACTCACGTCTTCGCGTTCCTCTCGCGGAGAAGAACCTCTTTCGTGTTGGAGTCGTCGCCGGAAGATGTTCCCTTGACCCTAGGGATGGAACCCTAGTGTTGGCTTGGTGTGGCGCCGAGAGAAGGAGGAAGAGGAGAAGGGTGGCGTGAGGGTTTCGGTGGAGAGGGATGTTGCCGAACCAAAATCTAAAATAAACCAAACTCAACTTAAGTTCTTAATTTATATTAGTTGGATTATTGAACCCAACTCCAATATAAATATAATTGGTTCCTCTTTCTTTCAGCACGGCCCTGCTGGGTTCACCGGTTACTAACATTATCCCGTATACCATAGGTCTCGGGTTCGATTCCCGCCTAAGCTATTTTGCGGTTCTAATTATTTTTGCTACTTCCGATACTCGGAAAATTCCGGAAAAATATCTAAAAATTCCAGAAAAATCATAGAATAATTCTAAAATAGTTTTGAGAATTTTCGGGCGTTACACGTATTCCTCTATTTATCTCGGACGTTGTGTGGGCAACGATCTACCGAGATGAGAACCACCAAGACACCTTCCTTCTTGCAAGTTTCGGCCACCAACCTTCAAGCTCCAAGGGATACAAGAGCAAAGCCTCCTTTCTCTCCTTCTTCTCCTAGCAAGAGCCGACCACCAATAAGAACTCCAAGAGAGGGATGCACTGGACACTAAAGAAGAAGAGAAGAGGAGGAATATAGGGCCGGCCACACCAAGGAAGAGAGGAGGAGAATACTAGAAGATATGTTGTGAGGTGAGGCACCTCTACCCCCTCTTTTATATTCCTTGGTCTTGACATATAAGAAAATTTAATTATAATTAAAATTCCCTTATTCTCCTTACCATTGGTTAATAAGGAAAATTTAATTTAAAATTCCTTTTAACCCTTTACATGGCCGACCACCTCATGTGCTCTAAATAAGACAAGTTTTAAACACAAAATTAAAACTTCCTTATTTGTTTCCAAAAATTTTTAAAATAAAAATTTATCTAATAATTGTTTCCTTCATGGTTGGTTATAAAAAGAAATTAAAATCTCTTTATTAAAACATGTGGATGATTTTCAAAAAGGAAAGTTTTCTTTAAAATTAAAATATTCCTTTCAATCTACAAATAAGGAAAGATATCAAATATTTTCTTTTAATCTTTTGTAGAAACTATAAAAGGAAAGATTTAATTTTAAAACTCTCTTTTAAAATCATGAGGATGGTTACATAAAAGGAAAGTTTTGTTCAAAATTAAAATCTTCCTTTTAACTACAAATAAGGAAAGATAACAAACTTTTCTCTTAATCTTTTGTAGAAAACTATAAAAGGAAAGATTTAAATTTTAAACTCTCTTTTAAAACCATGGATTCCACATAAGAAAATATTTTAAAAAATAAAATTCTTTTATTTTATTTTGGTCGGCCTCCTAGCTTGAGCTCCAAGCAAGGGCCGACCACTACCTTGCACCCATTAGCCTTGTTTTGGCCGGCCCTAGCTTGGGCTTCAAGCTAGCTTGGTCGGCCACCTTAAGATGGGTAGAAAGTGAGTATTTGCTGGATATAAAACTTTATAAATAAGAGGCTACAATAGGGACTGAGAGGAGGAATTGATTTTGGTCTCCCGATGATATTAAGCTTCCCGTGTTCGCCCCGAATACCCAACTTAATTTCATCAATAATAATTCATACCACTAAAGAATTATTATTGAACTACCGCACCAATCCCAAATTATATTTTGGGCTCCTTCTTATTATAAGTGTGTTAATCTCCCTATGTTTAAGATGTCGAATGTCCACTAATTAAATGAGTTACTGACAACTCACTTTAATTAATATCTTAGTCCAAGAGTAGTGCCACTCAACCTTATCGTCATGTCGGACTAAGTCCACCTGTAGGGTTTATATGACAATCCTTATGAGCTCCTCTTGGGGACATTATCAACATAGATTACTAGGACACAATTTCCTTCTATAATCAACAACACACATTAAAGTAATATCATTTCCCAACTTATCGGGTCTCTTGATTTATCGAGCTAAATCTCACCCTTTGATAAGTCAAAGAAATAAATACTAAATACACGTGCTTGTTATTATATCGGGATTAAGAGCACACACTTCCATAATAACAAAGGTCTTGTTCTTTTATTAAGTCAGTATAAAAGGAACTTACCTTAAATGGTCCTTCTCAATACACTCAGAGTGTACTAGTGTAATTTTATAGTTAAGATAAACTAATACCAAATTACACTACGACTGTTCCAATGATTTGTTCCTATCCATCCTAACCGTGAGCTACTGTTTATAATTTATAAAGAACCGATAACATGAACTTCTGTGTGTGACACCACACACCATGTTATCTACAATATAAATTAATTGAACAACTACACTCAGCATAAATGTAGATATTTGACCAATGTGATTCTTTATTTCAAAATAAATGTTTACAAAAAACTAGGCTTTTAGTATACACTCTAACACTGATATAACAGATATGGGAGAAGTTGAATACATCTTAAGAGTGAAGATCATAAGAGATCGTCCAAAAAGACTTTTGGGTCTATCACAAGCGTCTTATATAAATAAGATGTTACATCATTTTAGCATGTCAAATTGTAACGTAGAACATACACCTATTGTGAAAGGTACTATTTTGAGCAAGAGTATGTGTCCTAAAACTCCAGAGGAAATAGCTGAGATGAATAAAAAACCATATGCCAGTGCTATTGGTAGTTTGATGTACATTATGTTGTGTACATGTCCCGATATCAGCTATGTTGTGGGCTTGGTCAGTTGCTTCCAGTCAAACCCAGGACTGAGACACTGGAAGGCGGTAAAAAAGATATTCAGATATCTAAAAGCGACAATAGATTATTGTCTCTGTTTTCAAGGATCAGATATGAGTCTGAAAGGTTATTCAGATGAAAATTGGGCTGGGGACCTAGATGATAGAAAATCCACATTAGGCTATGCATTCTTACTGAATGGTGGCACAATCTCTTGGAACAGCAAGAAACAAGCTTGTGTAACTTTGTCGACTATGGAAGCTGAATATGTGGCATGTTCAGCGGTTGTGCAAGAAGCAGTCTGGTTAAGAAGGTTCCTGAAGCATCTAAAAATTGCTGAGGATAGTGGGAGTCCAGTAACTGTCTACTGTGACAATCAACCTGTAATAGCTTTTTCCAAGGATCCCAAATATCACAGCAAAGACAAGCATATAGAAATTAAATATAATTTTGTGAGGGATATTGTGGCTAAAAGAAAAGTAATTCTTGAGTATGTCCCTACACGTGCTATGCTTGCAGATCCTTTTACTAAGATAATGATTAAAGAGTCATTTAAAGAACATGTAAAGTCTTTGGAACTTCGTAGAATATAACAATATTTAAATAACAATCAGACTTTGTGATTTGATTGTGTCATTTGTCATAATTTATTTAGTGTATATGTTATATTTGTTACATTCATATAAGATCTTGGTGAGCTGTAACGCCCGAAAATTCTCAAACTTGCATTAGAATTATTGTATGATGTTTCTGGAATTTTTAGATATTTTTCCGGAATTTTACGAGTAGCGGAAGTAGCAAAAATAATTAGAAGAATAAAAAGGCTTAAGCGGGAATCGAACCCGGGACCTCTCGGGTCCGCTAAACCTTTAGTTAGCCTTAGTAACCGGTGAACCCAGCAGGGCCGTGATGAAAGAAAGAGGAACCAATTATATTTATATTAGAGTTTGGTTCAATAATCCACTTAATATAAATAGGAAACTTAAAGAGGGTTTGGTTTATTTTATTTTGGTTCGGCACATTCTTCCCCACCGAAACCCTCTCACGCCACCTCTCCCTTTTCTTCCTCCTTCTTTCGGCGCCACACCAAGGAAGACCTAGGGTTCTTTCTCTAGGGCCCCAAGGACACTTTCCGGCGACGATTTCGACACAAGGGCGCACTCCTTCGCGAGAGGAACGCATAGACGCGAGAAGTCTCTCGAAAGGGGCACCTCCACCGGAATTTCTAGCGATTAGATTTGTAAGAAATCTAGCACACAAGGTAAGAAACCCCTCACCTACAGTATAATTGCTCTCGCTTGTTAGTTTTGGCATTAGTTCAGTAGTTCTACAGTTTTCAGTCTTAAGGTGTGCTTTTAGTGCACACCAAGCATCCGGTAGAATGCCCAGTTCAGAAGGATGCACCAGTAGGCGTCCTAACAGCATGAAAAATGTATTAGAAACATTTTATTCAGCTTATTATCAGTTATTACAGCTAAATGGATCAGATATCCATTGGGTGGGCTCCCACAGTAGCCTCTAGGTTCAGATAACCTAGCTCTAGGTTCAGATAACCTAGAACAGCAAAGTAAAATAAAACAGTATTCAGTATTTTACTTTTATTCAGTTGGCACTGTACTTGGATCAGATATCCATGGGCTGGACTCCCACAATCGTCCCTAGGTTCAGATAACCTAGTAACCCTGCTGGATTCGGAACTTATAATCCCGGGTCTGCGCGCACAGCAAGTACAGTTGCGGGGCCCAAAGAGCATGTTTAGTATTTTCATCTATTATTATATATAGTTTTCCAAATATGTAATCAGTGATGGAAACACTAACTTAGTTTCAGTTACAGTTAATTACCTCAGTTAAGTTTCATGATTTGAGTTCATGACCAGTTAGATGTATATGCATGACCAGTTCAGTATTCATGCTTAGTTTCAGATACAGTATGCTATGCTCAGCTTGTTTGTATGCCATGATCAGTTCAGTACATGTTTGTATGCCATGCCATGTTGCCATGCTCAGTTCAGTTTTCAAACCGCATGTTTTAAAAACATAATCGCATCGTTGCATGTTTTTGTGAGGTAGATGGTTTCTTACTAAGCTTCTTAGCTTACAGATGCTACTTTTCTTATACTGCAGATACCGGTAAAAGAAAAGTGGACTAGCGGAGGCTGGAGGGCGATGCTACGATGATGTGTGTGTGCAAGGGGTCTGGAATAAAGATCCTTGGGATCTATACGCTTTTATTTCAGTTTTAGTACTTAACATGTCTAGTTTTATGACTTAGTCTTGTTACTAGGTATTATAGCTTAGTAAACTATGTCTTGTTTAGTTTATCATGTTTAGAACGTTAGTATTTACATGCTAGAGTGTTTTTCATGTATCTAGAGCTTGTGTATGTGATTTTTGGCACGAATCAGTGCTGGAAATCAGAAATTCTGATTTCGTTTCAGACTATCAGAACCTGGATCGGTCAGCAGACCGATCCAGTGCCATTCCTTTTCCTGGATCGGTCAGCCGACCGATCCAGATGGATACAGTAGCCTACTGTATCTTCCTGGATTGGTCAGCCGACCGATCCAGTATCGAACAGAAGGCATCCCAGCGTCTCCAGGTGCCTGGATCGGTCTGCAGACCGATCCAGACACACCTGGATCGGTCTTGCCGACCGATCCAGCCTCTGCTGGATCGGTCCGCAGACCGATCCAGCAGGGCACGGAATCGCGGCAAGTTTGATCGATCCGTGGATCGAACAGCAGCTAGCTGGGAAGTTAGTTTTGAGTTCTAGCTCAGATGGGAGGTCAAGTATCCTTCTCAGCACATATACCTCAACCGGAAAGGGTCTTGAACCCTTCCTTATAACAGCATGGGTGTACCAGTTGTCAGTTTAATAGAGTCAGTTAGTGAAATTTTGTTTTACCCAGTTTCCGCACAGTACAGCACAGTAGCTTCAGTAGTTAATGTAGCGTTCCGGCTCACAGCTTAGTACTTAGGAGTTGGGTCGTTACATGAGCATATTGGCAGGTTGAGATTGGTCCACTCACATGGACAATCATTTCTGTTTGTTAAGTACAAATAGAGGTAAGACCGTTACTTATAGAATAGCTTATGTAGGTAAAATTAGAGATAGATCTATAAGTTGAGGTCGCCTTGATAATTGTGTCAAGATGAGATCATTTGTGTGTTAATAATAATCAAAGTAAATGTATCCACCATTTATTGAACCTGTTGAAAGCCATATTATAATTCATATGTTGAATTCAGGATTAGACATTAGGTATGTCTAGATCAAGATCTGTACAATGTTAAATTTGAGAAAAACATGCGCTCTTTTTACTAAAGAGAATAACATCGTAATATGTGATTCATACCACATATGCTATTGTGACAATAAATGCAGTAGAAGAATGAATCCATGTTTTTCTACTATGTGAGACCTTTAAGATTATAAGTTAATCTCAGTTTTTACCTTAGTGACTATTTAGCTGTTTACTTGAATTTCTAATTAGTGTCTGCTACTTTAGCATGTATCCTATGGCTATGTATGATTCAGTCTATGGAACATAACTAGAAAAGCGACTGATTAGAAAAAATAGATTCTAGCTAAAAAGGAAGATTAAATATATTTACATCATTAGATGTTATTCACTGGTCGACCCATTTCTGTTATGTATAGAAATGAATGTGAATATTAGATATGGAACATGCTCTTGACATAATGGTCATTATAAGGGATTAGAGATGTTCATATTGATGTAAATGAAGATTATTTAATCTGGGTAAATAGCAAGACATGGATATCTCCAAGATAATGGCTATGTGCCACTAGAAGATTGGATGAATTCTGGATAAAGACTATGTGCCACCAGGAAATAGGCTATGTGTCATGCAAAATGTGTCTCTAATTTAATTGAGCGGCTAAGTAAAGTGTAACAACTTTGTTAGCATTGATTGCTCAAAGAGCGGCTATGTAAGGTGTAACAATCTTCTTAGCAACTATCGCTCAGTGTGCTTGTTGTTGCATGAACCATTTTCTCTAAGTATGGATTGGATGTTCTAATATGGTCTTTGTGACCAAACTCTCAAATAGTCTATGTGACTTATTAGGTCTTTGTGACCAAACTCTCAAATAGTCTATGTGACTTATTAAGTCTTTGTGACTTATCTGAATGAACTAGTCTTAGTGACTTACCTTGGACGAGTGGGAATGTGGGAATATGCCCACGTTCCCCACTACTCTTAATGGAAAAGTCCATTATGCCCCTGGGTTATTTTCCTTTATAAGGGGTGCGTCCAAGGTTCATTCGGGAGGAGGTAAGAAAGAGAGAAAGAGTTTTCACACGATGGTGGAAAGAGACATAGAGAGAGGGAAGAACATATGAGGCGGTGGAATTTGGTTCGTGGAATTGCGGAGAGCTTTCCAATCCTGTGATTATTTTTCCGATACCAAGTTTTGCCATTGCCGATTGTAGATCTGTGGGAGATCGCTGTAAGCATTTATTGTTTTAATTCATTTTAATTCATGCATTTAGAATTATCAACAAAAACCTCAGCTGCCAAGTACTCGAGTGCGGTGGCAAGGTACATAGGGGCGCCAGCGCTGACTCACTCGACGTACCTGCAGCTCTTCAAGAACCGCACGATCCGATCAAAAGGGAACTCAAGCCCAACCTTGCTACTCTGTGAAATCCCCTTCTTTGCGGCCCCTGATCCTAGCATCTTCCCTCTCTCCTCCATTGCCAAGCAAGCAAAAGAAAAAAAAAAAAGGAAAAATGGCAACGGAGAGGTCGGAAAAAGGGCGTGTTGGTTAGCAACAGAAGGACAAGACCACATCGAAGCAGTTTAAATAACACAACTAACGAACAAGACAAACCAATGAATCAGGAGCACACGGATCGGTGGTGACGACCATGAGATGTGATCGACACTGGACGAGAAGGATCAAAGGCTGGATAGAACAATATTGTCTTTTTGTTTAAGTCGCATATTTGGCTTGAAAACGATTTTCATCTCTAAATCATCATGATATTGTCTTTAAATCCCCGTACAAACTTAAATATTTGCATTCAATTTTCGTATCAGTATAGATTTATTTTTGATATATGACCAAATCAGTTTATTTATTTCAGCTCCCTAACCTTAGTAAAATTACCATATTGGCCTCATTTTAAAACGCACAGTTGCTCCTTTCTCTCCCAACGTCCGACGCATCACTTCGCGACTCCAAACCTCAGCGCCACACTCCTCCACGACTACAAAACTTGGCGATGCACTCTGCCTTCGCAACTCCAAACCATCAGTGACGCACTCCTCGGCTTCGTTCCTAAACCACCTCCATCGACGTTGAAGGCAAAACTCAAAGAGGTGGTATAACCTGAATAAACCATCTTAAACCCTTAAACCATCAGTAAGTAAAATTTGTGTGCCCTAGATTTCGATTAATTTTTTATTCCTCTGGGAAAAAAATCAAAGCTTTAGTTCATGAGTGTTTTCGATTTTATGAGGTTGATTTCAATGAAATTAGGTTTAGGTGTCTGCATTACAATTTTATGAATGAGTTTGTATTGCATCTTCTTCAATTTAAGGAATATGAGAGATGTGTAAATTTTGTAGTGATTATCAATAAACTGAGTAATGTGCTCAATTTAAGCACTTTGATGCCTAAAATATGTAGGGTTGTACTTTAGGATATGAATGGGTAAATTATTATAATTATTGGTGTTATCCATTATGCTGGCTCAAATAAAATTGGTTTTGATGTTTGAATTACATTTTATGAGTGTGTTTGTGTTTTATCTTCTTCAATTAAATAATTGAAAGATATATGCTAGTTTTGGGTATTAATTATCAATAAATTGAATAATATACTCAATTTAAGTGCTTTGATATCCAAAATATTTAGGGTTTGTACTTTAAGGTATGAATGGGTAAATAGTTCAAATTTTTGATGTTGTCCAATTTACTAACTAGAATAAAATTGGTTTTGATCTTCAAATTTCAATTTTATAACTCCTTTTGAGTTTTGTTTTCTTCAATTAAAGAATTAAAAGATATATGTCACTTTTGTGTATTGATTAGCAAAAAACTGAATAATATACTCAATTTAAGCGCTTTGATGTCCATATTTTTCATGACTTGTACTTTATGGTATGAATTATAAATTATTCTTGTTGTCGGTGTGTGATTGATTTTGGTAGTTTGAATAAACATGGGTTCTAGATGTTTCTAATTGCAACCTATTTTATGAATGTGTTTGTGTTTTATCTTCTTCAATTGAATGATTGAATGAGATATGTGGTTGTTGTGTAGTGATTATCAATAAACTGAATAATATACTCAATTTAAGTACTTTAATGCTCATATTTTCCATGGATTATAGTTTATGGTATGAATTTGTTAAGTAATTTATTTTTATGTAGAAATGGGAAAGAAAACCAGATCTATAAAAATAAAGGGTCAGTTAAGGGGAAATATGTGAAGAAGAGAAAGAGCAAAAGTAGCAAACAATCATGTTTGCGTTATTCACCAACATATTTCAAAGCTGTGTTGGATGAAGTGTTACCCAATTTGGGTAAATAGAGGATCAAAGCACTCCACTCGCTCCATGGCTAGAGATTCTTGAGATGCCAATTAGTAGTACCAGAATAGATTTAGTATTAAACAGATTCCAGCAGTCTTCGTGTTCTTTCTTGTTTGGTGACAACATTGTAGTTCCATTCACATCGACCGAATTTTGTATAATCCTTGATTTGGCCCATGTGGGGGCAACCTATTGATTTGGATGCCAGCATGGAGTCCAAATTTGTGGCTCGATTATTTGGAGGAAAAGTCGACAATGTAAATAAGACTACAATTCATGATAAAATGCTTGTATTAGTTGGATCAGAGAAGAATTCTGAAGTGGATGATTTTGTTAGGC